>NW_006408641.1:8009727-8014235 GCF_000296735.1 Chrysochloris asiatica
TTATTTGGGTGGAGGTTAAATGGTTGTGTTCATTGTATGAAAAATAAAGTTGTACATTTATGAGGTGTGCTTTGATGGTTTACTGCAATAAAACTATTTTTTAGAAACAGTAATTTGTTCCAAAGTTCTAGAGAAATTAAGAATGCTTCTATTCTTTTGTTAGCTAACTTAAAAGTTGAGTTTTATAATAGCGTTCAGAGGTGCTGAATTTAATGATTTACAGTCTAGAGAAGTTTACAGAATTAGGAGTGTTGTTAAAAGGCTTGATATAATGTATCTTAAAATTTTTATAGAGCAGCATTGTATCTTGAAATGGAATAGGTAATAAATTTTGAAATATACATATATCAAAGTTTTAAACTTAATTTCTAACTCTGATATCAGGTAAAAGTTCATAAGAATTGTGATATTATTGGATGAGGTTCATATTTTGCCATTTAAAAATTTTACTGTTCTTTTGATTGGATAAGCAAAAAAGATTAGATTAGTGTTGGCAAGGCTAGATGAATTTGTAGAAAATAAATGTACTGTAGCATTAGATTCTGATCTCTTCCTGGTGTTTTCTGCATTTTGTCCTTTATTACAGCATGAATCTAGAGAAACATTATTGGGATTTAATATGGTGAATTACAGAGCATGTAAAAATTTGTGGAAAGCATGTGTAGAACATCACACATTTTTCCGTTTGGACAGACCACTTCCACCTCAAAAGAATTTTTTTGCACATTATTTTACTTTGGGTTCAAAATTCCGGTATTGGTAAGTATTGCTTCTGCATAAGTCTTTATTGTTGGATTTATCCTTCCTTTAAAATAAAGGTATAGTTTATGGAGCCATTGAATCTTTGTTATTCCCCATATCTACTGAGTCAAAATTTCATGGAGTAGGGTACTTAGATCTGTATCAAGTAAAAAACTCTGAAGTTCTTGTGATGCATACATTGCATTTGAAAGCCCCAATCTTTTGACTATATTCTGGGTCATTTTCTAACATAATTTTCTAACATAATTATCTATTTTCTAACATAAATTATCTGTATTTACTTATTTCTAATCAACACAGGTGTTAAAATTTCCATGTGTCTTTGTTAAATCTTTACAAGAAATTTTTCTTTATTTTAAGATACCGTTTGTATTGGTAAAAAAAAAAAAACCAAGATACCGTTGTTTGAGTATACAATTACTTTGTCCTTTTGCCCAGAATTCAGGAGTCTTGATGGTAGTATAGGATAAGCACTAGACTGCTAACTGTAAGGTTGGCAGTTCAAACCCACCAGCAACTCCTCGAGACAAAGACAAGGTTGTCTGCTTTTATAAAGATTTTCAGTCTTTGAAACCCTTTACAAGGTTGTTAGGAGTCATCATTGACTTGATGGCAGTTGGGTTTTTTTGTGTAATATTTATCGTCTTTGGAGTTGTTTTAAACTCTTTGTTGTAAAATATTCCAAACAGCTATTAGGCAAAATCAAATTTCCTTTTTCTAAAATTATAATATTAGTTATTTTTTGTCAGTGTTTTTCCCTCCTGAAGGCAACAGTCTTACAGCAAAATTCTGAATTTGAAGAAGCTAGATTATTGAGCTCGAATTTATTTTGTCTATGGAATTCTTAAAAGGCCCATGAAAGCTACTTTTTAAATAAATTTTGAAATAGGAATCATATCATGTAGGAAAAAATACACATGGTGTTCTCATTTTTTAAAAAAATGCTTTTCTTTTTTGTTACTGCTTCACAAATTATGATTTTCTAACTTTCATTGAGTGAATTGAGTGAAAGCTTACAGAGCAGATCATCAGTTTCACATTCAACAAAACATGCACTTCTTTTCATTTCAGTGATTAGACCATTTAATTAATTTCATATTCATGAGGAAAATGTTTAAATGTTGCCCAGAAAATATGTTATTTAAATATTTATATTATACTATAAATGCCCCATTTGTCAACTCAGTGAAGATAACAGTATATAGTACTGTTATTTTAAAATAAATGGCAAGAAAAGGTAGGCTAAAAATTCACCAACAATAATTAAACAGAATTAGGAATATTAAAATGTCTGTGTCTTAATTATCTAGTGCAGCTATAACAGAAATATCACAAATAGATGGCTTTAGTAAACCAACTTGTGTTTCCTCACAGTTTAGGAGGTTAGAAGTCTACACTCAGCATGCTAGGTGTAGGCAGGGTAGTCTTTCTATCAGCTCTTGAAGAATGCCCTTGTTCCTTCTGAGCTTCTGATCTGGGGCAATTGTCACGTGGCTTGGCATCTCTCTTTCCCCTTCTCTGCTGTGCTCACTTGTTTAACTTCTTGCATATTCAAAGAAGACTGACTCAAAATATGCACTATATTGATCAGCATTTCAGTAATATAACGAAGACAACCCATTCCCAAATTGAATTATTGCATCACAGGTACAATGGTTAGGATTTGTAACACATAGTGGGGGAGTGGGTGGCACATAATTCAGTCCATAATAAACTCCCCAAAAAGAAGTAAATGCACAAAACATTCTCAAGTAATATTGCTGCCATATTTAGTTCCTATTACACTTTACTGAAATTAAAACTAATAAATTGAAGGTAACAAATACTTACAAATTTAAAAGTAAATAGATTGAGGAAGAAAATATCAGACCAAATCCTAAAGTCAAGATAAAAGCAGATAGCCCTACCTGCTGGTACTAAATCTCAAAATAAAGGAATCTCCAAGATTCTGTGTGAAATGAGAGCACCGTATAATCCTTAGAGTATTCCCTCAATGAGCTTAATATATATTCCTAAGTAAGTGGCAACTTGGTTTATTGTGTAAGGACTGTAGTTACCTCCCACCACCCATTAGTCAGTTACAGTTATTGTACTGTTGTAGCCTGAGTGTTACTATGGTCCCAGAAGCTATGCCACCAAAATCCACTGCACTGCCATCAAATCATCCAGCTCATAGCGGCTCTATGTAGCTGGGTAGAACTACTCCATAGGCTTTCCAAGACTGTATAGTGCTGTATTGAAAACACCATGGCTTCGGTCAGGCGCACCTTAGTCCGCCAGCTGACATCTCTGCTCTTCAATACTTTAAAAAGTTCCTGTGCAGCAGATTTGCCCAATGCGATACATCGTTTGATCTCTTGACTGCTGCTTCTACAAGTGTTGATAGTTGATCCAAGAAGAATGAAGTCCTTGACAACTTCAATCTTCTCTCCACTGATAAAAATGTTGTATATTGGTCCAGTGGTGAGTATTTTTGTTTTCTTGACATTGAGATGCAATCCATATTGAAGGCTGAGCTCTTTGATCTTCATAAGTAAATGTTTTGGAAGAAGTGCAGCCAGAGTGCTCCTTGGAGGCCAAGATGGCTAAGCTTCATCTCTCATACTTTGGACATATTGTCCGGAGGAAACAGTCGCTGGAGAAGGATGTCATGCTGGGTAAGGTGGAGGGTCAGAGAAAAAGAGGAAGACCCCTAACGAGATGGATCAGCCAGGTGGCATCATTGATGGACTCAAGTGTGGCAGCGGTAGTGAGGTTGGCCCAGGACCGGACATTGTTTCGTTCTGCTGTGCATGGGATCACTATGAGTTGGTTCTGACTCGATGGCACCTGACAACAGCAACATAGTGCTGTAAGATAAATATTGAATTGCTAACCACAAGGTCAGCGGTTCAAACCCACCACCCACTCCTCACAAACCCTGTACAGGGTCACTATGAGTCAGAACAGATTCAACAGCATTTAACAACAACAACAGATCTTTACACCAGCAGACAACTTCATCTTTCTCCCACAAGGGGCTAATGGGTTTGAACCACTAACCTTGAGGCTAGCCACCCACTGTGCCACCAGGGCTTCTTCTATGCCACCAATATTTTAAATACCAGCAGGTTCACCCATGATGGTCAAGTTTCAGCTGAACTTCCAGACTAAGATTAACTGGGACAGAAGGCCTGGAAATTTACCTCTGAAAATCAGACAATGAAATCTCTATGGAACACAATGGAATATGACCTGATAGCATGCTAGAGAATGAGTCCCCTAGATCAAAAGACACTCAAGATACATGGTGGCAGCAAGTAGGAGCTCAAGCATACCAACCATCTGGAAGCTAGAGCAGGAACAATATTTTGTTCTATTGTACGTTGGGGTCACCATGAGTTATGACTCACTGTCTGCTAACAACCTCTTCTCTCTCTCACAATTTTGCGCTGTAAAGCAGGGGTGGGAAACCTTTGTTCTGCCAAAATTTATAACATCATATGTGAGCCATACAAAAATTAATCAATTATATTTGGTCAAACAATTAACTCACCCCTAATTCTGCTCCTGTAAAGATTTACAGCCTCGGAAACCCTTTACAGGGTCTCTATGAGTCAGAACTGACTCCATGGCACATAACAACAACAATGTGGTGAGTAAGGAGCTCTGGTAGCGTAGTGGTTACGAATCGAGCTGTGAACCTCACGGTCAGCAGTTTGAAACTACCAGCTGTTCTGCGGAGAAAGATGAGGCTTTCTGCTCCT
>NW_006408641.1:8014579-8019788 GCF_000296735.1 Chrysochloris asiatica
GTTCCCCACTCCTGCTGTATACCAATGTATAGAATATACTAACCAACCATCGCTTACAATTCAAAAGGAAATTCAAACAGGTCTCAGATAAGTTGAGGAGAAGAAAAATCAGGATAAAAAGATAGCTAAAGACTATTAAATGAATTCTCCACATTTTAAAAAGTTGAATAAAATATTTTAACAGCTTTGTTGAGGTTTAATCTTCAAGCAGTAAGCATACTTATATTTAGAGTTTACAATAGGACACGTTTAAAAATATGTCTATATCCATGAATCTGTCACTACCATAGATCGGCAGTTCAAGCTCACCAGCCACTCTGCAGAAACCCTATACAGGGTGGCTATGAGTCAGAACTGACTCGATGGCATTTAGCAGCAACAACAACAAACAGTGAGGGTTGTATCTCCATCAATCCCTAAAAGGCCTTTGGTGGCCCTTTTCTCCTACTTTTCCTCATCTCAACCCCTTCCGCAGGCAACCTTGGTCTCCTTTCTGTCAGTACAGATCGCTTTACATTCTCTAGAATTTTGCATAATGGAAACATAATATGTATTCTGTTTGACCTCTAATATCAAGATTCATGTTTTTGCCCGAATCAGTAGTTTCTTTTTATTGCAGAGTAGTATGAATATACTGCAACTTTTTATTCATTTGATTATAGACATTTGGATAATTTGCATTTGGAGGCTATTACAAATAAAGCTGCTGTGAATATTCATTACATTTGCTTTAATTCATTGTGTGGATATTTAATTTGTCTTCAATAAATACCTGGAGGGCAATGTCCAGATTATGTGGCATGTGTATTTGTAACTTTCTAACACTAGCAAATATTTTTCTAAAGGGTTTGTACCATTTTCATACCCACAAGGAGAATGAAAATTCCAGTTCTTACCAACATGTTATTATCTCTTAGTTGTAACTAGTCTGTTAGGTCATTGGTAGCACTGGTGACACAGTAGTAAAAGCACCAGACTACTAAGCTCAAGGTTCACAGTTCAAAATTCACCAGCTGTTCCATGGGAAGAAGATGAGGTTTTGTATTCCTGTAAAGATTTACAGCCTTGAAAACCCTTTGAATTGGAATCAACTCAAAGGCATGCTACAGGATAAACACTGGACTGCTAGCCACCAAGTTGGCAGTTCAAACGCATGAACCATTCTCTGGTAAAAAGCTGAGGCTTTCTGCTCCTGTCAAGATTTACAGCCACAGAAACCCTATAGAGGTTCACTATGAGTTGTAACTGACTAGTCGGTACTTAACAACATCAGTAGGTCCTTAATGGTATTTCATGATTTTAATTTGTATGTTCCTATGAATTCTGGTGTAGCACTGTAGGATAATCACTGGTTGCCAGTTCAAACCATATACAGTTCAGAAACCATATACAGGGTTGTTATGAATTGGAACTGATTTGATGGCATTTGACAACAACAACATGGTGCTGTTGGAGAACCACTAGACTGCTAACTACACCAGCTCTGAGAGATAAAAATGGGGCTGTCTGCTCCCATATGATTAGAAATCGACTTGATGGCAGTGGAGTGGTTGATTTGGGTTTAATCATGTTAAGCATATTTTCATGTGCTTATTGATCATTTTTTAGGGAGCTCTGGTAGCATAGCGGTTACGAATCGGGCTGCGATGCAAACTGCAAGGTCAGCAGTTCGAAACTACCAGCTGCTCCCCGGTAGATGAGGCGTTCTGCTCCTGTAAAGATTAATAGCCTTGGAAACCCTGTGCAGGGGTCACTATGAGTCATAACAACAACAACATTGATCATTTTCACATCTTCTTTGTGAAGTACCTGTTCGAATCTTTTGTCCATAATTTTATTCTTTTTTAAAAATTATTATTATTACTGAGCTTTGTGAGTTCTTTATTTCTTAGGGATACAAGTCCTTTATCAGATACATAATTTGCAAAGATTTTCTCCCAATCTGTAGCTTGTCTTTTAAACTATATTTTCCAGTAATTTTGATAAGTACACATTTATAATTTTGATGAAATCCAATTTACCAGTTTGTTATTTTAAGTATGAGAGTGAATCAAAATTATCCACACTCTGGCTGTAGAATTTATTTTAATCAACTTTTAGAAAAGAGAAATGCATGATTTTTCAATATAATCCCCTTACTTTTCAATACACTGTCCATCTGTCAACAAGCTTTTGTATTCACTTAGGAAAAAATGTTTTAGGCTGAGCTTTGAGCCATGAATACTCCTCTATCTTTGCTTCTTCTTCAGAGGTGAATCTTTGTCTATGAAGGGCTGCTTTCAAGGTACTAAACAGATGAAAGTCTGATGGAGCAAAATCAAGACTATAGAGAGGATACTTTAAAACCTCAAAAGGAAGTTTTTGCAGTGTTAACAGTGTGGGGAGAGGTGTGGTGACTTGCATTGTCATGCAAGATCAGAATGCCCTTGGGGAGCAGTCCTCAGCATTTAATCTGAAATTTAGGTTTCATCTCTTCAGTGATCATCTCACTGTAATGAGCACAGTTGACTGTTGACAGTTTTTATGACAGTGTTCCAATGCTGTCCCTTAAGAATTCCAGAAAACTTGTAAGCCTCAGTTTTCCAGCTGGTGTTTGACTTTTGAACTTTTTTCTTGGTCAGCAATTGGTGATGTTTCCATTCCATACTCTGCCTTTACGCTCAGGTTTGTAGTAATGAGTCCATGTCTCATCTCCAGTAACAGTTTTTTAAAGAAACTTTTACCTTCCTTTGAGTATCAGTCCAAATTTTGTTTGCAGATTTCCAAACGCCTTTGTTTATGGTCTTTCGTGAGTTCTTTCAGTACCCATCTCATACAAACTTTTCGAAACCCATGTCTGCCATAGATTATTTCATAGAGCCTTGGCTGATATGTAAATGATTTGCCAAATAATCCACTGTCACTTGTCTATTCAGCAGAATCATTTCATGTGCACGCTCAATGTTATGGACAGGCATTTTAATGTAACCAGAATGTGGATAATTTTTTATTCATCCTCATTCATTTGGATTTAATTTTGTGTACAAATAGGTATGAATGAAAGTTCATTTTTTGTATGTTATTGTTAGGTGCCATCAAGTTTGTTTGGACTCATTGTAACTTTATGCACAACAGACCAAAACACTGTGCAGTCCTACACACCATCCTCAAAGTTGTTTTTGATTCATTGTTACTGCCACTTATCAATCTGTTACCATTGGGATATTCCTCTTTTTGTTGACCCTTCACTTTAACGAGCATGATGTCCTTTTCCAGGGACTGGTCCCTTATGATAACATGTCCAAAGTATAAAAGACAGTGTCTCTCCATCCTCTCTTCTAAGACAATTTTACTTGTTCTTCTGACAGTGCAGTGTACTTACAGTGTTCCTCACCAGTACCATAATTCAAATGCATGGATTCTACCATTGTCTTTCTTATTGTCTAACTTTCACATGCATATGAGACTATTGAAAATGTTATTATTTGGTTCAGGCACACTTTAGTCCTCAAACTGACATTCTTGTTTTTAAACACTTTAAAGAGCTCTTGTGCAGCAGATTTGCCTACTACAATATGTTGTTTAGTTTCTTGATTGTTGCTTCCATGACTGTAATTGCAGAACCAAGCAAAATGAAGTCTTGGACAAATTGGCCTTTTCTCCATTTATCATTGATGTTTATGGGTCCAGTTGTGTGGATTTTCGTTTTCGTTATGTAGAGGTGCAATCCATACTGAAGCTTGTATTCTTTAATCTTCATCAGCAAGCATATCAAATCCTCTTCACTTTCAGCAAGCAAGGTTGTGTCATCTGCATATCTCAAGTTATTAATGAGGTTTTTGCCCAATTACAGTATAACATTTTTCATATAATTCAGCTTCTCAGATTATTTACTCAGCACACCTTTCCTGTTTTAAAACCATTCAGTATCTGCTTGTTCTGTTTGAACAACTGCCTCTTAAGCCTCACCATTTGTTTAAAAGACAGTCCTTCCTCTACTGGTTTTGTCTTTGCACCTTTGTTGAAAAGCAGCTGTCCATGTTTCTGTGGGCCTATCTCTGGACACTTGTCTGTTCCATTGATCCAATTGCCTTTTGTTACAACAGTACCATACTGTTTGTATTACTTTAGTTTTATCATTGGCTTTATAGTCTTAAAGACTAGTAGTGTTACTTTCTCAATTTTACTGTTTTTCAGAGTTTTGTTTTTGTTTTTATATTGCAGGTGTTTTGTTTTTCATCTGAATTTAAAACTTAGCTTCTACAAAAACATAAAAGCCTTCTGGTGTTTCTGTTGAGATTGATGTTTTATATATCATCTTAAAAGTACTGAATACATACAGACTTTGGAAATATTGCAGGTTCAGTTCCAGAATACCACAATAAACTAAGTATCACATTAAAGCAAGTTACGTGTACTTATTTGATTTCCCAGTACAAATAAAAGTTATATTTATACTATAATGTAGTTTATTGTGATAAAGTTTGAAATATTGTGAGAATTACCAAAATGTGACACACAGACTCATACTGAGCACATGCCTTTGGAAAAGTACTGGTAGGCATGCTAGAAGTAGGGTTGCCATAGTCTGTGAAAAATGCAGTGTCTGCAAAGTGCAGTAAATAAAGCAAGGTACTCCTGTATTTCAACTCATGAACATGATACATATGTATTTTTTAGTTACATCTTTTTTCCCCCTAACCAATGTTTTTAGTGTACAGGTCTTTCACAGCTTTATTGGATTTTATTCTTTAGTATTTCATATTTCCATGAAGGGACCCATCACTGGGGGAGGCTATCATGTTTGGTAAAGTGGAGGGTCAGAGTAAAAGAGGAAGACACCCAGCAAGATGGATTGGCAAAGTGGCAGCATCAATGGGCTCAAGTGTGGCAACAATTATGAGGTTGGCCCAGAATCGGGCAGTATTTCATTCTGTCGTACATAGGGTCACTATGAGTCAGTACTGACTTGATGATACCCTAACAAAAACTAGGTAGAAATGCATTTGACATTTAAAATTTTTATCTTATTTCCTGAAACCTTGGTAAACTCACATATTTTACCAGCTATTTGTAGCTTCCAACCAATTTCCCAAATAATTGATACAGTTTTCATTTCTCTTTTCTAATCTCTAGATTCATTTTTCTTTCTTTATTGTCCTAGCTAGAACCGCCAGTACAGTATGGAATAGAAATGGTAAGAGTAGACATTCTTGTCTTATTTCTTATC
>NW_006408641.1:8020423-8030794 GCF_000296735.1 Chrysochloris asiatica
TGATAGTTGATCCAAGAAGAATGAAGTCCTTGACAACCTCAATCTCTTCTCCATTGATAAGAATGATGTTTATTGGTCCAGTGGTGAGGATTTTTGTTTTCTTTACATTGAGTTATAATCCATACGTAAGGCTGTGCTCTTTGATCTTCATCAAAGAAGAAGAAGATACTAGTGGTAGGCTAGTCAAAAGTATTCTATGTAATATTGAGGAAGGTGCCTCTGTCTCATTTGCTGAAAGTTTTTATTACAATTGGTATTGGTTTTTGTCATGATTTTTCTGCAACTACTGAGTTGACCTTGTAGTTTTGTCTTTTTTTTTCCAGTTGGTAATATCATCAATTATGATGATTGAGTTTAGAGTATTAAGCCATCCTGCTTTTATGGAATAAACCCCCCACTTGGTCATGATATTATCCTTTTATGAATTTTTATTTGGTTTACTAAAATTTTATTTATACTTTTGTACTTATGTTCCTGAGGTTATTCTATAGTTTGCTTTTTTCCAGATGGCATTGTCAGGTTTTGGTAGTAGGTAGTAATGCTCACTCATCTCATAGAAAGACTTTGAAAGTATTCATACGTTTTCAATTTTCTGGAAGAGTTTGTACATTAATGGTTTTATTTCTTCTTTAAATTGCTTGAATGGATTTATGAACCCTGTGGACCAGGAATTTTGGGGGATTTTTTCTAGATAGATTTTGAACTATACTTTCAATTTCCTTTTTCCTTATTCTTGAGTAAGTTTTGGTAGTATCATTGTACCTAAATTGTCAAATTTATATCATGAAGTTCATGTTGTTGTTATGTGCCGTGGAGTCGGTTCCAAGTCATAGCGACCCTGTACAGGGTTTCCGAGTCTGTAAATCTTTACAGGAGCAGAAAGCCTCATCTTTCTCCCGCGGAACAGCTGGTAGTTTTGAACTGCTGACTGTGAGATTAGCTGCCCAATTTGTAACCACTACGCTACCAGAGCTAATATACCCTTATTTTATTATTGCTAAAATCTGTGGTGATGTCATGTCTCAGTTTTTATATTGGTTGTTTGTATTTTCACTGTTCGGTTGTTTTTTTTTCCTGACCAGTCTTGCTAGAAATGTATCAGGTTTGGTTAAATATTTTTAAGCATTTTGATTAACAAATTAAACTTTTCAGGGTTAATGTAATTTATGGGCCACCCCTTTCATACCAAGTCCTGGTGTGGTGCTGTTAAATAAAGCTCTGGACCACAAGGTCAGTTTAAACCACAAGGTCGGCAGTTCAAACTCACTAGCCGCTCATGGGAAACCCTATACAGAGTCGCTAAGTCAGAACCAACTGGACAGCACTCAACAACAAGGAAAAAAACAACACGTGACCTAAGAAGATTACTTATTCAAATCCCATTCAAGTCTAAAGGCAGCAAGTAAACCTTGTTAAGTACACAAACCTCAGGGGATATAACATCTGTAGCACTTAGCTGTTTGGGGCAAGATTGACAGTTTGAACCCACCAGTTGATCTGCTACTATTAGACTAGTTAGAACCACCATTGTAGTCCATTGTTGTTGTTTGGCTGGTTTATTTTTTAATTATTATTGAGAATATACAAAACAGAACATAACAAAATGACTTGTTTCCACATTTAGAAATTAGTGACATTATGTTCAAGTTGCTCAACCACACTTACCATCCTTTTCTGAATTGTCCCTACCCCATCATATAAATTCACTGCCCCATAGGTTCCTAGCTAATCTTTTGAGTTGCTATGGTCAGTTTGATTCCATATAGACCTTAGAAGAACATAATGCTCAAGACAGACATTTTTTTATTAATTAAGCTAAGCCATTGTTGGTTTGGAAAAGACTTCAGGGGATATTTTTAGTTGAAGGTTAAGAGATTATCTCAGGGCAGTAGTTTCCAAGGTTCATCCACCCTCTGTGATTACAGAAAGCCTGGAGTCTGTAAGAATTCGAAATTGTTATGCATCTCATAGTCATTTCTGGATCGGCCAGTGACATGACCAAAATAAGGTTCTGTTCTCACTGATAGCGGTGTTTCTACTACCACTTCAGCAACTATAAACATCTGCTATGTTCCTGCTTTTGCCACTTGTTTACTTTCTGAATTCCCACCTGTGCCTTCTACAGAACCTAACAGAAAGCCAACCTGAAACCTGGAAAAGAACTCAGAAAATGGAATTTGTAGCAGAAAATGTGCCAGTATGTCTAGGTCTTAATGTAGTTCATAATAAATTAATATTGGTGTATATAAATTGGTTCTTATATATGTTTCTATGTACATCATCTAAATTGGTATTTATAAGTAAATCATGTGTGTTTATTATTATAAAAGTTTTATATTTTAGTTCTTAAGAACTTTTAGGAAATATATGAAAATCACTAATTATGTTTTCTCTTATATGCTTTGCTGGCGATTTATTTTCTCAACGTGTTTGTGTATTCCTCTCAAAATTGCACATGATAATCTAACCTACTTCCTAATTTTAGAGAGTGATCTCTTTCCATTTTGAGTATGTACATAGGTAGTTTTACATTTATAGACTACATACTATGGACCTGTTTTCAAAGTACATAATGTTTATTATACATTTTCACTGTTGATTATTTGCTCTTTTTTAATCATCAGGATTACTAATAGTCTTGTAAATGTGAAATTTATGGCATGAAGTTGTTTATATTCCCTTATTTTAGTATGCTAGCATCTGTAGTGATGGCAGATGTTTAGATGGACAGAGTCCTAAATCTAGTGGGTATGCACTAAATAAACTCTTCCTTCTCCTAATCATCAGTGGTTGTGAATACTAGAACTATTGTTATGCTTAAACTGTTGAAAAATTATTTAAATTGCACAATAATACTGGGATAACAGAAAACTTTTAGTTCCTTTAACCAGCGTCCTCCTACAACAATACCCTTATTTCTATTCCAAAATAGCCAGGAGATTAAAATCATTGTGTTAATGTGAAAGAACAAAGCAGTGATGAACTTTAATCTGTTACCTTGTTCCCAGTAATTGCAAGTATAGTTTATGCTTCTTAGAGGAAATACATTTTTAAAGAAATTTCAACTTCTCAAAGTTTTGTAATGGTACTGACTTTTCTGTTGAAATCTAATAAGGATGCCATTGTAGTCACATTTGCCGATGGAAGATGGTTTTAAATTTGCTTTGGAAATATATGTTTGCCTGCTTTTTATGTATTGCTGTTAAGTGCCGTTGAATTAGTTCCAGGTCATAGCGACCCTGTATAGAGTTTCCAAGGCTTTAAATCTTCAGGGAAGCAGAAAGCCTCATCTTTCTCCTGTAGAGCAGCTGGCGGGATCAAACTACAGACCTTGTGGTTTACAGTCCAGTGTTTATCATATGGAGTCACTGCACTCCCTTGTATGCGTTAGATATATTTATTTTTGGCTGTATTTGATATACTAGAAATTTATACTGATTCAGATTTATATAATGTTATACTTTATTTAAGAAATCCTCTGAGAACAACGGTTAGAATAAAAGGTCAGAATTGGTTTGAGCACAATGGGGTTCTACAGAAGACCAGCTCCTCTATATTAACATTGTGCCTTCTAGATAAACCAGCTTTAAAAGAATTACTGTTTCATACAATACCCAGACTCCAAACATAGTTTTCAGATCCTTCCTATATGCAAAAATCTGGAGTGGCCTATGTGGACATGGAGGAAGTTAGGGTGGAACCATTCTTCATATCTGTGTTCATTGTCACTCAAGGAGGACAAGCTTTCACAAGATCCCCATTGTTTCAGCCCCTGTATTAAGGAGTCCTAGAGCTCTGGTAGGGTAGTGATTACGATTCGGGCTGTGAACTTCAGGAACAGCAGTTCGAAACTACCAGCTGTTCCACAGGAGAAAGATAAGGCGTTCTGCTCCTGTAAAGATTTATAGCTTCGGAAACCCAGTACAGGTTCGCTATAAGTCAGAACCGACTCCACGGCATATAACAAGTATGGAGCTGTAGGATGAGCACTGAACCTCAAGGTCAAGTTGAACTGCAAGGTCATTAGTTCAAATTCATTTGCTACTCCTCAGAAACCTTATACAGGGTCACTATGAGTCAGAACCAGTTCGGTGGCACTTAAGACCATAACATTAAGGAGTAGTGGAAACAGTAGCAAAAATCCAGGCCTATGGTTGGGGTGGCAAACAGGACTGGCAGGATTTAGAAGAGCTAGTCCATAGAGCCCATGTCTGAGTTCAGAGGGAGTATTCAGGGCATAGCAAGGTAGGAATATGAAGTGTGGGACAAAGTGGCTTTGTCAAAATGGAGAAACTATAACTTTTCATTCAGGTAAAACTGACACATAATCCAGTTTTTCTTATCCTCTGCTTTTTTTTTCTTTGCTAGAAATACCTTGTCTCATGAAATTTTAATCTGATATTGTATGTTGTCATTTTATCTTTTAGTTCTCTTTAGGGCTTCATTATTGTGCATATTTATGTATTTCAGTGGGAGAACCGAAGTCCAGTCAGTACAGTATGGCAAAGAAAAGGCAAATAAAGA
Organism: Chrysochloris asiatica; assembly: GCF_000296735.1. Lineage (NCBI taxonomy): Eukaryota > Metazoa > Chordata > Mammalia > Afrosoricida > Chrysochloridae > Chrysochloris > Chrysochloris asiatica. The sequence goes on from NW_006408641.1 coordinate 8,024,948, forward strand.
TAGGGTATTTGCAAGGTAAGCCACTTTTATTTCAGTATCTGAATTTTTCTAATAGAATGGTTAATATTATTAAAAACTCTACAAATATAACTATAGAATTATCACATGATTTTTAGACACTAAATTATATTGAGGGGAATTAATTTGTCTAGTTTATTCACTTGAGTATTACTCATGTGCCAAATACTGTAGTTCTGACTAAACTGAATCAAGTGTTATTAATATAACATTTTGTTGGAAAGTTAATCCCCTTCTTAATATTATTTTTGTTGAGAATATACTCAGAAAAATTTGTACCAATTCAGTTAAGTTTTACCACTTAATGACTTTAATTACATTCTTTTAACTTGTGTAACCATTCCCACGCTCCTTTTCCAAGTTGTTCCCTTCTTGTTGACAAACTCGGTGGTCCCTAAGGTTTCTTTCTAATTTTTAAATTTGCTGTTGTCACTTTGTTCCTGTATGTTGTTATTATAGATATTTCTTAAAAGAGCAAATTTTGGAAGCAGATCTTTTTATAAACTACTTTAGATTATTATGGTTTAGTTTTAAAAAGACTTCAAGAGATGCTTTTGGTGTAAGTTTGAAAGATTATCTCAGGGCAGTAGTTTCAGAGGTGTGTCTAGCCTTCTTAGTACCAGTGTGTCTATAGAGTCCATGAGAATTTGAAATTCTGTTTTACATATTTCCCCTTTTGATCAGGATCCTGCTATAGGTCTTTGATCAAAATGTTTATTAATAGTAACTGAGCGCCCTCAAGTTTTTCTGGTCTCATGACAAAAGAGGCACTTGTTTATGGAGTCATTTGGCCACACCTTCCATATCATCTTCCTATTCCTGACTGTTGCTCCAAGTGAATAGAGACCTATTGTGCCTTGAATGGTTTACTTGCAAGCTTTTAAGACCCCAAGTACTATGCAACAAACTAGGTGGCAGATACCCTAAACATCTTATTAGGCCAATTAGTGGGGTGTCCCATGAAACTATGACCTTAAACTTCTAGACCAAGAATCAAATCCCATGAGGATTTTTGTTTTACATAAGCAGCCTCCTGTCATTGATATCCTGTGCGAGTAAAGTTTTATTAAAGATGATACAGAAACGGCTGCAAGCATACACTGACAGAGAACTTCCCAGTGGTTCCAGCTGGATTGAGAAGAGGACATGGAATGAGGGATATCATTGCTGATGCCAGATGGATCTTGGCTGAAAGCAGAGAATACTAGAAAGACGTTTACTTGTGCTTTATTGACTATACAAAGGCTTTCGATTATGAGGATCATGACAAGCTATGGACAACATTGCAAACTACAAGTATTCCTGAACACTTAATTGTGCTTATGAGGATTCTGTACATAAACCAATAGGCATTTGTTAGAATAGAACATGGAGACATTGAGTGGTTTAAAATTAGCAAAGGTGTGCGACAGGGTTGTATTCTTTCACCATACTTATTCAATCTGTATGCTGAGCAAATAATCTGAGAAACTGGGATATATGAAGAAAAACATGGCATCAGGATTGGAGAAAGACTCATTAACAACCTGTGATATGCAGATAATACAACCTTGCTTGCTGAAAGTAAAGAAGACTTAAAATACTTACTGATGAGGATCAAAGGCCACAACCTTCATTATGGATTACATCTCAATGTAAAAAAAAAAAAAAATCCTCACCACTGGACCAGTAAACAACACTCTTATCAATGGAGAAAAGATTGAAGTTGTTAAAGACTTTATTTTGCTTTGATCAACCATCAACATTCATGGAAGCAGCAGTCAAGAAATCCAAAGACATAATTGCATTGGGCAAATCTGCTGCACAAGAGGTTTTTAAAGTGTTGAAGAGCAAAGATGTCAGCGTGAGGACTAAGGTGCACCTGACCCAAGCCATGGTATTTTCAGTAATCTCACATGCATGCAAAAACTGTTCAGTGAATAAGGAAGACCGTAGAAGAATTGACGCAGTTAAGTTATGGTGTTGGAGGAGAATATTGAAAGTACCATGGGTTGCCAAAAGAACCAACAGATCTGTCTTGGAAGGAGTTCAGCCAGAGTGCTCCTTGGAAGCCAGGACAGCCAGAGTTCATCTCTCATGCTTCAGACATATTGTCAGGAGGGGCCAGTCACTGGAGAAAGATAATCATGTTTGGAAAGGTGGAAGGTCAGAGAAAAAGAAGAAGACCCCAGTGAGACAGGTTGGTAGTGTGGCAGCATCAGTGAGCTCAAGTGTAGCAACAATTGTGAAGTTGACCCAGGACTGGGCAGTGTTTCATTCTGTTGTGCATAGGGTTGCTATGAGTCTGTACTGACTCAATGGCACCTGACAACAACAACAATAGCAAGAAACTTCAGTAGCTACTGTTTGGTTTTTTGTTGTTAAAATACGTCTATCTCACAGCTTTTGCCAATTCAGTTTTTTACAGGTGTACAACTTATAATATCGTCTATGTGGTTTTACCCTTTATCAGTATGATATTTCCATCACTATTAACCTCTTCATTTCCCCTTCCCTATCCATAGTAACCAGTAATAAACTTTATACTTAATACATTGGCCTTTTCTCATCTTTTTATACAAGTGAGTTTTTATACACTATTTGGCCTCTTGTGATAGACTTATTTCACTCAGCATAATGTCTTCCAATTCCATCTATATTGTAGCATTTATCAAGACTGCATTTCTCCTATTGGCTGAATAATATTCCTCTGTGTGTGTGTGTGTGCGTGTGTGTGTGCGTGTATTGCATTTTATTTATTCATTCATCTGTTGTTGGGCGTTTAGGTTGTTTCTACCTTTTGGGTATTATGACTAATACTGCAGTGGACACGTGTACACCAGTGTTCTTACTCTCTGCTTTCAAGTCTTCTGGCTATATCCGAACTGGTGACCTTGGTGTTAGCTGTCCAACTCAAAACTACTACACTATACCAGAGCTCCTACTTGTATTTATAGCAGAGGTACATATATATGTAGAAATAAACTCTGTCAAACCTAAACATATTTGTGGGTATAGCCCCATTCTCCTTCACATACCTGTTCCACTTGCATGTTTTTCTATGTATCCACTCCTTTTTTATACTCTTATTGCAAGATAATAGATGTGATCGTATTTACCTCTGCTGCCTGTAACTCTTGTATTCCTAGCAATGTCTTCCTTTGCCATCATAATTTTTGCTTACTTTCCCCTCCTACACCTGGTAACCATCATAGAATGTTTCTTATTGTGTGAAAACCTTTCCTTGACCTTTTATGATAGTGCTCTCATGCAAAATTTGTTCTTGTGTGGTAGATCTTTTGCATTCCCAGCAGCAATGGGTAAGGGGTGGGGGATGGAGAATGTCTAGCCTACGAGCTGTATAAGGCTGGAGAAATCATTTGGTCTGGCCTTACCCAAACAGTGGCAATTCTAGTCATCACGTTAGGTGTGAGTTCATTAAATTGTTGACCAAAATATAGCAGGCTAATATTTAAGTCACACACAGTGGCAGCAGCATTGGGCTCAAACTTAGGTTGAGGTTGGCACAGGACTAGACAGTGTTTTGGTCTGTTGTGAATAGGGTCACTATCAGTTGGTACCAACTCGATGGCAACTAGCAATAACAAAAAATTTTAAGTTGATAATTTTGTATGGCCCATGAATGATACAAATTTTGGCAGAAGAAAGGTTCTCCAGGGGAGTAAGGGTTCCAATTTTCCTTCACCTCCTCCATCATTTGTTATTTTCTGGGTTTTGTGTCTTAGCCATCCTAATGGGAGTAAAATGCTATCTCATTATAGTTTTTATGTGCATCTCTCTGATGGGTAATGAGGCTGAGTATATTTTGATGTGTTTTCTGACCATTTGGAAGTCCTCTTTAGTGAAATTTTTATTTTGGGGTTTTATAATTGAGTTATTTGTCTTTTGGGTTATTACTTTCTTTTTGAATATATAGTTTCCAAAGATACTCTCCCAGTCATTGATGTATCTTTTGGGATTATTTTTGGTAAAGTCTTTTGATGAATAAAAGCTTTTAATTTTCATGAGGTCCCATTTGTTTATTTTGTCTTTTGCTCTTTGTACTTTTAGTACTATATTAGTTAATCCATTGTTGAAAGCTAGACCTGACAGCATTGTCCCTGCTTATTCTTAGAATTTTCTCGTTTTGGTTGGTATATTTACATGCTTAATTCATTTTGAATTTGTTTTTGTTTATGGTATGGGGCAAGGATCCCGTTTTATTTTTCTGCATGTGGAAATTCACCTTTCCCAGCACGATTTATTGAAGTGGCTCTTTTTAACCCCTCGAATAAACAGCGTGCTTTTTGAAAATCAGTTGATCATAGATGTGTAGGTTTATTTTTGTGGATTCTCAATTCTATTCCATTGTTCTACATGTTCTATTATTAACACCAGTACCAGTATCAGGCTGTTTTGATTATTATGGCTATATGTTGTCATGGTTAAGTGCTGTCAAGTCAGTTCCAACACATAACGATCTATACAGGGTTTCTAGGAGTACCTGGTGGGTTTGAACTGTCAACCTTGCAGTTAGCAGTCCAGTGCTTATCCTACAATGCCAGGAAGTGTGAGTCCTCTAATCTTGTTCTTTTAGCTATCCAGCACCTCTTGTCTTTCCACGTAAGGTTGAGGATTAGCTTTTCTTTTTCTATAAAGAATGCTGTTGGGATTTTGATCAGGATTATGCTGAACCTATAGATTTCTTTGGGTAGTATTGATTATATAAAGTGTTCCAATCCCGAACATGGAACGTGGAACATCTTTTCACTTATTTAAGTTTTCTTTAATCTCTTTAATTAGGGTTTAATAGTTTTTATTGTATGAGTCCTTCACATTCCTGATTAAATTTATTACTGTATAGTTTATTCTCTTTGATGATGTTATAAATGGAATTATTTCCCTAATTTTTCTTTCAGATTTCTTATTGCTGCTTTATAGAAATCCAGCTGATTTTTGTTTGCTAACTTTGTACCTTGCAACTTTGTTATATTACTCTATTACCTCTATATATTTTCTTGTGAATTTTTTGTTTTTGTTAAGTGCCGTTGAGGCAGTTCCAACTCAAAATGACCCTGCATAGGGTTCCCAAGGAACATCTGGTGAGCTTGAATCACCGACCTTGCAATTCAAACTGACTTTGCAGTCTAGCACATTAATTTGCAGAGCTACACCAGGGCTCCAAGATTCTTTGGGATTCTCTATGTCATATCATCTGTGAATAGAGATAATTTTAGTTAATTCTTTTGAAGTCTGATACCTTTTATTATTTAAAAATATTTTAAGGAATATAGTAACTTATTTTATGTAATATTTAGTATTTCCTTTTTTATATGATTTTATTGTTGAGAAACAGGTAAGTTGCTTTTTATTTACTTACCATTTAGTTATCTTTATTATTTAGGATTCAATATGCCCACTTTTCCTTTTAACAAGTGAAATGATATTGTCTTATTTAGAACATAAATTATTAATCAGTTAAGGAATGAATTAAATAAAGAATGGGTACTCAGAATCCAGTTAGAAAAAGGGTATTGAGGGTTAATGCGCTAGACTATATAAAGTTATTTGAACTGCAAGATCAGCAGTTCCATCTCACCAGCCACTCTTTGGAAACCCTATACATTGTCACCATGGGTCAGAACCAACTCAAGGCACTTAACAACAACAACACACAAAACTAAAACTGACAGAATGGAAAATAAACAAATTTGAGGAACAATAAAACCATCAGAGTTTGATGACTGATTGGATGGAGGTAAATTACATATAGGAATACGTACAAAGACTGGCAAATTTAAATGACCTAAGACAGGTATTGCTAAGTGCCGTTGAGTCGGTTCCGACCCA
>NW_006408641.1:8031714-8032674 GCF_000296735.1 Chrysochloris asiatica
TCTTGAAAGCTTGTAAGCCAGTTACTTCTTGCCTTTGTATTCCCTCCTTCCCCATTTGGGTATCCAATGTCCAAGTTGCCCATCTCTGTCCACTCTGTGTGTGGAGGGGGTGGGAATGTTTCCTGCTGTAAGGATTTGTCTCCTCTTTTGGGTCACTGCATTCGTATGCATAGGTCAAGTTCATCAGATTGAATCAGCTCAATCATCTCTCTTTTTTTACACCCCCCCACACCCCATTTCTTTCTTCTCCTGGTTGAGCTCTGATCATCCAGTCATCTGGTCCTGGTCACATGGGTGTAATCTGCAAGTATGGGTGTTATTGTGCACATGCCCTCTCTTCCCATCAGCCAGCAGCTCCATTCTCCACTCTAGTCCTCTGTGGCCATGTCACTGACTCTGGGCCCAGGAGTCCTCAGGTCTCTTCTCACTGCTTGCCAACCAGGTCCCCAACTGGGTCCACAGAAGCTCTCTGAATATCGTGAGGCTTAGTTCGCCGCTTCATTGCTGCCTTTACTCCACATCTCCCCAACGGTAATGTGTGTGTTTACCAATCCGAGCGTGCATTTCCTCCGAGTCTCAGTTTTGGGAGGGGGCCTATGTTGGTAGGACCCGACCAACTGCCCCAATGTCTCCTAGGGAAGCAACCTATTTGTTCCCATAGTAACAGTCCATCTGTCTCCATTGTATTGTATTTTTCCTGTAGGTCTTCCATTCTAGACGTATCTTTTGTTCTTCTCACCGCTCATCAGTTTGTCCTTTCAAGTGGGGATTTCTCATCTCTGGTGATCTGGATGTGGTTCTGGCTTCCACCTATAGTTCTGTGTATTGCAGAGGCTCCACAGAAAGCCTTGTTCACCAGGTACACTGTAGCCCCATTTTAGGTATTCCAATCAGTTAAAGGCAGAAGACGGACTTATAAGCCTTCTAGTGTGATGTTTCTGACTATTCCTTTCTCTCCCC
>NW_006408641.1:8038900-8046563 GCF_000296735.1 Chrysochloris asiatica
GATGTGGTCATGGTGTGGTCTTACCTTTTCACTCTTCTTATTGCTTGACTCAGGGCAACTTTCACAGGTGCTGCCTGTTTCCTTGGTATCTGGCAGCTGGAATTGGTTATTGCCTGAGTTTTGGTGTTTTAGATGGTGTAAATGCAGCTTGGCTATTTGGCAGCAGTTGCTGACTCTTCTCGTGTAATATAGGGAGACAAAGAGTCCTCCAATAGCAGAAGGGAGGCAGTGCAGCCTGGCCGCCTAGCAAACCGGAAGCTGTAATAAATATTTTTGAAGAACTACTCTGTGCTGGTATGATGTTGTAGGATAAGCACTGAACTACTAAGCAAAAGGTTGGTGGTTCAAACCCACCAGGTGCTCCTCGGAAACCCTATACGGTGTCAGTATGTGTTGGAACTAAGTCGGCAGCACTTAACAAAAGCAACAAAATCTCTGCTGAGCATTTTTTCAAACCCTGGGAATGCAGGAAAATATAAGAAAGGCATCTTGATTCTGTGGAGCTTAAATCTGTTTAGTGAGACAGATTTGGTAAATGAAATTTGATAAATGAAGGGTCTAGCCAGTACAAGGCCATGGGGCTAGATCCTGCTTGGTTAATGTTTCAATAATTCTAAGTTGACCAATAATGGACCATAGTCAGTAAGCCAGAGAGCAGTATGGAAGATGGTCAGACCTAGTATAGTCTTAGGTTAGAATAGGGTAAAGGTTTTGGATTTTTCTTTAAGTGGGGTTGGAATTCAATGCAGGACTGACAGGGAAGGGATGTCATCTAAATTGCATAAAATATATTTCCAGTAGAGTCTTAATCTTAGATAAACTGAAGTATTCACAAATATTTTATAATTTCTGAGATTTACTTCTTAATAAGGGGCAAGAGGGAAGTCAGTAGTAGAGAAGACATAAGATTGATCCTGATGATTGATAATTTTTTACCCTGCGTCCTGGGTGCATGGGGATTTATTAAACTATGCTCTCTACTTTTGTTTAAACTTGAAGTATTCATAATACTACTATGGAGAGAGAGAGAAAGGATTGCTCTGGCTGTTGCTGTATAGAGAACAGATTATATCTGATTGTGAGTAGAAAGAAAATGACCAGTTGATCTAATCACTGTTTGTTTTTGTTTTTTTTGAGTATCTCAAGTTGGTTCCAACTCATAGGGACCAGAAAGCCTCTTCTTTCTCTCACAAAGTGGCTAGTGGCCTCGAACCATTGACCTTGTGGTTCACAGTCCAGTGCTTACCCCACACTTAGCTGTGCCAGGCAATTTTTGTTTGGGACATAGAGGTGTGCTCAGTTCACCTTTATTTAATTAGTGTGAAGGAAAGCATGGCAGAGCAGGATGAATCGTATTTCCTACAGAAGAGCCTTATTTTAGCAAGGTAGTAGAGGGTGAATTCTTTTCAATTAAGCAGTTTGTTGTTAGTGAAAATGACATGGAAAGGTTAAGTCTTTGAATTTTTTCCCCTTTCAGGCTATTGTCTATTTCTGATACCTTATTATTGATCACCTGAACATCTTTTTGCAGGTTTTGAATTGTTTACAGTGCTGTGTCAATCCTATTTGATTGTTCCTGCAGTACTTTCCTTACTTCTTCCTTATTTTCCTTGACCCCTTTTCAGATTATTTGAATTTGTTTCCGTATCATTCTTCTGAATTCCCTCTCAGGCATATCCAAGACCCGCTCCTCCTCCTCTATAATGCCTTTGTCAAGTCTTTGAATTTTAAAGTTCATGTGTTTGGTGTCCAGTTGGAGGCCTGAGAGTTACTTTGTATGTGTGTGTGCTTTAATTAACATATTGTTGTTGTTAAATGCCATTAAGTTAGTTCTAACTCATAACGATCCAGTATAGAGTTTCCGAGGAGCGACTGGTGAGTTTGAAATCACCGACCTTGTGGTTTAAACCAACCTTGCGGTCCTGCACTTATCCTACCTCTACTAGATGAGGTTAATTGGGGCAGAAGATTTGTAAAATGGGTAGCACCAAACCACATGTGGAAAGATGCTTCTAGAGCTAGAAAACTTTGCTTTTCATTTTACTCTAATTTTGCTTAGTCTTTATTCAGAAGACCTTCCTGCTCAGCGCCTTTGGAGTAAACAAAGTTCTTTGTTTTAACTTTTCCCTTCAAAGTGGAAGTTCCTTTATTTTTGTTTTGTTTTTTTAATTTTAATGGTGATATAGCTTTAGTATTTCTTAAAACTCAAACACTGCAAAGTAATGTAAAGAGAAAGTTGTCACTTCAAAACAACCATTTAAAAATTTTTAATATTTTTTACGCAAGAGATTGTTCTATGCATATATGCAGAGATATTTATAAGTATACTTTAGTTTTTAAATCTTGCATTTGTTGGTTGCTTTTATCACTCAACATATTTTAAACGTCTTTAATCGTTAGTCATTTATGTCATTGTTGTTAAGTGATGTCACATCAGTTCTGACTCATAGTGACCCTGAATGGGGTTTTCAAGAAGCAACAGGTGGGTTTGTACGGCTGGCCTTGTGATTAGCAGACCCTTGCTTATCCTGCAGCACCACACCTGGACCCCTTCCCTTATAGTGCCACTAAATCTTTAAATAGTTCTATCCTTTTCACCTAAACTGTAGATTCCTCCTTTTACCTTGCCACACCCATGCTTCTGGAGGGAAATCATTACCAAGACAATGACTTTGTCCACTACCATGTACTGACATGCTCCTTGGAGTAAGGACATTTGAAAATAAGTCACCAACGTATTTTTTGTATGTTTGAATAATGAAATTCACTTGCATTATTTTTTTTCCAATTTTGATAGTTCCCTGATCCTGATTTCTCTGAGTAATTTACCCGACAGGAAAACAGTCAGTGAAAATGCCTTGACCTGGGCAGGAGCCAGCTTGACAGGACTGTAGGATTTTGCTGTGATAAGTTCACTTGAATTTGAATAATGTTAGTTCATTTCAGCATTTGCTCAAAAAAGCTATAAAATTGGTTTGTTATGTGATTTTAGATTTTTGAAAGAAATATTGTCTATTTCCCTACTAAATATAAATCTCTGTGTCACATTAATGGCTTTGGTGTTTCTGAAGGAAGAAAAAAAGAAAACAGTGAAATTACTTAAATCTTCTTTTTTTAGAATCTTAGATACCATTGTTTCCGGATAGAAAATAATAAAAATTTGTACTTGAAATATACAGTAAAATTTCATTTGAAATTGATTTCCTAGCAGTCGCTCTTGAGAAATAACTTACTTCCTGTTGGCTTCATTGTTTTAATTTAGAATGTATTGTACTTTTTAGCATTATACCGTGTTTGTAACACTCTTCAGTACTTTAAAAACAAGTATGTGTCTGATTTTTATTGTTGTAACTATACCATAACAGTATACTTACACTTTTAAAAAAGTCATTTTCATAAGAAGTTTAATTCTTTTTATTGCTTGATATTTATAAGAATACAGTATGTGATTTAATGACTAGTGCTACATTAGTATATTGTGCTACCAAGGCATAGATGTATTTATGTTAAGGTTTCCATCTCATGGAAATGACTGTCATTATGGTGGTCTTGTTTTAATATTATGATCATATCATACTTTTCAGAAATATGCACATAGTTACACCTGCATTTTAGCTCTTTTCATTTTACTCTAATTTTGCTTAGTCTTTATTCAGAAGACCTTCCTGCTCAGCGCCTTTGGAGTAAACAAAGTTCTTTGTTTTAAAGTTCTTTGTATATGCATTATTAAAATGTGAAATCTATTATTAAACCGACTAATTTATAAACCAGAATATGTATTCAATGAATTATCTCTGATAAGACTCAAATAACACTCTTCTATGAGTATTTCTTTTGTTATATTGGAATTGTACTGAGTTCTCCTTGAAATAGTAAGTTACTATCTGAGACAAGGTTTTAACAGCGGTTCTTAGGCTTCTTTTAATAGTCCTGTGCTGCTTTAATGATCTTTGTAGCTCTGAAAGGTTTGGTTTTTCTAGGCTATTTTATATCAAAATCTTACTGCTCTGATGATCTGACCCATGTTTGTCAAAACACTGTTAATAGTTTTAGCAATTTTTACGTTGTCATATAATAACTTCTAAGAAGAGAGCTAAAGAATATACCCATGTAGCAAACAAATAAGATGCCATGGTCAGAAAATAAATTGACCACATTGCAAAAACACTAATGCAGTGTGGTATTTTTTTCTCTGAAATTTCCACATTCAACAGGAAACATAGACAGCAAGCTTGAGTGGGTGGGTATCTGAGGTTAAAACTGTTAATGAAGTCAGACACTTGAAATCTAGTTTTAAATGCAAAGCATTTCCAGCCATGTTACAGTGTCTTTAAGCTTTATACAGGTGAGTATGTTGGAATCTTTTCTCCTTCAACTGATTTTTCCTCCCTCGTAGAAAATGAAAGTAGTTGATCTGACTCTAGTTAGTGAACTCTCCTACATTTTATATTTACTAGTCTAATAATGTGAGGAAAGAGAGTAGCTTACTAACATTAAACATTTGTGTTAATAGAAGAGTCATACCTGTTAAGGCTTCTTTTAATAATGTTTATTTTTTAAAATTTTATTTAAGGGATGAGATAATATGCTTTAATTTTATTTTATTTTGACAGATACGAATATTTCCACTGCAGTATGAAATAGTTAGAGTAGATGATATCCAGAGTTGTCTCCAAGTCATTAATATTATGCAGTTTAAAGTCATGATAATGGCATGTGTCTGTGCTTTAAATTACTTTGAATTCAATTATGAAAGTACACTCTGAGTCAGTGTCATTTTCTTTAACTGATAAAAATACATCTGTTTTAGAAAATGCCCATTAATCACAATGATAGCTGAAAATAAGTATATAATAAAACATTTCCTTACTACTCCCCACCACAATACAAAATGACTACCTTCCATATGTGTAAGAAAAGGACAAAAAAAAAAAAAAAGAGAGAGAAAGAAAATAAGAAAATCCTCTAGTTTACCATATGTAAAAATAACTATAAATGTTACATATAGAATTCTAGTTTTGTTCTGGACTACATAGAGTCAGAGGAGCAGGAATTAGATTAAAAGTTACTCAGGTGCTAATGTGCTAGCAATTGATTAATACACCCCATGATCAGCTCCAGCTTCAGATACTTAAGATTAGGAATAAGCAGTATCTATGATATTGTTAACATCTGAGATGACCTTTAATAACAAGTTGCTCCCTTGTTGCTATTTTCCTGTTCCTTATTTTTTTTCTTTTTCATTTTTTCTCCTACTCTTTCTAGTCTCTTATTTCTTCTTTATTCATATAAAGTAAATGTATTTTTTAGAAATTATTTGATGAATGACCTCTAGATGGGTTAATTTTTATAAGTTGACTAGTCTAGAATATTATCTATTAAGACAGATTCTAGGATTTGAGTCAGACTTTTCACTATAAGCATAAAATGGTTCATATATTATTTAATTTCTTCAGATCCCCAAGTAAGCCCTTGGCAAGAAAATTAATGGACTGGGAAGTAGTAAGCAGAAATTCATTATCTGATGACAGGTTAGAAACACAAAGCCTTCCATCACGGTCTCCACCTGGAACTCCGAATCAGTAAGTACACACTGACATCAGATATGCATTTTACTAATTTCTAAATTATTGGCTACATATTTTCATTGCCTAAAGATGGTGATTGTTGTTTTATTTTTCATATTCTTCTCCTATACCATAGTTCAAATGTATTGATTCTTCTACAGTCTTCTTTTTCAATCCTTCAACTTTCACATGCATATCTAACAATTGCAAATACCCTAGAACACCTGAGTTGTCAAACTGATATTTTTGTTAACACTATAAAGAGGTCATGTGCAGCAGATTTGCTTAATGAATTTATTATTTGATTTCTTTAGTGCTGCTCCTTTAGTGTTGATTGTAGATCCAAGCAAAATGAAGTCTTTGACAACTTCATTCTTTTCTCCATTTATCATGATGTTTTATATTGGTCTAGTTGTGAGGATTTTTCTTTTCTTTATATTGAGGAGCATTCCATACTGAAGTTGTACTCTTTGATCTTCATCAGTAAGTATTTCAAGTCCTCTTTGTGCTAGCAAGTAAGTGTGTGTCATCTGCATTAATGAACTTTCCTCCAGTCTTGATGCCACATTCTTCCTATAATCCAGCTTCAGGGATAAATTTGCTCAGCATGCAGATTGAATAGGTATGGTGAAAGGATACAACCTTGGCACATACCTATTCTGACTTTAAACTGTTCATCCTCCCCTTGTTCTGTTCAACCTATGTACAGGTTCTTCCTGAGCACAATTAAGTGTTCTGGAATTTCCAATTTTCACAGTGCTATCCATAATTTGTTATGATCCACAGTCAAATGTCTTTGCATAGTCAATAAAACACAAGTAAACATCTTTCTGGTATCCTCTGCTTTCAGCCAAGATCCATTTGACATCTGCAATAATATCCGTCATTCCATGTCCTCTTCTGAATTCAGCTTGAATTTCTGGCAACTCCCTGTCAATGTATTGCTGCAACCATTTTTAAATAACCCTTAGAAAATTATTACTTGCATGTGATATTAATGATATTGTTTAATGCATGTGATGACCACATTCCATTTGGTCATCGCTATTTGGAATAGGCATAAATATGGCTTTCTTCCCATCAGTTGGCCAAGTAGCTGTCTTCCAAATTTATTGGCATAGATGAGTGAGCATTTCCAGTGCTGTTTCTGTTTGTTGAAAGATTTCTATTTTTATTTCATCACTTCCTGGAATCTGGTTTTTCACCATTGCCTTTGCATCTTTGTCTTCTTCCTTCAGTACCATTGGTTCTTGATCATGTGCTGCCTCTTGAAGTAGATGAACATTGACCAATTCTTTTTGGTATGGTGACTGATTATTTCTTCCATCTTCTTTTGGTGATCTTACGTCATGCAGTATTTTGCCTGTGTTGTTGTTGTTAGGTGCCATTAAGTCAGTACTGACTCATAGCAACCTTATGCACAGCAGAATGAAACACTGCCTGATCCTGGGCCAACCTCACTATCGTTGCCACTGCTTGAGCCCATTGATGCTGCCACTTTGCCAATCCATCTCTCTGGGGGTCTTCCTCTTTTTCTTTGACACCCTCCACCTTACTAAACATGATAGCCTTCTCCAGCGACTGGTCCCTCTTGACAATATGTCCGAAGTTTGAGAGACGAAGTTTGTCCATTCTGGCCTCCAAGGAGCACTCTGGCTGCACTTCTTCCAACACAGATCTGTTGGTTCTTTTGACAGCCCATGGCACTTTTAGTATTCTCCTCCACCATGATAATTCAAATGTTCATCTACTTCAAGAGGCAGCACATGATCAAGAATCAGTGGTACTGAAGGAAGAAGACAATATTTCAAAGGCATCAATTCTTCTACAGTCTTCCTTATTAACTGTCCGGCTTTTGCATGCATATGAGGCTATTGAAAATACCATGGCTTGGGTCACCTTAGTCTTCAAGCTGACATCTTTGCTCTTCAACACTTTACAAAGGTCTTGTGCAGCAGAGTTGCCTAAAGCAATACGTCGTTTGATTTCTTAACTGATGCTTCCATGAGTGTTGATAGTTGATCCAAGAAGAATGAAGTCCTTGACAACTTCAATCTTTTCTCTGTTGATAAGAATGTTGTTTATTGGTCCAGTGG
>NW_006408641.1:8047738-8081205 GCF_000296735.1 Chrysochloris asiatica
GCTATGGGTCAGAACCGACTCAACGGCACTTAACAGCAACATTCCTGTTTTAAAAATGCTGAACATGTTCTTCCCTTTTATTTTTCTAATTTTAGGTCTTTGCACAATTCATTATAATATTTGACTTTGTCTTCTTGAACTGCCATTTAAAATTTTCTGTTTAACTCTTTTACTTCATCATTTCTTTTAGTGTCTAGATTCTCAACATTCAAGAGCAAGTTTCATAGTCTCTTCTGACATCTATTTTAGTGTTTTATGTCTTTCCTGTCTTTTTAATCACCTTTTGGTTTCCTCTTGGATGATGTTCTTGATGTCATGCAACACGTCCTCTGTTCTTTGGTCATTAGTGGTTAGTGCATCAAATCTGTTCATGGACTTAATTTTCTTCATCTTCAGCCTGAAATTGCATATGAGTTATTAGTGACCTGTTCTGTAGTTGCCCCCTGGCCTTGTTTTGGCTGTTGTTATTGATCTTCACCATTATTTCCTCTCATGATGTAGTCAGTTTGATTCTTGTGTGTCCCATCTGGTGAGGTTCACATGTATGGTCACTATTTATGCTGTTGAAGAAAAGTACTTGTAATGCAGAAGTTATTAGCCTTGCAAAATTCTGTCATGCTATGTCCAGCATCATTTCTATCACTAAGACCATATTTTCCAAGTTTGAATAATAGTCATGTTAACTTGTAGGCATATGGATATTATCCAATCACAGACAGCATTATACTTCAATATTGATCTTCAAGTGCTCTTTTTGATGATGAATGTGACATCATTCCTTTTGAATTTATTGTTTCCAGTATAGTGAACCATAAGATTTTCCAATTCAAAATAGCTAATACCAGTCCTTTTCAGCTCTCTAATGCTACTTTATGTATTCAATTTTATTTCTGACAACTTCCAGCAGCTCTTCTGCAGTAGTATTTTGAGTGCCTTCCAACCTGAAGGGTTGATCTCCCATCTCTATATCAGTGTTCCACTGCTCTTCATGAAGCTTTCTGTGGCTAATCTTTCAGAAGTGTTCACCCCTCCTTCCTAGTTTGTCTTAGTCTGGAAGTCTTTTGAAACTTGCCCACTGTGGATATTTAGAATTTTAAATACTAGTGGCACAGCGGCAACACACAAGCCACCACAGTGGGAGAAACTAACAGAAAAATGACCTGAAGATAAAGATATGTAAAACTGAAATTTTGGTTATATATGATTTTTGTTGCTCCAAAGCATTATTCTTCTTAGCCTGCAGTTCAGTGCTAAAATGGTATGGCATAGTCTTAGGAAATAAGAATAATCATTGAACAAGGACCCTCATTTTCTTAAAGAGTTGGCTTTCACAGTAAGGGTCTCTAGTCAGTAAACCAGGATCTGGCAGTAGACTTAAAATCGGCTGTGACTATTGCTGACATCATTCATTTCCATGTGAATTTCCAACAACATTTCTAAGGGAGTATATGTTGTGTGAAAATGCTTTCTTTACTGAGTTCCCACCTATCCACTACTCTGTTGTTTTGTTGTTGTTGTTGTTGTTATTGTTGTTTTAAGAGCCGTCGAGTCAGCTCTGACCCATAGTGACCCTGTATAGGGTTTCTAAGGAACAACTAGTGAGTTTGAACCACCAACCTTGTGGTTTCAACTAACTTTGCAGTCCAACACAATTAACCCACAGCACCACATCATTACTGTAGCACTCCGTATGTCCTAGAAAAGAGGTGGCCAACACTAGTCTCCATAGGCTCTAATTGTGCTAAAAAGCACTGTGTGAATTATGTGTGTATTCACCTTAGCATTTCTCACAAGAGTTGCCTGCTTTGTCATAGATAAGATAATGAAATTGTACAAACCAAAGAAATTATCTGTATTTCATATTAACAAATATGTTGTATATCATAAATGTGTATAAAATGATGTGTATAAAATGGGAATTTGCATGTGGAGAAACTATAATATTAAAGGTTCATTTATAAACTATCTGAATTTTGGTATCGAATATATGTGAAGAAGGCTTACTTTTAAAATATTTTACCCAAATTCATATTGAATACAGAGTCCTGGTGTGGCACTATAGGATAAGCACTGGACTGCTAACTGGAAAGATCAGCAGTTCGAACCTACTAGCATCTCCTTGGAGACACTTTACAGGGTTGCTGTCAGTCAGAATAAATATGGACTAAATTTTAAAAGCTATGTCTTTGATGAGATGTTTGTCAGTTTAAGAATAAATTGACTTATTGAACATAAATGTTATTTATATAAGTAATTTGATTCCCCGAATATTACCTAGTATTAAGTGTCTTCTTTACACCTAGAAAAAAAATAGACTCAAAAGTTTCTGTCTTGTTAATTGCAGATTGCTAAATCATCTTTCCGGACAAAAGACTATATATATTAAAAAATCTTCTTTTTCTACGCCCTTTTGTAGCCAGCAATTTCTTTAGTTTTTACCAGCCTCACTTAACAATTATAGCGAGTTTATTGAAGATACAAAAAATTTAAACCAGATGATTCAAGTAATTAATTAGCATAGCTCTGATTAAATTTTCTAGTTAATGAAACAATTTGTTACGATCTGAAAATTTGTTTTAATTCACGAGCAATGGCTAGTGGTTTAAGTAGGTGGATCCTGGATTCAATGTATGTCTGAACCCTGAACAAGTTAGATAGCTAGTCTCTTTGTCTCATTTTCCTCATCCTCAAAATTGTATTTATAATAATAATGTCTGTCTTGTAATGTTCTTATGAAAGGTAAATTAAATGATATATTAGAGCAAGCCACGTGTGTTACTTCCAATAGTAGAAAACTTTGCTAAACAAAGATATCAAAATGTGAAGCTGCTGTGTCTTGGCAGACTGTACACAGAAGTCTGTACACTTCTGGAGGGGGGTGTTTCTATCTCTCTCTTAACTCCTCCCCAAAGAATTCTTCACTCTTTAATCTACACCACATCAAAGTGGTAGTTTAGGCATCTTTGAGGGATTCAAGTCATGATCCTTTTAAATGTCCTTTGAAAAAACAGAAGTCTGAATGAACAAGATCAGTGCTGTAGGGTGGAAGGAATGTTTCTCAAGGAAATTCTCTTAGGACAGCCCTTAGTACCCCCAAAGAATGAGCAGATACCTTGCGATGAAAAAATATTCATAGGTGCAATTTTCCTGGCATTTTTCTAATCGGGGCTGTTTCCTTTTTCTTAAAACTTCATTAAATCTCTTTGATTGTCCCGTGTCCTTCAAGAAAATCTGTCAAGATTACATACTTGAGGTCCCAAATAACATTCACCATAACACTCGGAACTGACTAAATAGATCCTCTCAGAAGCCACTGTTTTGATTGGAACTTTTTTTAAAAGGCACTCTAAGGAGAGTAAGTTGAGAGTTACTGACAGCACTTGTCTGTAGCCATCCACTTAATTGCTGAGACATGTTTGATAACATTTTGTCTGAAATAAGTCTTGCATGTATGAATTAGAATCCTAGTAACGGTACCTTTTAACTTGACTTCGTATATAAAATGTTCAAACTAGTGCTTGACACTTAGTAAGTGCTCAAATATTTGGTATAATAATGAAAGATAATGTGATTATGTAACTTGTGAGGATGGATGTGGTATTTACTATGTAGTCTTAGGATTTAAAGAAAGTTCCCGAAATTTGTAAGGATTTAAAAATAATTCCATTTTTAAATAGCGATAGGTATTTCTAAATATTTTATTCTTATCACTGTTTTTTAGAAATGCTAAATAAGGCACAAAGTTTTAGTGATGAATGCCTACAAACATTTAGGTAGTTAGAGGTAATGTGTGGTTGACTAGGTAAAATGTGGCTCATTATTATTGACTACAGCTCAGATAGCTGGCTTCCCATTTTGTGTTCCTTTTATTAGCATCACTTTATTATTGTAAGAGATTTCTTTAATCAACATAGTCAGTCTTAAGGAACACATATCCCCTTTTTAGTGCAACCATATAAGAAACTTGAACATTTTTAATTAAAGTATATTTTTATTCTTCTTTTCTTCTTCATTTAGTCGAAATTCTGCATTTACCCAGGAGAGAACTCGGTTACGACCATCTTCCGTTGGACATTTGGTAGATCATGTAGTTCACACTTCTCCAAGTGAAATATTTGTGAATCACAGGTCTCCATCATCAACACAAGCAAACAGCATCGTTCTGGAATCATCACCGTAAGACCTTTTCCACCTACTTCCTAATCTGTATTTCAGAATGCCCCAGATTACCTCACTTAAAGTAATGGGGAGATTAGGATATTGGATAGAAGAGTCTATTTATGTGAGTTTAAGAAGTTTTTACATTTATA
The DNA here is from genome assembly GCF_000296735.1 of Chrysochloris asiatica. Classification (NCBI taxonomy): domain Eukaryota; kingdom Metazoa; phylum Chordata; class Mammalia; order Afrosoricida; family Chrysochloridae; genus Chrysochloris; species Chrysochloris asiatica. The sequence continues at coordinate 8,052,049 of NW_006408641.1, forward strand.
AATATGCTTATTTATACCCCTCAGAGGTTTTTTTTGTTGTTATTGCTTGTTTAATACATCTGAAAAGGATACATATACAAAGAATTAAGATATGAGAAAGCATTGGTTCAACACTATTGAATCTATAAAAATTAGGATAGTGAGAAGGTGGAAAAGATTGCCTAAGCATTTTAAGAAATTGTCAGCTGCAACTAAAATCAGCTGATAAAATTTCTATTAACACTTATAAAGAGTCTTTTGAAAACTCTTTCAATGATTTTTTTTTTTTTTTTTTTTACTTTTTTACTGTGCATTGAGTGATAGTTTACATGGGAGAACATTGGTTTTACAGTCATCCTTTCATTGTAGTGATTACAGTTTCCTCTGTGCATCATCATTCAACAATATTTGCTGCAATTTCCTCTGTTGTTTTTTTTTTGTTGTTGTTGTTTTTGGAGGAGGATGTGCACAAAAACACTCAGAAATATATAATAATTTAAACACCAAAGGGCACATTCTGTTAGCCTGCCTCCTGGCAGTCTTTCTCTTTCCATGAGTCCAGAGTCCTCAGCTGCTCCTCTCTCCATGTCCCCATCTTTGCCTCCATCTCTGGTGTTGCTGACTCTCTGGATAGAGTCCCACATTCTGCTTGGACTCTTCTCCCTTGATGGTCCCAGGGTCCTCTGTTCCTGGACTGTAAGATTAACTACTGCCCCCTTCTGTTACTAAACTTCTACCTTTACAGTTGTGACAGTTGCAGTTAGCCATGGTAACAATTATTTTCACTATTGAAACATAAGAATCTTATACCCATCTCTTTTCACCAGACCTGTCTAGACAAGATGAAAACTGTTCAGTGAGGACTCTTTCCCCACACACTCTGAAACTAAACTCCCTCTTGAAAACTTGTAAGCCAATCACTTCATGCCTTTATTGCCCCCTCGTTTTAGGTAGCCAATGTGTAAGTTACCCGTCCCTATCAACCCTGTATACCGAAAGGATAACATTGATACTTGATCTGAATACTCCTTCCCTCTCTTTTTTCCATGACTTTTTTTTAAATTAAAGAGTTTCCTATGTAAGACAGAAAGGGAAATTCCCCTTATCTATCCCCATTTTGTTAAATGTTCTCCAAGCCCCCTTACCACCCCTAGGTTCTTCAGGAAGCAGGCCTCCATTCCCATTATTTTAAAGAGGATGTGAAAACAGGCTTTGAAGGCTTATGTCAGCATAATTACCAATATTTATTTCTATCACACATAAATGTCTATCCTGCAGTAGTAGGCAGGGGAAACCAATATCCACAAGACAGCCAAACTCATTAACATTTTTCCCGTTTTACCTATTCAGCCTATCTTTTCAGAGAACACTGTTGTTTCAAGGTTGTATATAAATCACTGTTTACCTCTATCCTATTAGTCCATGCATGCCTCCCTAAGTCTTCCCCTATTTCATTATTCATCTGCCACCTTCCCTATTGTTGTATATTGCCCTCCCCATTACCTGAGATAATGTGTGTTGACCCTCTAGCCAGTGAGTTACATTCCCCTCCCTCCTATCCCTGAAAACCATCAAAGAATGTTTCTTTTAGTATGGAAACCTTTTCTTAAGCCTCTGAAATAATGGTCTCATGCAATATTTGTCCTTTTGTGATTGACTAATTTCACTCAGCATAATATCCTACAGATTCATCCATGTTATGAGGTATTTTGCAGATTCATCGTTATTCTTCAAGGTTGCACAGTATCCCATTATGTATTTACCAAAGTTTGTTTATACATTCTTTCATTGATGGGCATCTTTTAGCTATTGTGAATTGTGCTGTGATGAACATTGGTGTGCACATATCTACTTCTGGCTCGTATTTCTTGTGGGTATATGCCAAGTAGAGGGATTGCAGGATCACAAGGTATTTCTATTTCTGAGGAAGCGCCATACCATCTTCCATAGTGGTTGAACCATTTTTTAGTCCCACCAGCACTGTGGGAGGGTCCCAGTCTCTCCACACCCTCACCAGCATTTGTTGTTTGTTTGAACTTCACTAGTAATGTTGGTGTGAGATGATATCTCATTGTGTAGAGTCCTGGTATGGCACTGTAGGATAAGCACTGGACCTCAAGGTTGGTTTGAACTACAAGGTTGGCAATTCAAACTCACCAACTGCTCCTCAGAACCCCTATACAGGTCACTATAAGTCAGAGTTGACTTGGCAGCACTTAACAACAGCAATGCAAATCAAGAATATATCAAAAAAAATAATACATCACAGCCCTTTTTTGAATGATTGACCATTCCATGGTGAGTTGAACTTACTAGTGTTGTTTTTTCCCCTTTTTATACATGTCTACTGCTTGACTATAAGGAGCTCTGATAGCATAGTGGTTACGAATCGGGCTGCGAACCTCAAGGTCAGCAGTTCGAAACTACCAGCTGTTCCACAGGAGAATGATGCTCCTGTAAAGATTTACAGCCTCGGAAACCCTATATAGGGTCTCTATGAGTCGAAACCTACTCCACAGCACATAACCACCACAACCACCACCACTGCTTGACTGTAAATTAGGCCAGAAGGGTGAGTGGTAAATTCCTTTCCAGATCTGAACGGTGGTTGAAGTCCAGAGTATAAGGTACCTCCAGTCTCTTTCTGACCAGTAAACATGTTTTGTTTTTTTTAAATAATTTTGAATTTTGATCCACATTTGCTCCCACTATATTTGGGGCCCACTTATGTCATACAATTCAGAGCAGTTGGTTCTGATTCATAGAAACTGTGTATTGGGTTTCCAGGGAGTAGCTGGTGGGTTTGAATTGCCAACCTTGCAGTTACCAGTCCAGCAGTAAAGCCCAGTGAAGACTTGGAGAACAGTGGAGTTGAGCCAGACATGAAATACTGGTATGTCTTAGAAAAAATGGGCCTTCATTCCTGACAAGTTTATATTTGTGTGTATCAAGAATATGGCTTTTATTTTCTCCTGGGTTTGATGGATGTATATGTACAATTGGGTTTTGGCATTGTTGTCATTGTTAAAGTGCTGTTGAGTTGGCTTAGACTCATAGTGACCCTCTAGAGTTTCTGAGGAGCAGCTGATTGATTTGAACTGCCAATCTTGAGATACTTTCTCAGTGAAAGATCTTTTCCAGCTCTTATCTTTAAAAATAAATGATTGTGCCACATCCTAATACCTCCTTCTTTCTTTGCATTTCTGAGCTGAAATCATCAGGTATTGGCCATTTTGAATCTGACCATAACATGGTTTACAGTGCCAGGAATGACAAATTGAAGAGGAATGGCACAGCATTCATCATCATCTGTCTTGAAATACAGGCTGTCTGTGATAGGATAATACCTATACAGCTACAAAGTAGACCAAATACCACTATTATTCAAATTTACACACCAACCATTAAAGCTAGTGGTGATGAAATTTTGAAGTGTTCTACCAGCTTCTTCAGGCCAACTGATCAAACATGCAGTCAACATGTATTGATAATTACTCATGATTGAAGTGCAAAAGTTTGAAACAAAGACGGATCAGTAAATGGCAAATATGTCCTTCGTGATAGAAATTATGCTGGAGATTGCATGATAGGATTTCACAAGATTAAAGAGTTATTCCTTTCAAATGCCTCATGGACTGAAAGTGAGGCAGATGTGTTACTTAGAGAAAAATTGGGGTAGAATAATCAAAAGAAGAGGAATGAATGCCCAGGAGAACATAACACACACACTACTTCATTTCAAGATTCTGAGGTAGGATATTCACTCAGGTCTGTGTCCTGGCTTTGCCTTTAACTAGGCGCTAAACTGGAGTCCAAGGAGCTCTGGTAGCGTAGTGGTTACGAAATGGCCTGCTAACCTCAGGGTCAGCAACTTGAAATTACCAGCTGTTCTGCGGGAGACAGATGAGGCTTTCTACTCCTGTAAAGATTTACCGCCTCGGAAACCCTGTACAGGGTCGCTATGAGTTGGAATCTACTCCACAGCACATAACAACAACAAACTGGAGTCCTGGTGTGGTGCCATAGAATAAGCACTCGACCTTAAGGTCTGTTTGAACTGCAAGGCCAGAGGTTCAAACTCACCAGCCGCTCCTCAGAAACCCAATACAGTGTTGTTATAAATTGGACTGACTTGACAGTACACAACAATAACTTACTCATTTAAAATACCTGTTTTAAACAACATAAAAGGTGACTACACACATGGGCCTCATCAAATGGAATAAACAGGAATCAAATTGAGTACATATGTAGGAAGAAAAGCTCCATATCATCATTTAAAAAAAAAACAACCCAAAAACTAGGCCAGGGGTAGACTGTAGAATAGACCATCAATTGCTCATACACAAGTTCAGGCTGACGATGAAGAAAATTAAAACATGTCCATGACAGCCACAAGATGACCTTGGAACATATCCCACCTGAATTTAGACACCATCTCAAGAACAAATTTGATACATTAGACACCAATGACTGAAGACCAGAAGAACTGGGAGAGGACATCAAGAGCATCATACAGGAAGAAAGCAAAAGGTCATTAAAAAGACAGGAACGGAAGAAAAGAAAAAAATGGACGTCAAAAGAGACTCCAAAACTTACTCTCCAATGTAGCAATGCTAAAGCAAATATAAGAAATGAGGAAGTTAAAGACTGTTCAAAAAATTTCAAAGGGTAATATGAGAAGACAAAGTCAGTTATTATAATGAAATGTGCAAAGATGTGGAGTTACAAAATGGAAAGGGAAGAAAGAACAAGCTCAGCATTTCTCAGACTGAAAGAACTGAAGGAAAAATCAAGCCTCGACTTACCTCTGTTAAAGAACTCCATGGGCAAGATATAGAAGGATGTGGAATGCATCAAAGGAAGATGAAGGTGTACACAGAGTCACTGCACCAAAAAGAAATCATCAATATTCAACCATTAAAAGAGGTAACATATGATCAAGAACCAATGGTACTAAGTAAGTGAAAGCTGCACTGAAGGTATTGGCAAAAATACTTGCACTAAATACAAATTGAAATCTTTCAACAAACTGATGCAGCACTGGAGGAGGCACTCACTCATCTCTGCCAAGAAATTTGGAAGACTGTTACCTGGCCAACCAAGTGGAACAGATCCGTATTTGAGCACATTCCAAAGAGGTGGGTGACCCAACAGAATGTGGGAATCACCAAACAATATCGTTAATATTACATGCAAGTAAATTTTCATCATAACTGTTCAATCTATTAAATTCCTGGTGAGGCACTCTAGGATCAGTACTGGACTACAAGCCACTAGGTCGGCAGATCAAACCCACCATCTGTTCCTTAGAAACCCTAAATAGGTTTCCTTGTTGTTAAGTACCATGGAGTCGATTCCAACTCATAGTAATCCTGCACAGGGTTTCCAAGGCTGTAAATCTTTACGGGAGCAGAAAGCCTCATCTTTCTCCTGTGGAACAGCTGGTAGTTTAGAACTGCCGACCTTGAGGTTAGCACCCCAATTTGTAACCACTATGCTACCAGAGCTCCTTATAGGTTTCCTTAGAAACCCTATATTATTTGCTCAGCAAACAATCCAAAAAGAGCATGGCATCAGGATTGGAGGAAGATTCATTAACAACCGGCATGATGCAGATGATACTGAAAGCGAAGAGGAAGATCAAAGACTACAGCCTTCATTATAAGTTGCACCTCAGTATAAAGAAACTGAAGTCCTCACAACTGGACCCATAAATAGCATAACAAATAGAGAAAAAAATTGAAGTTTTCAAAGACTTCATTTGGCTTGGATCTGCAATTAGCACTCAAGGAAGCAGCAGCCAAGAAATCTGTTGTATTAGGCAAATCTGCTACACAAGACCTCTTTAAACTATTCAAGAGCAAAGTTATCAGTTTGAGGACTAGGGTGCACCTGACCCAAGACCTGATATTTTCAGTAGCTCTTATGCATGTGAAAGTTGAACAATGAGTAAGAAAGACTGTAGATTAATTGATGCATTTGAGTTACGGTGCTGTAGAAGAATATTCAAAGTACCATAGACTGCCAGAAGAGCAAATAAATCTGTGTTGCAAGAAATATAACCAGAATGCTCCTTAGAAGTCAGGATGACCAGACTTCTCCCAGACTTCAGTCATATTATCAGGAGCGACCAGTCCCTAGAGAAGAATGTTGTGCTTAGTAAAGTGGTTTGTTGTTGTTAAGTGCCACGAAATTAATTATGACTCATTGCTACCTATATAGGGTTTCCAAGGAGCAGCTGGTGAGTTTGAACTGCCAACCTAGTGGTTCGCAGTCTAGTGCTGATCCTACAGTGCTACACAGGACCTCCAACAAGATTGACACAGTGGCATATGCAATGGGCTCAAACATAACACCATTTGTGAGGATGGCATATGTCTGGGCAGTGTTCTGTTCTGTTGTGTATAGGGTCACTATGAGTCTGAGTCAACTTGACAGCACCTAACAACCACCATGTACATTGTAATAATTCATAAATATCTTCCCAGGGATGTTTTTTAAAGTGTTCTTTTTATAAGTAGAAATTGTTTACAGATCTGCTAAATTTACTACTCTAAATTCAAAGTTAAGACCATTGTCATTAAAGTTCAAAACAACTTTCTATTTTGTTATAATAAATGCATGTTCTCAAAAACAAAAACATACCATAGTAAATCATATATGTACTTTTATAGGATGGAGTGTTTATATGCTCCAGGAACATGTACAAATGAAATATATTAAAGTCTGTCACTGTTGTTGTTAAGTGCCTTCAAGTCAGTCTTGACTCAGTCAGCATGTATAGGATTTGCAGTGAGCAGGTACTGGGTTTGAACCGCCGATCTTGTGGTTTACAGTCCAGTGCTTATCCTACAGCGCCACACCTGGACTCCTGTCTACCACTGGACATTGAAAATATCTATAGATATTTGAATCCAGCTTTTAAAATAACAATTCTGTAAACCAACATCCAAAATATTCATCCTTTCCTTTTTTCTTATCTAGGTCACAAGAGACGCCTGCAGATGGGCTGCCCCCCGCTTTACCACCCAAACAATCTAAGAAAAACAGTTGGAATCAAATTCATTATTCATACTCTCAACAAGAGCTGGAAAATCATATTAATGAAACATTTGATGTTCCATCTTCTCCAGAAAAATCTACTGTAAGCTTCTTAAGTAGTCTTATATTTCTTTGAATTTTTTATCCTAAGTGAAATTTCTTTTGTACTTGTGAAATGTTTTAGCTGTAAATTATACTACTGTATTTTCTGTTGGCCATAATACTGTTTGGTCATGAACTGTGCCATGATGCAAAAAAAGTTGTGAAATCTTTGTTCTCATCTATAAAATTGCTGATTGCTCTAGACAGTCTTGAAACATTTGTGATGATTTTAGTCTCCTAAAGCACAGCTAGATTTCCAAAATAAATGCTCATAATGTGACACTGGATGATCAACACTGGATCATAAGGTCAGTTTGAACCCAAGGTTGGTGGTTCAAACCCAGTAGTTGCTCCTCAGCAACCCTATTACAGGGTCACTATGAGTGGGAACCAACTTGCAGGCACATAACAACAACAATTTATTTTAATATCGATGGCTTTACTATGTAATTCACTTAGAGCAGAGATTTTATCATTTTCATTGATCTTTTGAAATTGAGTACATCTTCTTAGAGTACATAAACAGTCTCGGTTCTTCGAAGTATATGTTTTACAAAGAATAATTTATTTTGGTATTTTTACTTTCGAGCGCATGCTTTTATCATGACAGAGTAAGTTGTTAGAATCCCTGGCTGAGGAACTTTCATTACTTACTCAAATAGATGACAGACAGAAATGTGGGTTATGTTTCAGGAAAGAAAGTGAAGGGGGGTGGGCATGAAGGAATAAGACATATAGAGAGAAGGATCCATGACAGGTACCGGTGGCATGTAGTGTAAGAAGTTTGCGCTGGCTACTGCGCTGTTAGCCCTCTCACATTGTCTAAAGTTGAAAATCCACTTTCATTGCTCCACCACACAGATATCGCAAAAAGATTTCAGAACCTTCACCAACGTGAATGACAACTTTGTTGTTGTTAAGTGCCCTTGAGTCGGTTCCGACCCAAAGTGACCCTTTATAGAGTTTCCTAGGAGCAGCTGGTGAGCTTGAACCGCCGGCCTTGTAGTTCAAACAGAACTTTAGCAGTATGGTAATTGTTGTGTGTGTTGTCTAATTCATTTATTATCACTGAGGTTTTGCTATGTAACAGACATTTTGGTAGATAGAGAAATAGGAAAACAAGACATTTTTTATTAAAGAAAATTGCTATTCTAGTGTGTTTATTTATTGATTGAAAAATTACTTGCTGAGTTCAGCCTGCTGTGTGTCATCCATTGTTTAAGGTCCTGTGTTAAGTGAAGACACTGGAATATTTCATCTCTGATCTATGGCTTTTTTCTTTTTTTTTTGAGTTTATTGTGAATTGAGTGATAGTTTACATAGGAGAGCATCAGTTTTACAGTCATCCTATCGTATTTCGTTTCATTGCAATGATTACAATCCCCGCCATGCATCATCATTCAACAATATTTGCTTCTGTTCCCTCTTGTTTTTTTGGATGTACACAAGAACACTCAGGAATATATATCATTTAAACAACCGAAGGGCACATACTACAAGCCTGTCTCCTGGATGACAGCACACAGCCTTTCTCTTTCCATGAGTCCTGAGCTGCTCTATCTCTCCTTGTCCTCATCTCTGCCTCCATCACTGGTGTTGCTGCTTCTCTGAATAGGGTCCCACATTCTGCTTGTGCTGTTCTCCCTTGATTGTCCTAGGGTTCTCTGTTCCTGGACTGTAAAATTAACTACTCCCCCTTTATGTTACAAAACATCTACCTTTACAGTTGTGATGATTACAATTAGTCATGATAACAGTTACTCACTATTGAATCATAAGAATCAATCTTATCCCCATCGCCTTTCACCAGACCCATCTAGACAAGATGAAAACTAGTGGGGATTCTACCTTCCCCCACACACTCTGAAACTAAACTCCCTCTTGAAAACTTGTAAGCCAGTCTCTTTGTGCCTTTATAGGCTCTCCCCTCCCACCTCCATTTTAGGTAACCAGTGTCTTAGTTGCCCTATCAATCCTGTGTACAAAGGGGATAGGATTCATCCTTGATGTGAAGATTCCTTTCCTCTCAGTATCATGAGCTACTGCATTCATAAGTATAGGTCAGATTCATCAAATTGTAGCAATTTACACTTGTTTCCTTCCATTATCAAATTTTTTCATCTTCCTCTAGTTAAATTCTGATCATCCAGCCATTGAAGCTAGGTCAAATGGATACTATCTGCAAGTTTGGGTGTTCTTGTGTATCTCCCCTCACTTCTCATCAACTGGATGCTTCACTCTCATGTCCTTGTCCTTAGGCTCAGGTGTCCGTCCCCCAGGTCTCACCATACTTCGGACCAACCAGCCCTTCCTCTTCTCTCTCTCATCACCAGTCTGACCTGTCTCTCTCTCTCTTTTTTTTTTTTTTAATGTTTTATTATGAATTATGTGAGCGTTTACATGGGAGAACATTAGCTTTACATTCATCCTATCATATATCGTTACACTGCCATGGATACAATCCCCTCCATGCATCATCAAACAACCAAATAGTACACCCTGCAGGCCTGCCACTCAGTTGTCAACACACAGCCCCTCCCCCTCTCTGGGTCTAGAGTCCCCAGCCACTCCATCACTCCTGACCTATGTCTTGAAGGATGAATCTGAATTAATTAAATACAGCTGTTGTGGAGTGTAGTGGCTCTGTAGAAGAAGCTCTTCTCTACAGAGAATTGGTGGTTCAAGCCCATCAGCCTCTTTGCAAAAGAAAATAAGGCTGTCTGCTCCCACAAAACTTTACAGCCTTGGGAATCCTATACAAGGTCGCTGGGAGTCAGAAGTAACTGGATGACACCTAACAACATCATCAAAATACAGCTGGTGGTGAAATCAGTTCAGTTACCTTGGTTCTCTGGAAAAACAGTTTCAGAGATTTTTTTTACCCCTAAACCCTGAGGGATTACTTTTGCCCTGAGAGTTTGTTTGACATTTTAAATAGTGGTTTGAATATTCACTGAATAATATTGAGTGACTGAGTTGAGGCAAGAGAATAAGTCTACATGTGGTGCTACTGGGTGGGGCATGCCTAGAAATTGACAAAGGAATGTGCTTCTATAAGCAGCCAATCCTACACAGGAGTTTAGAGACAAGTAGCAAGGTGGGAACCGCAAGACCATGAAGAGCCTGGATAAGAATGATTTGGGCCCAGGCTTCCTGCAAAAGGAACCTCCTTAAGAGCTATAGTACAGGTCAAGAGGTATGACACTGAAGACAGAAAAAGACTTGGAAAGTGGCCCAGTGGCAGAGGCCAACAGCATGTGGCTATAAGTTCGACCAATTAGCAGGGGAAAGGTCAACAGTGTGGAAGCGAAAGGCAGAGGGCCCATGGAGGCCAAGAATGGTCTGTAAGCATGATTGACAGAAGCTGAGCAAGCTAGTCTGGGGAGAACTTGTCCTGTACTAAAGAAGGGAGGGATGCTTTCTACCGCCAGGGAGTCCCAAGTTGTTCCTATTACTTCTTAGTTTACCCTGATCCCAAGTTGTGGCTTCTTGTTGTTAAGTCCCATTAAATCGATTCCGACCCATAGTGACTATATAGGGTTTCCGAGGAATAGCTGAACCACCAACCTTGTGGTTCAAAGCGACCTTGCAGTCCAGCACATTAACGCGCAGCACCACACCAGGACTCATGTTATAAATGATCAGTGGAGGGAGGTACTGACATCTGCCTCATGAGAAACAGCTTTGTGCCAATCCTGATTCCTTCTTTCTCCTGAATTTAGGCATGTCTTTACATCCTGTTAGAAAAGACCATACATTGTATGATTCCACCCAGAATGACAAAATCTATAGTGACAGAAGTATCTTAGGACCAGAGAGGTCGAGAAATAATGAGGAATGACTGTTAGTGGGTACAGATTTATTTGAGGGATTATGGACATGTTTTAAATTTTATTGTAGTGGTGGTGGTACACCTCTGTGACTATAGTAAAAACAATTGAATTGTACATTTTAAATGGGTAAATTACATAGTATGCGATTATATCTTCATAAAACTGTTTAGAAAAAAGAGCACTCATGAAGCGGAAGGAGCAATATGTAAATTCACCTGACACCATGAGCACTTGTTATATGTTAAGTTTTGAGCTAGGTTCTAGGGCTATAACAATTAATTAAACAATTAATATAATGGTTAAACAGACACGCCACTCTTTCTAGCACTTAGAGTCTAGCATGAAGTTCCAAGGAGGTGTGAGAGAATATCGCTAATGAAGGAAACTGCAAGTTATTATTCAAGGAAACTAACTTTGCTGAACTAGCATTGTGATAAAATTATGGATTTTTATATACCATAGTTAATATCAACCTAAAAAAAGGATGCTTCATGTTTATCTGAAGGACAGATTATAAATGAAAAAATGATGTTATTTCTTTTTGTCTTCTTAAGCCTAATGGTGGTATCCCACATGACAATCTGGTTCTAATCAGAATGAAACCTGATGAAAATGGAAGATTTGGATTCAATGTAAAGGTAATCTAGAATTTATGTTGTACTCAGTTTTTTTAGCTAAGAGTATTGTTTGTTAATGTTTGACTAAATACTCAACTTGCTCTGTTGTTAAGGGAGGATATGATCAGAAGATGCCTGTGATTGTGTCCCGAGTAGCACCAGGAACACCTGTGAGTTATGGAAATTTTTCAGTTAAAATCGATTTTCAAGAATTATGCATACTTTATCATTTTTATTTGTTTAAATAAAGGGAAAAAATTAAACATTTTAAACTTACGAAATATTGTTGGCTTTAATGTCTAAGGTTAGGTTTTATTTGTTTTCTATAAAAGTGTTAAAAAGCTATGCTTTTACAAACATGTTATATGATTTTCTGATTCATAGCAACTCCATGTGATAGTGTTGAACTGACAGTTTGGTTGCTATACAGCAAAAAAACCATACAGTACAGTTCAACACCATCAGTTGCTATGAATCAGAATCAACTTGATGAGAGAATGAAAGAAATTCTATCTTTCATAGAATAGAAAACGTAAGAAAAACTTTATGGAAATGCTATTTGTTGTTGTTGTTAAGTGCTGTCAAGTCCAGTCCAACTCCTAAAACCCAGTTTAGGGTGTTTGAGGTGAGGCTGGTGGGTTTGAACCACCTTCTTTGTGGTTCAAACTGACCTTGCGGTCCAGTGCATTATCCTATAGGATGGCACCAGGTTTCCAAATGCTGTTTACAGATGTAGAAATAACTACCAAAAGATGTAGTTAAAATGTTGAAGTTGACTCCAGAGAGGAATTGGTAGGGAGCAGCATCAGAAGAAATGCATCTTAGCAAACTTATAGACCTAGTCTGTGTATAACACTTTTTGTTTTCTGAAAACAAAAACTAAAGTTTTTTACATCAAATCCATATTTTTTAACCTAACAATTTCATTTTTAAGAACTGTCTCTAACAAAGTAATTAGACTAGGTAACAATATTTTATAAGTGTGTTCCTTGTAGTGATTTTAGAGTTAAAAATTTAAAGCAATAAAAATTATTTTATTATTGATAAAATAAATTACACATTGAAATGATAATGTAGGTAATATAGATAACGTGGTTGGTAGTGGTTGTGTGCCACTGAGTCATTTCCAACTCCTAGCAACCCTGTATAGAGTTCCCAAGGCTGTAAATCTTTATGGGAACAGAAAGCCTCCTCTTTCACCTGAGGAGTGTCTTGATAGACTCGAACTACTAACTTAGTAGTCCAGGTCGTAATCCACTATTCTATCGGAGGTAGTTCTATATCAATAGGAAATATTAAAATATTTTGGGAAAATATGCCATAAAATATTCTGGGAAAATGCAAGTTATATTTCCATATATATGCTTGATTCAACTTTTTAAGGTATGAATAGAAAAAGCCTGGTAGCAAGTGTATGCTAAAAATTTTAGCAATGTTTCATCTGGATGTGGAAGAACTGGTACTAGTAACATCTATATCCATTTTTTTTAAAGTTTGTAAATCCTGACAATGAGCATGTCTTGTTCTGATAATTAGAAAAGATAAGAAGCCTATATGCCAGTTATAATAGGGAATAAGATAAATGCTAATTTTCTGAACAGTGAATATGAGCAATTTTCAGTTAAGTCAAAGATGTACAGAGAATAAATTTCCTTTTAGATTGAATAAAGTATTGTTCATTTTTCCTTTTTGCCAGGTAGAACTATGTCCTACTAAATACTGACTGAATTTTGAATCAATTGAAGTGATAGGAATTAATAATTTTCATTTTATTAATTTATAGCCCACCACAGTCTATATGGAATACTGCTCTAGTGCTGCATGATAAACATTGGACCACAAGGTCTGATTGAGCTACAAGATCAGTGGTTCCGACTTATCAGCTGGGCCTCAGAAACCCCATATAGTTCACTGTGAGTCAGAACCAACTCTCTGGCACTTAACAACAATAGTCTTTATGTTAGAAACTACATTTTGAATCATTGGAAGAGAATAAAAGGGACAGAGTTGGAAACTTTTAATGCCATTTTTATATTAATACCTTCTAAAATGGTAAAAAGTAATTCTAGATGAAAGTTGTTTTTCCTCCTCTTACAATCTAAGTTAATAGCTATTGCTCCAGAAAGATTCATATGCAGTTTTCTAGACTGTCCAGACCAGAGTGAAATGCAAATAAAAAATTTACCTGACAAGAGGCAGGTTAAGTGTAAGCTCATTTACTTCAATGTTTTTTTTTAAATCCTCATGTTATATAGCATGTTGGTTAGTATTAACCCCTATTAGCCCAAATCTCTGGGAGTAAAAGATTATGTTAAATAAAGACATGAATGGATTTATGCACAGTACAGTAAGAGACATTCATAATCATCCTTTCCCTAACACCATAGAATTCCTCTTTTCTATCAACTACACAAACCATAAAAGTAAGGGGAGAGCTAAAACCCATTACTTTTCTCCCGGTATCAGTAATATCTCCTAGTTCATCCTTTTTATCAACAGAAACTTGGGGCCCATATAGAAAAGCATCACACTGCTAGTACTCAGAGTTGTTGTTGTTATGTGCCTTGGAGTCAATTCCAACTCCTAGAAACCCTGGACAGGGTTTCCGAGGCTGTCAATCTTTATGGGAGCAGAATGCCTCGTCTTTTTCCCACGGAACAGCTGGTAGTTTTGAACTGCTGACGGTGAGGTTAGCAGCCCGATTCGTAACCACTACACTACCTGTACTCAGAATATATTAATGTCTGTCAGCTGCTTCACTACAGAAAGAAGCAAGTAGAGAGTGGTTATAACCTGGTATTTGAATTTTCTACATTTTAAAGCCTTGTCAAAGCATTTTGTCTTCACCACTGTGAAGTGATCAGGGCAGGTAGCTTCTCCATTCTCATAGTTTCAGGTATCTAAAATTATGCGGTCCATAGGAGCAGAAAAAACTTCACTCCTAGACCAGTGCTCTTTCCACTAATGATTGTTGGGTTTCATTTCACTGTGTTTATAATCAGACTCTTGATGTGATGCTATAGGATAAGCACTGGACTGCTAACCACAAGGTTGGCAGTTCAAACCCACCAACCCTCCTCAGAAATCCTATATAGGGTCACTGTGAGTCTGAATCATCTCAACAGTTCTTCACGACAACAGCATGTTTACAATGACTTTGACAAGCTGTGCTTTTATTTCTTCATGCCTTTTTTTAAGTCTCTAACCAATTTATGCTTGACACTTGATTCCCATTATCTTCTCATTGCTGTCTTCTCACTATCCATATTTCTGTTTTTCTTTTTTCTTATACCTTGATTATTTGTCTTCTTGATCATTTATAAATAGTCTTTACTTTGCTCAGTAGCACGGACTGTCAGCTGAAATCATGCAAAGTGGTATTGATACTAGTGGGAAAATTGATTGTTCCCATCTTTTAAATTTTTTGTCAAAACATTAAATGGTCTCTCACTGGCTCTTATTAATATATATTGAAATATAAAATACTAAAACTAATATTGATTTAGGTATACTATAATTCAAGACATTAGACACATTGAGGACTTTACTTCTATGTGAAAAATGTATCAAGGTTAAGTATTTGGAACAGTGCTTTCCTCCTTTTCATCCCTACAATACAAAGTGAGCTGCTTTTCCTGCCTTGACGAATTGTCATCATTTCTGCTTTTTAAAAAATAGATACATGAATTTCTATATGTAGTTTTACTTCTACTCTTGGAGGATCTATAAACATTAATTCCTGTGCTTTATGTTCAGAAAGTTCCATGCAAATTTGAAACCTTATGTGCCTTAACATTACAGGCTGACCTCTGTGTCCCTCGATTAAATGAAGGGGACCAAGTTGTACTCATCAATGGTCGGGACATTGCGGAACATACCCATGATCAGGTTGTCATGTTCATTAAAGCCAGCTGTGAGAGACATTCTGGGGAACTCCTGCTGCTTGTTCGACCTAATGGTAAGTACTCTAGTCATATCACATAGCTTTCACAATTAATTGGCATTCATTATGTACATATTAGCCACAGTGAGCTTTTTAAAACTTAAATGTTATCTAGTCCGTTTCCTACTCAAAACACAGTGATTTCTCACACTTGAAGTAAAATCCAAATTATTGGTACACTTTTCTACCACTCAGCTCTACTTACTCTTCTCTAGCTACAGTAACTTTCTTGCTGTTCCTCAAATGTTCCAAGTTGTTTTACTTTATTTAGGGTCTTAGTACTTGTTCCTTATACTTAAAGTACTCTTCTTGATTTTGGTTTGAACTTATACCTTCACTTCTTATTTGTCTGTACTCAAATGTCATCCACAGACAGGTCTTCTCCTCTTAATACTATAGTTAAAATAACTTCCTTTTCCCCTTAGTTGCTTTAGTAGTAGTAATAACTGCTCAATAATGAATGAATGATGAATAAATTTTTGACTCTGTTTTGCTTTTAGAAAACTACGAAACAGTATACCACTAAGTTGATGGTGTCCTGTTAGCTAACTATCTTATCTTCTGGTCTGAACAGCTGACTAATTCATAGTCCTAGGTATGAGAGACCTGAAACTCCCTAAGCTAGCTCTTTTGCTAATGCTTGTGTTCTAAACTTCAAGAATATCCTGCCGATAATGGAGCACGCATTGACTTCCAAAGCAGTTCATTCTTCCTTTAGATGGCTTGAACTATTAAATGGGGGTGGGGGAGGAGCATGAATTCTTTCAGTCCCACTGTTGTTAATTCTTTCACTTTGTATTCAGAATAAGTTTAATAACTCATACATTTTTTTGACAATAGCTGTATTATCTTACCCTCTTTCTCCAGTTTAATAGTCTCAGATCCTTCAACCCCATTCAAATAGCATTATTTCAGGTTCACTCAGGTGGGGCCAGTCCATGGTAAAGTGGAGGGTCAGAGAAAAAGAGGAAAGTCCCCAATGAAATGGAGTGATACAGTGGCAGCAGCTACGGGCTCAAATATAACAATAATTATGATGGCACAAGACCAGACAGTGTTTTGCTCTGTTTTGCATTGTGCACCTATGCGTTAGAACCAACTAGACAGCACCTTACAACAACAAAGTCTGTTTCATCTCACTGATGTCTAGAATATCAATCTCAATACTTTCCATTTCAGTCTTAATGATTTCCAAATTTTCAAAATTCATACTTTGTACAATCCACATTCTTATTATTAATGGATGTTTGCAGTTGTTTTCTTATTTTGAGTTGTGTCTCATCAGCAAATGAAGGTTCTGAAAACTTTGCCCTATTTGCATTATGGAGGTCAACTCTACTTGAGTAGGCAACTCTTCCCTAGTTTGATTTTGAATGCCTTCCAACTTGAGGGTTTCATTTTCCGGCATTATATCTGACAGTGTCCCACTGCTGTTCATAAGTTTTTCATGAGCTTACCAGTCAGAAGTGATCCACCTTTCTTTCTTCTTAGTCTTAATCTGGAAACTCCACTGAAACCTGTCCACCATGGGTGACCCTGCTGGTATTTAAAATACCAGTGGCAAAACTCCAGCATCACAGAAACACAAAATCCACCATAGTACAACAAACCGACAAACAAGTGGTGCAATCTGTACCATAGAGAAATAAATAAATAAAGTGTAATTAGAACTCTACCTATCACCCAGCACTCCTGATACTGCAAAATTTTCTAAGTACAGTTCCTTTTCATTAAAAATAGCCTTCTGTTGCCTATTGAATACAAATGGGCATTTTCTTTTTAATCTAATCTGTGTTTTTCTCCTGTAATGATCTAGAATGGACTTTCTAGAAAGATTAAAAGTATTTCATTAGAACATTCTATTTGACATTTCAAGGAACTTGTTTATTTCTACATTAAACTTATGTGATTCATTATTAGTTATTTTCTCTCATATAAAGTAATTTAAATGTGATACTTAGAATAATTTTTTTCTCTAGTTTGTTTTTTCTATGTTCTACTGATAACAGGTTCTGAAGGACTTACAATTAATGTTGTTGTTGTTGTTAGGTGCTATTTACTTGATTCTGACTCATAGGGACACTATGCACAACAGAACGAAACATTGCGCACGGTCCTGCGGCAACCTCACTATCGTTGCTACTCTTGAGCCTACTGCTGCTGCCATTGTTTATTCTTGGACAAAATTTATATATATCTTTTTATGTTGTCATTGTTACTTTCAAAGAAATTTACTCTCTCAAATGTACATATATATTCTCAGCCCTTACTTAGAAAAGGGGAAAATGCCTTTTCTAGATATACCCTTAGACAAGCCTTCCTATGTACCATAGGTTTGAACGCCCTACTCTGGTTCCTCTCCAGCTTCATCTCTCCCTATGGGGTCAAGAGATTAGAGTCAAGGGGGCATGCCAGCCCATCAGTTGTGACCTTCCCTCTGTTCTCTGCCCACATAGCTCTGAACCAACTTCCTGGGCTTGTGTGAGCCTCTTCTCTATATCCATTCTCCCAATAGTGGACCACAGGGTATGTACTTCTTGGCCTAACGGGCAATTCAGAGGCTGCAGTTTGATGAAGAATATAAATGGAAATTGCGCATGCCACATATGCATTTGTAGACCCCACTGTATTTTGTTTTTTTTAATGGGGCAAAAAGTAGAGTGGGCTGCAAGCTAGAGTCTAGACTCTGACTCTACACCACCATAATAATGAATTCTGAAGTAGAATTCTCCATGGAAATCTAACTTCCCAGTTTGTTTCAACAATACGTTTGTCCAGGAAGGGGGATAGAAAACACTTTAATCCTCTGTTCAATTTATTTATTTATATTTTTTAAGGGTTTTATTGTGGATTGAGTGAAAGTTTACAGGGCACATCATCAGTTTCACATTCAACCATTCATATGACTTGTTTCATTACATTGATTATAATCCCCTCCATACATCATCAGTTAACAACAGTGTTTCTCTCTATCCTCTTTAGCTTTTTTTTGTTTGTTTGGGGGGTGGGGTGGGGAACTTTGCCTTTTTGGAATTTACAGTCTCGGCTTTTAGGGAAGGTTTTTACATTTATCTGTGGATATCCAGGGCTCATGTATGCGATTACTAACAAGCATAACTGAATAATCAGATGAGGGACATTTTGCTATGTCTGCTAGGTGGCTAAAGTCTGATCCTCAGAGCCTATGGTTTGGCTGTCTGCAACGCTTGTGTTCAATTTATTTTTAACTTTTCACTTTTAAACATATGGCATAAGAACCTCTAGTTGTAGTCTTGCCCTTCTTATGTTAAATTCAGGTGTTTTCAAGAACTGATTTTTCAGCAACTCCCCTTTTTCTTAATGTTTTTTTCCATGTTTCAGACATTTTCAACCATAATATTAAGAACCTTATTTTTCTTCAAAGGTACAGCAAAACTTTTCAACTCCATAGCCATGCTCTGTCTCTACAGAGTGACACCAAGTCAGCTCTGTTGTGATTCTTCTTAAATGATTTTTCCAGATACAAATCTATAGGACATTACTCATAAATGCATATTGCCAATTCATTAAGCTTTCTATGTGGTGTTTTTGTTTTTAGCTGTATATGATGTAGTGGAAGAAAAGCTAGAAAATGAGCCAGACTTCCAGTATATTCCTGAGAAAGCCCCACTAGACAGTGTCCATCAGGATGACCATTCCCTGCGGGAGTCAATGATCCAGCTAGCTGAGGGTCTTATCACTGGAACGGTCCTGACACAATTTGATGTAAGTAATATTACTGTATAGAAAAGGTATTTGCCCATTTTGCATAAATGATTTCATGGGGTTTTATTCGTATTAAATAATATTTCATTGTGAGTCAGTTGAAAGCTTGCATAGCAGTTTTAGTTCTCATTGAATAAATTCTACACAGGTTGTTCGGTGACATTGGTTACATTCTTTACAATGAGTGAACATTCTCATGATTTCTATTTTCTGACTGTTCTGTTTCCTTTAATCCAGTTTTCCTGCCCCCTTACATTCTCATCTTTGTTTTAAAGTCATTGTTGATTGTTTGATCTCATGTAGGTGGTTTCGTTTCATGGCTTTTTAACTGGCTAATTCTATTATTTTTAATAATTTACAAAATAAGATAATTCCTAGAATTATTATAGTTGACATAAGGAATTTAAAAAGCAGCATTTTTTAAGCTGCTCCCAAGATTCTAGTTATAGTTACATAAATAGATTTCTGTTTTAAAGTGAGGGTTAAGGAACTTTTATACATCTGTCATCAAACTAAACTTTTCTTCTGTTCTTAAATAGTTTTA
Source organism: Chrysochloris asiatica (assembly GCF_000296735.1). Classification (NCBI taxonomy): domain Eukaryota; kingdom Metazoa; phylum Chordata; class Mammalia; order Afrosoricida; family Chrysochloridae; genus Chrysochloris; species Chrysochloris asiatica. The sequence goes on from NW_006408641.1 coordinate 8,071,855, forward strand.
AGGACAGATAACAGATGAGAAGAGGCTACTATATACTTTAAAAATATCCTGAGTTAGAGGAAAATAACTGTTTTATGTTTGAAGTCCATATCTTGTCATACTTAACTGTTCACTAATTTTTGTCAATGAAGTTGACTATTAGTAATATTTGTTGTATGGAAGTACATATTACAGATATGTTTTGCTAGAAATAGAGCATTTAATGCATGCCAGTTTTTCTTTTGAAACTTCTTGGTTCATATACTAAAAAATCCCAAAAATAAATGAAAGCTAAGTGTTTTCTGACAAGTGCAATGACTCTGTAGGATAAGTACTGGACTACGAGCTATAAGATTGGTGGTTTGAGCCCACTAGCTATTCTGCAGGAGAAAATTGCAGCTTTCTGATCCCATGAAGATGTATATAGCCTCAGACACCCCATACATGGTTGCTATGAGTCATAACTGAGTCAAATGGCACTTAACTGCAGATTTGCTATTCAAAATTTTAGGTGTATTTTTACTTGTTTTATCATTTTTCAAAATACGTTATATAATTCATGTCAGAAATTGTGCAAAATTCAACATGCAAATCTGATTCTGTACTCTGCTGGCCTAAGGTACAAAGATATTGAGGATTCTGTTAAGGGTCACTTCAGTGAAGCAAATTTCACAATAAAGTGAGTCACAGAAGTTTTTCAGTTCCCCAGTGCTTATAGAAGTTATATTTTTACCATATTGGAGTCTAATTCATGTGCAATAGCATTATGGAAAAGTTTGAAATATTGTGAGAATTACCAAAATGTGATACAGAGAAATGAAATGAGACATGCTGCTGGAAAAATGGTGTGAAAAAGTCTTGCACGAAATAGAGTTTTCACAGACCTTCCATTTGTTTTTTAAAAACAACTGTATCTTTGAAGCACAATAAAGAGAATTTTAATAAAAAGAAGTATGCCTGTATACCATTGTATAGGTGAGGTAGTATTTGGGGAAATTTAAAGAAACAAAACAGAATTTAATGGTTTACTGGGTTTGTCTAATTTTTTTTTTTTTTTTTAAAGCAACTATATCGGAAAAAACCTGGAATGACAATGTCTTGTGCAAAATTACCTCAGAACGTTTCCAAAAATAGATACAGAGATATTTCACCTTGTAAGTGTTGCCTCTGAATATAATGTTGAGGTTATTCACTGTAGCACAACTTTATTTAAAACTTTCTTTCTTTTTCTTTTTTTTTTTCAGATGATGCTACCCGGGTCATTTTAAAGGGTAATGAAGACTATATAAATGCAAATTACATAAATGTAAGTTAATTTTTATTATGCCTTTGTCAGGTGGGATGTATTCAAGATCATATTTTACTCTCATGAACTTTTTAAATTTTTGGAATGAAAGCTGTAGTTACAAAACTGAGATCGATTCTTTATTTGACGTGAATTCTTTTTTATTTAAACCTTGAAACTATAAGTGCTTCAAAGACTAAAATATAAAAGTAGCATTGGAGAGATCGGGGCAAGATGGCAAGCAGAGTGGACAGACACACTGAGCCCACCCTCTTCAGTAAAGGCATGAGAGAGCGAGTGAAATATATCCCGATGGTGACCTTGGAACCATGACCATCAGAGGACAGGACAGAGAGGTGGATTACATGCTGACTAGAAGAGGAAGCTGAACAGGAGCAGTGAGAAAGACGTAAAAGGGTGAACTGTTAGCAGGTGTTCCATGGCATGGCCATCTTGAGCTTTTACAAGTGTGTGTTGATACAGTGACCTGCGGGCACAGGCTGTGGCTGAAGGTTGGTGGAAGGGGTGCACTTCTTCCTTGCTCCAGTGTCCTCCTGGTAGCCGGGGGGCATGGCTAGTCCCCCACCCTCGCCAACCCAGCGACCAGTGGCATCCATTCCTATGCAGCCTCGGCTCTGCATAGGGTCGGGTGCCGCTTCCGGAGGCGCGTGAATGCACCCTGAACTACACTACACAAACTGTGAACAGAGAAATGCGTTCACACTTTCAATCTCTACCATATCCACCTGGAGAAAAGTGGTGAGTGCCTGAGAAAATACCAATGTACAATCATTAACTAAATATAAGTATTTCTGAATGTTTAGCCACTGAAAACCTTATTAATAGCAACAGAACATTGTTAGACATAGTGCCAGAAGATGAAAACATTGTGGACAGTAGCTGAGCATTGTCAGATACAGTGCCGGAAGTTGACTTTAATGACATAAATGGAGCAAAGCTTTTGAGACCTTCATTTACTGATAGAGCACAACTCACAATGAGAGCAAATAGCTACAAACTCCATTAATGATCCAAACATGGAATGTATGAAGTATGAATCTAGGAAAATTGGTACTTGTCAAAATTTAAATGGAACACATAAAGATTGATATTCTAGGTGTTGTTAATTGCCATTGTCAAGTCTTTCCAACTCATAACAACCATGTATAGGATTTCCAAGGAATGGTTGGTGGGTTTGAACTGATGACTTTGAGGTTAACAGTCTATTGCTTATGCTACAGCGCCACATCAGGACTGCATCGTAGGTATTACAAACTAAAATGAACTGGTGTTGGTCATTTTTAATCCAACAATCATGATTTCCTATACTGGGAATGTCAAAGAAGAATGGCATCCCATTCATCATCCAAAAGGACATTTCAAGATACAACTTGAAGTATAATAGGATTAACCATACTCCTAAAAGGAAGATCAGTTAATAACAAAATTATTCAAATTTACACACCAGCCACTAAAGCCAGTGGTGATGAAACTGAAGGATTCTACCAATTTCTTCTGTCTGAAATTAATTAAACTTGCAATCAAGTTGCATTTATGATTACTGGCAGTGTTACAGTTGGAAACAAAGAGGAGGAAGGATCAGTATTTGGAAAATACGACCTTGATAATAGTAATGATGCTGGCGATCACATGATAGAATTTTGCAAGGCCAACAACTTACTCATTGCAGATACCTTTTTAAGCAATAAAAAGGTGACTATGTACATGGGCCTCACAAGATAGAATACACAGGAATCAAACTTGACTACATTTGTGGGAAGAGACTGTAGAGAAGTTCAGTATCATCAGTCAGAACAAGGTCAGGGGCTTGAAACAGACCACCAATTGCTATATCTTGAATATATTCCCACCTGATTTTAGATGGTATCTCAGGAACAGATTTGATGCACTAGATGCTAATGACTGAAGACCAGAAGTGTTGTGGATAACATCAAGAACATCCTACAGGAAGAAAGCAAAATGTCATTTAAGTGACAGGTAAAAGGAAACTTAGGCAAGATGGTGGAGTAAACAGATACACTGAGCTACCCTCTGCAACAAAGACAAGGGAGATCAAGTGAAATAGATACAGATGATGATCCTTGAGCCTTGGGCATCAGAGGATAGGACAGAGAGTGCTGACTGAATGAGGAAGCTGAACAGAGCAGTGCGAGAGAAGAAAAGCAGTCAGACTGGGGGCTGGCATGAACGCAGCTATCTTGAGCTTTTCATGAGCTGCTGATAGAGTGGCCTGTGGGCACACGATGCCGCTGGAGGGTAGCAAGACGGAGGTAAAAGTTCTCCCTTATTCCCACACCTTCCTGGTAAACGGGACTGTGGCCAGTCCTCTCCATTGCCAACCCAGTCAGTAGCAGTGGCGCCCCCTCCTGCTCTGCTTCTGGCTCTTCTTTCTTGATGATTTTGAGATCCCCCTTTTCAGCTTCTGAGATGGCAAACTGGTCAATCTTCATCCATGTTAGGGTTTCATACAGCCTGTTTGCAGGGTCCCATCCATTCATTTGTTGCGAGTTACAAACACAACAGCTAAAAGAGCCATACCAAGTAATTTATTGCACTGCAGACAGCATGTATCAAAATGTTAAATACACATAAACTGTAATCCAGCATTTTCATTCCTAACTGTTGCCCATACAAATATATTTCTGCATATGCAGAAATCAAACCATAAAAGAAGCTAGGTTTACTGAAGTATTCAGTGCAGCCTGGTTTATGGTAGCAAATAGATTAGCAGCAACTTGAATGCCTATTAAACAAATTATAACATTCCTACAGTTTTTGTTAAGTGTCATCAAGTCGTTTCCTACTCATAGCAACCCTGTATAGGGTTTCTGAGGAGAAGCTGGTGGGTTTGAATCGTCGACCTTGGGGCTCAAACCAACCTTGCAATCCAGTACATTATCCTGCATTGCCACACCAGAAACTATAAATAAAAAATAAATGATTATTTCTCTATTTACCCTTTGATATTCCTTGAATTACCATTTGTATATGTCGCCTACTTCAAAAAATAACACCTGTAAAAGTAGTTACATAAATTGTCAAGCATTCATAATTTTACCTCTTTTTAAAAAGGTATTCATTTAAAATATTTTTACATCCTTCAAAGTTATTTTATCCAAGCTAAAACAAATGACAGAATTTTCAGATTCTCAAAGATTTTGCCAATAAACTGTTTACTAAATATTTTTAATTTAAATTCCTGTTTCTACTAATTGAAAGATAAATATGTATAACTATGAGATGTTACTAAGGAGTTTCTTCTAAAACCAAACACCTTGAATAAGTGAGATGCTCAGCCTGGGAGCTCAGGAACATAGTCAGCTGGTATAATTTAGTTAGTCACCAAAGTTATTCTACATCCTGCTTTGGTGAGTAGGACCTGGGCTCTTAAAAGCTTGTGAGTGGCCATCTAAGGTGAAACAATTAGTCTCTCCCTGTTTGGAGCAAAGAACAGTGAAGAAAATCAAAAGATTCATGGAACTAATGGATCCTGTGAACCCCAGCCTCCACAACCCTGAGAACAGAACTTGATGGTGTCTGCCTATTTCTTGTGACTACTCTGAAAGGGAATCCTGGATAGAGAGAAAATCCTTGATTGAGTGGGAGAAAAATGTGGAACAAAACTCAAAATCATGAAAAAAAAAACAACAGACTTTTTGTTCTGATAGAGAATCCCCAAGGCGATGATCCTTAGATGTTTCAAGCCTAGAATTGAACTCACCTCCTTGACTCAACTTTCAGTCAAACAAGCGTGGGTCTATAAGGTGAACAATAGCATCAGGGAAGTATGCATTCCTTAGAATAATCAGCCAGGGATAAAACTCAGAAGGCCAGAAAGAATAGACAGACGAATGGAAGCAGTAAATTCAGGGAGAAAGGCGGAAGAGTGCTGTTACAATGTGGAGATGGCAGTCAATGTCACAAAACAAAAAGTGTATGAATTGTTGGATGGAAGACAGATTTTCTCTGTAACTTTTACCAAAATAACTAAAAGTTAAAAAAGAAGCAGTTTCCTCTACGTTTAAATATATTATTTTTTTTTGCACCTCGATCATAGCAAAACATTAACTATGCAAAAGATTATATTTATATCCTTTTCTTTTTAGATGGAGATAACTTCTTCCAGCATTATAAATCAGTATATTGCTTGTCAAGGGCCATTGCCACACACTTGTACTGATTTTTGGCAGATGACTTGGGAACAAGGCTCTTCCATTGTTGTAATGTTGACCACACAAGTTGAACGTGGCAGGGTAAGTTATACTTGAATCTTACCCATTGTTTGGTCTTTTTGCTAATTACGTTGCATATATATTTTACCTATTTAAGTTGAATAAGTCTTTTCAGTTTCAGTTAAGTTTAAGCTTCATTTTTTATGGTATCATGATGACAATTATCATGCTAAGTGCCTAAAATTATTATTAATACATGATAAATGTGATATAAAATGAACCATTGTTATCATCCAGATGTTGAATGGATTAACGTCTGTCCAATACTCTTGCAACTTAACAATAAAATGTCCAAAATAATTTTAAATGGGCAAAGGATTTCAGTAGTTATTTTGCCAAAGAACATATACAACTGGCCAATAAACATGAAAAGATGCTCAAAATCATTTAGCCATTAGGTAAATACTATTCAAAACCAAAAGAAACCACTTAATATCTAGTAAAATACCCAAACTAAACTACTGCCATCGAGTTGATTCTGACTCAGAGATTCTATGTGTGGTTTCCAAGGTTATAAATTTTTGAGAGCCAAAAGGCTCATCTTCCTCCCTTGGAGCAGCTGATGGGTTGGAACCAATGACTTTGTAGTTACTTTAATACCCAGTTGTTATTGTTAAGTGCCATCAAGTCAGTTCCAAATCATAGCGACCTTGTATAGGGTTTCCAAGAAGCAGCTGGTGAGTTTGAACTGCCAACCCTGTGGTTCACAGTCCAGTGCTGATCCTATAGCACCACACCAGAAGTTTGGACTCCTTAATACCCAGTTGTTGTTGTTGTTTTTGTTAAGTGCTACAGAGTCGGTTCTGACTCATAGCGACCCTGTACAGGTTTTCCGAGGCTGTAAATCTTTACGGGAGCAGAAAGCCTCATCTTTCTCCCACAGAACAACTGGTAGTTTCGAACTGCTGACCTTGCGGTTCGCAGCACGATTCGTAACCACTACGCTACCAGAGCTCCTTTAATACCCAGTAGGTCGGTTAAAATAAATAGTAGAGATAATAGCCAGTGTTGGCAATGATACAGAGAAAGTTGAACCTTATATATTGCTGATAGGAATAAATCATAGATCTGGCAGTTCCTCAAAAGGTTAAATTTAGTTTCTTTATAAGCCTCACAATTCCATGTAAGTATACCTAAGAAAATTTAAAATACATGGAAACACAAAAACCTGCAGATGAATGTTCATAACAGTATTATTCACAATTCCCAAATAGTGGAAACAGCTCAAATGTCCATCATCTGATGGATGGATAAATAAAATGTGGCATAGTCACACAATTGAATATTGTTTTGTAATAAAAAGGGATCAAAGCCCGATAACATATTTCAGCCTTGAAACCATTATGCTCATTGAAAAGAACCACTCTCTAGAGATGAAATATTGTATCATTCCATTGATATGAAATGTCCAGAATAGGCATGTCTATAAGGACAGCAAATTTATTTTGGAGTGTTTGGAGTGGGAGGATGCAGACTGAAGATTAAGTTTCTTTTGGGGTGATGAGACTATTAAAAGTGATTGTTATGGTTGCAAAACTTGTGTATATATGTTAAAAAAATACTTGTATCTTTTATTTTTGTAAGTGAACAATTAAGTACTTTTAGTTTATTTACAGAGTTGTACACACATTACTGAAATCAACTTTAGAACATGTTATTTTCTTAAAAAGAAACATGTACTTATTAATAGTAACTCCTTTAGTCCATGTTTATCTACTTTCTGTCTCTGTGTTGTTACTGTTAAGTGCCGTTGAGTCAGTTCCAACCCTGTGTGGCAGTTCTACTCTCTCCTAAACAATTGTCATGATACTTCAGAATTGACTCAACAGCAATGGGTACTAAACATCTTAGGAAAGAATAGTTGACAGTTATCTAATTATTTTTCTTTGGGGAAGATTTTCGTTGTTAAGTGCCATCAAGTCAATTTCAACTCATAGCGACCCTGTATAGGGTTTCCAAGGAGCAAATGATGAGTTTGAACCCCTGACCTTGTAGTTCTCAGTCCAGTGCTTATTCTACATTGCCACACCATGAGTCCCTTCTGTCTCTGTAGATTTGCCTATTCTGGACATTACATATCAATGGAAACACAAAATGTGTCTTCATATAAATGACTTCTTTTACTTAGTATGATATTTTCAAGATTCATTTGTATTGAAACATGCCAGTAACTTAATTTATTTTTATTGCCAAATAACGTTCCATTGTGGAGCCCTAGTTGGCACTGTAGGATTCCACAAGGTTGGTAGTTCAAACTCACCAGCTGCTCCTTGGAAACCCTGTACACAGGGGTGAGGAACCTTCTTTCTGCAAAAAATGTATAACATTATTTGCAGGCCATACAATATTATCAACATAAAAATGAGCCTGCTATTGGCTATCTAAAATGGTGGTGGTGATGTACCATGAGTGGGGGGTGATAAAGGCACTAAGTGACTGGTTTACAAGGTTTCAAGAGGGACTTTAGTTTAAGAGTGTTGGTGGAAAGGTAGAGTCCCCACTGAATAGTTTTCACCTTGTCTAGATGGGTCTGGTAAAAAGAGATGGGGATAAGATTCTTAGGATTCAATAGTGAGTAATTGTTTTCATGACTAATTTTACTGTCACAATTGTAAAGGTAGAAATTTTATAACAAAAACAGGGGAGTAGTTAATCTTACAGTCCAGAAACAGAGGACCATAGGACCATCAAGGGAGAAGAGCACAAGTGGAATGTGAGACCCTATCCAGAGAAGCAGTGACACCAGAGATGGAGGCAGAGATGAGGGCATGGAGAGAGGGAGCAGCTGAGGACTCTGAACTCATGAAAAGAGAGGGACTGGGTGCTGACAGCCAGGATGCAGGCTTGCTGAATGTGCCCTTTGGTTGTTTAAATTATTAGATAGTCCTGAGTGTTTTTGTGTACATCCCTCCCCCCTCCCCCCAAAACAAAACAAAACAAAAAAAACCCCAGAAAGATTGGAAGCAAATACTGTCGAATGATGATACACGGAGGAGATTGTGATCATTACAATGAAACAATGGTATAAAGCCGATGTTCTCTTACGTAAACTATCACTCAGTTCACAATAAAAACTTAAAAAAAAAAATTAGCCTGCTATATTTGGTCAAACATTTAATGAACCTCATGCCTAATGTGATGGCTGGAACCGTGGTTGCCTTGGCAGGGCCAGACCAAATGATTTCGCCAGCCTTATACATCCTGTGGGCTGGACATTCCCCACCCGTGCTATACAGGGTTGCTGTGAACCTGAACTGACTCAACAGCGCTTAACAACAACAATTTTCTGTTGTATGTTGGTGTTAAGTTCCATTGAGTCAATTCTGTATAGGGTTTCTGAGGAGTGAGAACTGGTGGGTTTGAATTGCCAACCTTGTGGTTAGCAGTTCAGTCAGTATCCTACAGTGCCACACCAAGACCCCACTGTATAGATACACCATATGCATACATCCTCCTCACTCATTGCCATGATTAGGTTCCAAAGACCAGGTCCTTTTTTAGAAGTCAGCATTATGGAAAAACAGAAGCATGACTATCAGATCACAAACTGAAGGATGAAAAAAAAACATCAAATTACATCATGAAATAAATGCTAAGCCACTGAGAATCGTGGCCCTTAACTATCAACAGCCAATGTTGTTCTTGCCTCTCATTTTGGTGTTTCTTACTGCAAGATCTGCAGTTAATGTGTGAAATAATCACATAATAGATTTTTTTTTCTTAAATGTTTTATTGTGAATTATGTGATAGTTTACATGGGAGAACATTAGTTTTACATTCATTCTATCTTATATCATCTCATTGCCATGGTTACAGTCCCCTCCATGCAGTCCT
>NW_006408641.1:8083823-8094686 GCF_000296735.1 Chrysochloris asiatica
CTCTAGTCCTCTGTGGCTATGTCACTGACTCTGGGCCCAAGAGTCCCCAGGTCTTGCCACACTGCTGGCCAACCAGGTCTTCACTGGGTTCACAGAAGTCTACATAATAGATTTTTTAACTGATTTCATAAATTCCAAATATCAGACAACAAGATAATTGAAAAGTGATGTGTAGTTGTATTTTATCTATCCATTCTTCATTTGGGTTGTTTCTAGTGTTTGGCTATTATAAATAAAACTGCTAGGAAAATTATGGGTGGACTTTATTGTATACCTCAATCAGTGAATTGTATGGTATGCCAATTATATCTCAGTAATACTGTTACAAATGTTAATTATGAAACAAAATAGTATTTTAGTTGTTAATTCTTTACTTTGTTGTTAAATTAAATCTAGGATTATCTAAAATAGTGCATCATGTTTCAGCCGTCATAGTAATTGGTTCAGGCAAGACTTCAGCATGAATGGTAGAACATTGAGCAGAAACAGGATATTTGTATAATTTCAGAATATATCCAAACAGATTGCTTATTATTACAAAGGTAAAAAGGTAACAAAGAAAAAATTGTTAATAGTTGGCAAATCTAGGAGTCCTGGTGTGGTGCTGTGGGGTAATGTGCTGGACTGCAAAGTCAGTGTGAATTGCAAATTTGTCGGTCCAAGCTTACCAGTTGTCGCTCCTAGGAAACCGCATATAGGGTCACTATGGGTCAGAAACGACTTATGATACTTAGTAACAACAACAAAGTGAAAGGTATATGGTGATTAATTTATATTATTCCTGCAACTTTAAATCTGAAAGTTCTTAAAAATTAAAACATTTAAAAATTAGTAAATGGGCATCATTTACCTAAGGGCAAAGTTGAACAGGGATGGGGAGGAGGGTGAAATGGAAATAGGAACTACAGGAAGGAAGCAGAATAATTTATTACATGGAGGGAATTGTAATCATTGAAATGAAACAAAAAGTGTTTTGTTGAATGTAAAGCTGGTGATTTTCTCTGTGAAACTTCACAATAAGAAGTTTTATAAATTAGTGAGCATGAATCCATATACTATAAATCAAAAAGTATTGCTACTGGGGTTCAAGTTCTTACATGCACAGGTTTATTCCAAACAAAGAATGTTTAAACATGTCTCTGTGATTGGTGCATAGCCACAGACAAGCTCTCTGAGGAAAATACTTGTCTTAGTTTCATAAGCATACCTTCCAAAAAAAGGTCGATTCAGAACAGTAGCTTCCAAGGGAATGGCAACTTTTTTGGGATTACATAGGGGTTGTTTTTGTGTGTGTGTGTGTAGTTTTTATTGTAAATTGAGCAAGCAAAGGTTTACAGGGCAGTTCATCAGTTTTGCATTCATTAATCATTGCATGATTACAATCCCCTCCACACACCATCAGCTAACAGTATTTACCTCTGTTACCTTTTTTTTTTTTTTTTTCTCACCTTCACATACCACATTGAAAATACATATTCATTTTAAATGTTCAAAGGGCCCATTTTGCAGACCAGCCTCCTGCCCACAGGTACACTGCCATTCTCAGTCTCTGTGCCTTGTCTCTGCCACCATTCCTATTGTTGCCCCTTTTCTGGTTAGGATCCCTCGCTCTTCTCATGTCTTTCCCTCTTGATGGTCCTCTGCTCCATAGGGGTAGTCTGGGAGTCTTGGTGTGCCTCTGTGGGTTAATGCCTGGACTGCAAAGTCGGTTTAACCCAAAAAGTCATCGATTCAAGCTTACCAGCTGCTCCTTGGAAATCCTACCCAGGGTCGCTATGGGTCAGAACCAAATTGACGGCATTTAACAACAGTAATGGGTGGGTAGTCTTGATAGGATCCCCAGTATAGCAGTGCAGCGTAAGTACTGGATGGCTAACTCAGATTGGCGATTCAAACCCAGCCGCCACTTCTCAAAAAGCCTATATAGTGTCAGTGTGAATTGGGACCAACTTGACAGCCCTCAGCAACAATCTTGATAAATTTTCTCAAAGGGATAGGATGATCACAAGGGCTTATTAGGAAGAAAGTTTTAAGAAAATTGAAAGCTACAACAATAAGAAAAAGGTCAGGAAAGTTGCACCAAGGAGATTTTTCCCATCACTACAATTAGCCTGCTCGTTCTTCAAGGGTAGCAAGGACTGTTCAAGAGTTTAATTGGGATACCTTACCACATCGACCCTGATCTTACCCCTTCAGACTTCTTTTTATTCCCCAAACCCAAAGAACGATTAAAAGGGACATAATTTGAGCCCCTCAAGGATGCCCAAATTGCCATTTTGACATAGTCTAAATCAATGAGTGCAGAATTCTTCAGGAAAGTGTTAGAGAGAGGGGAATACTGCCTTCCATAGTGTTTGGACCTATACTAGGAGGTTATGTTGAGAAACAGTAGCTGCATATTTTGATATTTTTGTTTAATAAAAATCTTATGACTTTTAATGGATCCTAGTGTGGTGCTGTAGACTGCAAGGTCTATTTGCACCACAAGATGGTGGTTCAAACCCACCAACCATTCCTCAGAAACCCTCTACAGGATCACTATGAGTTGAAACTGACTAGACAGCACTTAACCACAACTGTAATTTTATAGCAATACTTTTTGTCTTACTTTCATATATGTATGTTTGTTTTCTTTTAACCTATTGATGCCAGGTTAAATGTCACCAGTATTGGCCAGAACCCACAGGAAGTTCATCCTATGGGTGCTACCTAGTCACCTGCCACTCAGAAGAAGGAAACACTGCCTATATCTTCAGGAAGATGACACTGTTTAACCAGGAGGTAAGAAAGCAAGGATATTCATTCATTAGAAATAAGTTCAAAGTAAAAGCTTGAAATCTGAAATGTTTTTAGTGAGTACTGGTTACAAATAAATAGTACAGAAAAAAAAAAAAAAACTGAACCATTGTTTCTTTGGTATACTTTGGAATTTGTTTTTATCAGTCACTGACTATTATACTTGTTTTTAATTCTGACACCAGCTGCATAATGCAGTACTTCTTTCTCTGACCTTTACCCCACCACATCTAATAGTGAAAAAGGGCCACAGCCCTCCAGAGTACAAAGTCTTACCAAGATTTTAGCTTCCACCCTCATTTCAAACTTGTTGGCTCTTACTGCTTCTTTGGGTCTTTTAATTCACTAGAACAACTCACAAAAAGCGCTATACTTAACAGTTACTATAGCAAGAAGAATACAAATGAAGAAACACATAGGGAAAGTCTTGGAGGGCTCCCAAGGTAGAGCTTCCATGTCCGAAAAAGGATTGTGCTCATCCACATACATCTGTGCAGTTCACCAACCCGGGAGGCCCATAGAGCCTTTAAACCCTGCTACTTCTGGGATTAAAGTGCTTGGCTGTTAACCCAAAGGTCAGTGGTTGAAACCCACCAGCTCTGTGGGAGAAAGATGTGACAGTATGCTTCCATAAAGATTACAGTCTTGGAAACCCTACTCTACTCTGTCCTATAGGGTTACCATGATACTGCAGAAATGACTCAACAGCAGTGGATAGGTACGTAAACATTTTGGGAAAGAGTAGTTGTAAGTTATTAAATTACTTTTCTTTTGGGTAAGATTGTTGTTGTTAAGAACCATCAAGTTGGTTCCAACTCATAGCAACCCTGTATACGGTTTCCAAGGAGCAGCTGGTGGGTTTGAATTGTCCAGCCTTGTGTTTCACAGTCCAGTACTGATTCTGCAGCGCCATACAAGAAATCCCTTGGAAAGATTAGAGGCGAGAAATTTCAGTCTCCTTAATACTGAGGAAGTGGAGGATGTAGGCAGGACACTTTGACAGAAGACTGAAAGGCAATAGCTTTCTAATTACTTGCTCTTTTTATTGTCACCTGGCTCATGCTTCCCATGGCTTCCACATCTGTGACAAATGGGAACTGATGTATAGATAAAGGCGCAGTAGTCCAGTTAGAAGATATATGTGGAAGGCAGCATGATGGTTTGTTTATTTTTCATTATCCTGTCAGCTTACTAAAGACAGCGTTTCCCACTTGCACTGGAAGCAGCTAGACAGTGCCCTACCAGCCACTGATTTTGAAGGTAGCTAGACAAAGCAGCAGCCCTGAGGCACAGTGGTTAAGTGTTAGATGTCTAACCAGAGGTTGGTTTGAACCCACCCAGCAGCTCTTTGGGGGCAAAGATTTAGCAATCTCCTTCTGGAAACATGACAGGCTAGGAAACACTATGGGGCAGTTATATTCTGTAACGTTGTTGGTAAGTGCCCTTGAGTAGGTTCTGACTCTTAGCGACACTGCTGACCTTGCAGTCCTGTACATTAACCTGCAAGGCAACACCAGGACTCTGTCACATTGGGTCACTATAAGTTAGAATTGACGTGACAGCTCCTAATAAGAACAGAAAAAGAAGAAAGTACCTGCTAGAGAAGTACAACCCTTGAAGGCCCAGGCCTATGCCATCAGTTGTTCCAGAAGCTCCAAAACCCACTGCCATCAAGGGCAAAGTAGGACTGTTTCATTGCATTTTCAAGGCTGTAAATCTTTACAGAAGTAGACTGCCACATCTTTCTCCTACACAATGGCTGGTGGGTCAGGTGACAAGTGGTTTCATTATTGTGCTACCACGGCTCCTCTTCATAAATGGTTTAAAAACTCCAAAACCAAACTCACCACTTTTGAGTGAATTCCAACTCATAGCTACCCTCTAAGACAGAGTAGAATTGCCCCATAAAGTTTTCAGAACTGTAAATCTTCACAGAAGCAGACTGCCACATCTTTCTCCTGTGGAGAGTCTGATGGGTTCAAACCATCAATTTTTCAGTTAACAGCTGAGCACTTAAATCACTGCACCACTAGAGCTTTTGGAAATGGGAGCTCCACCATCATCACCAACCACTCCCCAGTAGTATTACTAAAGGAGCCCAGCAAGATTTACCTAATTGACTAAAAAGAGTAAGGAACTAGAAGTTGTGCTGATAAAAAAAAAAAGAGAGAATATAGTTTTGACAAAAGCTAAAATTATGGGAAACAGAAAATGAAATTAACTTTTGAAATCTTATGGGCTAGAAATTTCATCAGATGAATTTAGTATTTAGGATGTCTCCTGTACAACTTGTGGTCTACTATAACAACAGTGGCAAGCCAGTAAGATCAACTAATATCCCCAAATTGGTATGAAAAATAAGGCTGTGTGTGTAATGTACCTTCAGCATATTCTCAATAACCTTTTACTTTCATGGTGTTTTCTTAGATCTCCCTTTCCTGTGAATGACTGTAACTAGATTTCATAGTGCTGAGTGACTTGTGTTTGAGCATTTGATGCCATCTACTTGATAGGGTCGTCACAAGGCTGTGCCTTTCACCTGTAGATGTCATTTTATTTGTTTGTTGAGGAAAGGGACACTCTGGCTTATTAATAAGTGCCACATCTAGCAGAGAGAAGTTTTGAAACTAGATATGTCTTATTATACCAATCACTGGCACAGAAATAAAAGGAAAAAGAAACCCTGATTGGACTTTGTGTTTTATGGTCTCCAGATTTTAATTAACATTTATTTACTTTCTGAGGTTTTATTTTTCCAATTTCACAGATTTCACTTGTATTTTGTCAGGACTGTTGTTGTTATGTGTGAAGGAGTTGGTTCCAACTCATAGTGACCGTATCTGAAGAGCAGCTGGTGGACTTGAATGGCCAGCCATGCAATTAGCAGTCCAGTGCTTATCCTACAGCACCACACCAGGACTCTCAACTTTATTCAGAAAATTTTTTCTTTACCATTTTTCCACCTCTAATAATGTTCTCACAGTGACTCCACACGATAATCACTGTACTACAAACGACATGATCTGCAGTTCAAGCCCATCAGCCATTCTGCAGGAGAAAGATGAGGCTTTCTACTCCCAGGAAGATTTAAAGCATCTGAAACCCTAGATAGGGTCGCTATGAATCTGAACCAACTCAATAACACTTAACAATAATATTCTAGTTTTGTAAGTTTCTCTCTGTGTCTTACTTTATTTTTGCCCATTTACTTGATTGTTATTTGTATTAACTACAAATATGAAAACTGAGTTATGGAAAATATTGACTCAAGTAATAAAGACTTACAGAGAGATCATTTTTTCCTATAAAATGATTAGTCTGTTTTGTTGAAATTTTGCGGTTGAGTTTATACATTACTGCTTTGAAGGGAAGAGAAGAAACGATTTTTGCTTCTCTTAAGTGAGAGTGCATAATCTTTATTTACCTGTAGAAAAATGAGTCTCGTCAGCTCACTCAGATCCAGTACACAGCCTGGCCTGACCACGGAGTCCCTGATGATCCAAGTGACTTCCTGACTTTCGTTCACCATGTACGGAATGAGAGAGCTGGCAAGGAAGAGCCCATGGTTGTTCATTGCAGGTATTCTACTTTCTGTCTTTATGAATGAGTAGCTATTCATTTTATAAATGAAGACTTATCTATAGATAAAAGTCATTTTCAAAACAGTATTTTATTTTGTATTTTTTGTTGTGATTAGCACTGTTATAGAGATCAATCAAAGGCAAATTCTGAAAGTAGAAGGTAAAGAGTATGTGCCAACACATACTGGCAGAAACTTTATCATAACAGATAAAAATAATACCATTACACTCTTCAGAGTTATTTTACTTTTATCTTTAATATTTTGACATCTCTGAAATTGAAATGTTCTTAAAATTGATGGACTCATAGATTTGATGGTATATAGTATCCTGGTATGGCACTGCAGGATAATGAATTGGGCCGCAAGGTCAGTCTGAACCCTGCAAGGTTAGCACTTCAAACTCAGCAGCTGTGCCTCGGAAACCCTATATAGGGTTGCTATGAGTCATAACTGACTCAACAGCACTTAACAGCAATAATAATATTGTAGGCATTAGGTTTCACCCTAAGGTTTAGATTCCCTCCCTCCCAGCAAGATACTACTTCCTGGCTGTGACACATTTTAGGATATTCAGTAGGGACTCCCACCTACCTTGGAATTGACTTCACAGGATATGCCACTTCCAGGACCTCCTGGGGAACACTTGACAGGCTACTGGCCCTTTTTTTAGACTCAGACCCCTTCTGTCCACAATGGGCCAAATGTAATGACGGTAGCCTTCTCTACCACTGACCCAGAGATTAGGAGAAAAGTTGTTCCCAAGGCCTCTTTATTTTGATCACCTTTGTTATAAAGTGATTTAGAGGCTTTATTGAGATACTATATTCTTAAGCTTTCAAAATGTATTATAGGCCAAACATTTGAGGGGCAAAATGAAAGGAATAGTGAAACATTGACCACTTTGTATCATACATCTCCTATATCCAATTCACAGGGAATATTTCAATGATTTGCTCTTGACTGCCTCAGTGATGAGTTTAATTAAAATTAAACTTCAGTTAAGAAACTGTTTATATGAGAGTGTAAAATATTGTTGACTTCTGTGCATTTGTTAATAATTTATTAATATTCAGTTATTTTGCATTTTAAAGAGGGTTTTGCTTCAATAAGTATACTCTGTTCAGACATTTAAAACTAATTATTACTTTTTAAAGTAGTATTTTCATAATTAACGTTGGGAGGACACATTTTAACTATATTAAGTTCAGATTGTACCACTTGTCAGTTTTTGTTGTACTTGTAGCTTGCCTGTTTCTATAACTATGCCACTGGGATTCCAAATCTTATTGAGTCATTTATGGTCGATAAGTTTCAGCGGAGATTCCACATTAAGAGGAAGCATGTGGCAGTCTACGTCTGAAAAAACTGGCCATTGAAAATCTTAGCACAGGAAAATGAGCCCCTCAGGGTAATAGACATTCAAATTGGTGAAGAGTTGCCTCCTCAACTTGTTGTTATTGTTGTTAAGTGCTGTCAAATCGATTCCGACACATAGCGACCCTGTATAGGGTTTCCAAGGAGCAGGTGGTAAGCTTGAACCACCGACCTTGCAGTTCAAACGACTTAGCAGTCTGATGCATTAGCCCACAGCGCCATGCCAGGGCTCCTCCTCAACTTAGAGCAACCTTATTGGAATGGCTGGAGTAAACCTTTCAGAACGTTCATTTGTTGATGTGACATAACTTAAAAAGAGAATAAACAGCTGCAAATATCAATTAATAACCAGAACATGGAGTGTACAAATTATGAATCTAGGAAAATTGGAAGGCATGAAAAATGAAATGGAATGCATAAAAATCAAAATCCTATATATTGGCTGAAATGGACTTTTGAATAGGATAACCATATGCTAGAAATGGCAAATTGAAGAATAATGCCATCGTATTCATTGTCAAACATCCTGAAGTCCAACACTGTCAGTGATAGGAAAATATCCATACATTTACAAGGAAGCCCAGTTAATATGACTATTATTCAAATTTATGCACTAATCACTAAAGCCAAAGATGAAGAAATTTTGATTTTTACCAATTTCTGTAGTCTGAAATTGATTAAACGTGCAGTCAAGAATACAAAAGTTGAAATCAAACCAGAATGATCAGCCGTTGGAAAATATGGCCTTGGTAATAGAACATTGCCCATAATGTCATGATAGAATTTTACAAGACCACCACAATTCATTTTAAATACTTTTTTTCTAACAACATAAACATCAACCACACACGTGGATAGAATACACAGGAGTCAAATCAACCACGTCTGTAGAAAGAGATGATGTTGCTATGTGCTGTTGAGTCAGTTCTGACTCATAGCAACCTTTTTTTTCTCAGAAAAGAAAGGCTGGTACGTTTGAACCATCAACCTTGCAATTCAAACTGACCTTGCAGTCCAGTGCTTATCCTACAGCACCATATCAGGACGTTTTTAGGGAAGTTGTTATTGTTAAGTGCTGTCAAGTCAATTCTGATTCAGCGAACTCTACAGGGTTTCCGAGGGACAGCTAGTAGGTATGAACTGCCGACCTTGTGGTCCAGTGTTGATCCTATAGCACCACATCAGAGAAGTTAACAGGGCATAATTCAGGGCACAATTCTCACAGTCAAGATCGTCTCTCTTCAGCTGTGCCTGCAGGCAGGCTTCTTTCTGACCCTTGACCTCTACCATGCGCCAACAATGTAACAAAACTCTTTTAGGGCTGCTGATACCAGAGGACACTGTGCTCCACTGTAAACCTCCACCCAAAGGCAATGATCCCTAGCTCTGTGGGTCAGCAAACCTAGCTCCCCAAAACTTTCTGGAAGCACCCTAATCTGCAAACGAGCCTTCTGCTCAAAGGCACTCAGCTTTACTTATTCCAAGGGCTGGGAACTCCACCACTCTGATGGGTGCTCTGACTCTTGGTTCTGCTACTGCTACTCCTCTGCCATTCCTCCAGTGTTACAGCTTTCTATCCCTGGGTGGAGGAGGCTCATTGTGTAGGGATCTTGAGGTCCAAGGATGTGCTCCATTCCAGGTTCCTTCTTTTTCATGGTATTAAGATTCCCTACTTCCTGCTTCTGAGATGCCTCCTTTTATACCCACGTTAGAGTTCCAAGTTTTTACAGTCACAGTTAGCCCCATTAACAGTTTGTTATTCATATCATCTTATCAGCATCTTCTCTCAACTTCTCTTACCCATACCCATCAGAAAAAAAACATTTGAAATAATTCACTGCACAGCAGAGACCACCGCAACAATAGGTTTGACACACGGAACATTAATGACCAAAGACCAGACAAATTGTGGAATGATATCGTTATCAAGGACCTCATATGTGAAGAAAGCAAACGAACAGGAAAGAAAAGACAAAAATGGATGTTAGAAGAGACTCTGGAACGTGCTCTTGAACATAGAATGGCTAAAGCAAAAGTAAGAAATGATGAAGTAAAAAAGACCTGAAGATTCAAGAAAACAAAGTCAGCTGTTATAATGAAATATGCAAAGAACTAGTTAGAAAACCAAAAAGGAAGAACATGTTCAGCATTTCTCAGGTGAAAGAAATGAAGGAAATATTCAAGCTTCAAGTTGAAATATTGAAGGATTTTTATGGGCAAAAATATTCAGTGATGCAGGAAACCATCAAAAGAAGATAGAAGGAATACGCAGAGTCAGTATGCAAAAGGAACTGATCAACATTCAGCCATTTCAGAAGATAGCAAATGAGCAAGCACCAATGATAATTGTAGAAGTCCAAGTAACACTGAAGAGCTTGGCAATAAATGAGGTCCCAAGAATTGGCAGAATGCCCATTTAAATATTTCAACAACTGGATACAGAGATGCAAATGCTCACTCATGTATAATAAGAAATATGAAAATGCTCACTTATCTAACCAGAAAATTTGGACAATTGACTGAACATGATCCATATTTGTGCCATATTCTAAAAAAAAAAAGAGGTAATCCAACAGAATACAGACATTATCAAACAATATTATTAATATCACACCCAAGTTAAGTTTTGCTGATGTGGCCTTACAGGATAATCACTATAATGCAATATTGGTTTGAACTGCAAGGTTGACAGTTCAAACCCCCCACCTGCTCTTTGGAACCCTACACAAGGTTTCTATATGTCAGAATCGACTCAACTGTACGTAACTACAATTCAAAATCAGTTGCCGCAATACCTAGACAGGAAGTGTTCAGATATTTAAGCTGGATTCAGAAGATAATGTGGATTGGGGTTGTCATTGTTGATATCAAATGGATGTTGACTGAAAGTAGAGAATACCAGAAATATGTTTGTTGTTGTTGTTGTCAGGTGCCACCGAGTCAGAACCGACTCATAGCGACCCCATGCACAGCAGAACGAAACAATGTCCAATCCTGGGCCAACCTCACTGCCGCTGCCACACTTGAGTCCATCAGTGATGCCACCTGGCCAATCCATCTCGTTAGGGGTCTTCCTCTTTTTCTCTGACCCTCCACCTTACCCAGCATGA
>NW_006408641.1:8096341-8126505 GCF_000296735.1 Chrysochloris asiatica
TACAATAGTGAATAATTGTTATCAGGACTGATTGTGAGGGTTGGAAATGTAAAGGTAGACGTTTTGTAGCAAAAGGAGGGGAGTGATTGACTTTGCAGTGTAAGAGCGGAGGTCCCTGCGACCATCAAGGGAGAAGAGCAGAGAGCAGGACCCTACCCAGAGAAACAGTGACACCAGAGATGGAGGCAGAGGCAATGATGTGGAGAGGTGGAGTGGCTGGGGATTTTAGACCCAGAGAGGGAGAGGGGTGTGTGCTGACTACTGGCGGGGAAGGGGGGCAGGCTTACAGGGTATACCCTTTGGTTGGTTGATGATGCATGGAGGGAATTGTAACCGTGGCAATGAAACGATATACAATAGGATGAATATAAAGCTAATGTTCTCCCATGTAAACTATCACATAATTCACAATAAAACATTACAAAAAAAAGAGAGAGAATTCCAGAACACCTGTTTGTGCTCATTTAGAACCTACCTGTACATAGACCAAGAAGCAGTCAATGATTCGAGCAGAGTAAGGGGCTACTTAGTGCATGGTGTAAAATCAGGAAAGGTGTGCATCAGGGTTGTATCTTTTCATCATATTTATTCAGTCTGTATGCTGAGGAAACAACCCAAGAAGCTAGACTATCTAAAGAAGAAAGTGGCATCAGGATTGGAAAAAGACTGATTAATAACCTGCATGTGTAAATGACACCACCTTGCTGGCTAGCATTTACAGATGGAGATCAGAACTGGCCTTTAGTATGAATTACACTCAAGCACTCAACCACAAAGTCGGTTTGAACCTCAAGGTCAGCAATTCAAACTCACCAGTTGCTCTTTGGAAACCCTATACAAGGTTGCTATGAGTCAGAACCAACTTGATGACATTTAACAGCAACAACATGAAGTTGTGCATATAGTTGCTGTGAGTCAGAACCAACTCTCCAGCACCTAACAACAACATAAAGAAAACAAAAATTCTCACAACTGGACCAATAAACAGTATAAAAATAAGCAGAGAAAATATTTGAAAGTTGTCCTGGAATTGATTTTTCTTGGATCCACAGTCAACACCCATGAAAGTAGCAGTCAGGAAATCAAACTGGGCAAATCTTCTTGAAAAGACCTCTATAAAGTGTAAGAGTAGAGATATTACTTTCAGGACTAAGGTGTGGCTGACCCAACCCATATTTTCAGTCACTTCATAAGCTTGTGAAAACTGTACAGTGAATAAAGAAGATTAAAGGAGAATTGATATGTGTGAATTATGGTGTTGGCAAAGAGTATTATATATACCATGGATTGTCAGATGAACAAACGAATGTGTCTTGGAAGAAGTACAGCCAGAATGCACCTTAGAAGCCAAGACAGTGAGCCTTTGTCTCGTGTACTTCGGACATGTCATCAGGAGGGAATACCAATCCCTAGTGAGGGACATCATGCTTGATGTAAATTCGAGAGTCTGCAGAAAAGTAGAAGACATGATGAAATAGACATGGCTCAGGACCAAGCAGTGATTTGTTCTCTTGTAAATAGGGTCACTCCAAGTAGAAACCATCTCAACAGAAACAGCTAATTAAAATGAATTTCTTTTTTTTTTTCAAATATTCTCTGGTTAGTTTCTACTTTTGTAATATCATTAAAATGAAATTGTTCATATAATGTGTTCAGTACCTTTAATTTCCCACACAAAAGCCATGAAGTTTAACAGAAAATTAATAATAGTGAGACCTTGCTCCACATTTGTCTCTTTTAGTGCTGGGATTGGAAGAACAGGCGTTCTTATTACTATGGAAACAGCCATGTGTCTGATTGAATATAATCAACCAGTTTATCCACTAGACATTGTAAGAACAATGAGAGATCAACGAGCCATGATGATCCAAACACCTGTGAGTACTGTACTATGTGTACAAATGATAATCCTTTGAGGTGATTTTTATTATCAATATGTATTGTGAGCCATTTTTTTCTCTTTAATTCCTTGCCAGGAGCTATTAACCTTTGCCTCTGAGACAAATCTGATCTGCTACCTATTTTTATAATTAAAGTTTTACTGGATCACAGCCATGCTTATTTTTTTTTATATATTATTTATGGCTACTTTCACGCTAACAGCTATAGATACCACATGACCAACAAAACCTCAAATATTTACTGTCTGGCCCTTTACAGGAAAGTTTGCCTACATCAACCCTAGCATGTTATTTATTGAGTTAATTCTAAATAGACTCAGAGGAATTTGCCTTTTAATACTTAAGTCAAGTGGAACACTGAGGATGCTAGCAATCTTCAAGTGGATAATCTTGATCAACCTGCTTTCATTACGTTCATTAAGGACTTAAATTGCAGCAAAATAAAATCGTAGAAATTAAGTTCCTTAGGATGATTTTCACTCACTAAATTATGCTCTAGGACTCAAAAAGAGGAATCATGGAGTTTTATAGTTAGTATTAAAATAACTTATTTTAGTATAATTAAGTCATTATGAATATTAGCATTGTCAGTGACAATAAAGTTACTGAAGTAGATTTACTTATGTAATCTAGTAAGTGCCTAGCATTTATAAACCTTTAATTATAGAAAATTTCAAATATTTAAAAGTAGACAAGATAATGTAATGAACACTGTTGGGTATGCAGACCCAACATTGGCCCTCTTACTTCATCTGTATTGCTGCCAAATTTTTCCATATTTGAAGAAAATCCTTGATATCACATCATTTTATCTATAAATATTTTAGTATGAACTTCTAAAAGAATGGCTTTTCCTTCCAAAACAAAACCACAATATCATTAGCACACCTAAATGAGGTAAACAGGAATTCCTTAATATTAACAAATAGCCAATATTCAGATATTCAGTGGCCTCATTAAAAATTTTTATTTAAGAACAATTTATTGAGATATCATTTGCATACCATTTTGACGTGTTCGATTTAGTTGTTTTTATTATATTCACAGTTTTATAATGTTCACCACTATGTAATTTCAAAGCAATTTTATCCCCTACAAAAAGGAACTGCAGACCCATTAGGAGTCACACCATTTCGCACCATTTCTTGCCAACCCTTCTCTCTGCCTGCTATCAGCTCTCCAACCAGAGGCAACTACTAATTTAATTCTGTGCCTATATAGATTTGCCTATTTTGAATATTTTATATAAATGAGATCATAAAATATGTGGTCTTTTGTGACTACCTTCTTTCAGTAAATTTAATGTTTTAGGTTTTACATGTTATAGTATGTATGTATGCACATGGAAAATTTTTATTATCTTTCCATTCCATTTTCCACAAACTTTTGAAACACTGCATGTCAGCGCTTCATGCCTTTTTATTTGCTAAATAATATTCCATTGTATAGACATACCACATTTTTTTAATCCATTCATCAGTTCATGAATATCTGGGTTGTTTCCACATTTTAGGTACTATAAATGTTCAAGTTTTATGTCGATATTTTTTTTTTTCCAACTCTCTTGAGCTTAAAATTAGAAGTGAAATTATTAGGTCATATGACACCAGCCGCTTCTCAAAAACCCTATACAGGGTCACTATGGGTTGGAACTGACTAGACGGCACTTCATAACAACAACATGACAACTCTAATTTTAACCTTTTAAGGAACTGCTGGACTATTTTCCAGAATATTGTATCATTGTATAATCATGCTAGCAATATATGAGAGATCCATTTTCTCAAAATCATGCTCAACACTTGTTATTATTTTTAAATTGAAATATATATCATTTTGTCATTAAGTTGTAAGAGTTCTTTATACCTTTTGGATCAAGTCCTTTATCAGGTATATTATTTGCAAATATTTTCTCCCATTCTGTAGGTTGTCATTTTACTTTATGGATGATGTCATTTGAAGAACAGAAATTTAACATTTTTTTGAAGTCTGATTTTTTTTTTTTTAATTGTTTATGCTTATAGTGTCATATCTAAGAAAGTATTGTCTAAATCAAGGTCATGAAGATTTACTTCCATGTTTTCATCTGAGAGTTGTATAGTGTTATTTCTCACCTTTAGGTCTATGATCCATTTGGAGTTAATTTTTGTATTTGGTGTAAAATAGGAGTTCAGCTTTATTCGTTTGTGTGTGGATATCTAACTGTCCCAACACCATTTGTTGAACAGGATATTTCATTCCCCACTGAATTGACTACAGTGATATTCCATTGTATGTCTGTCCTTATGCTAGTACTACACTATCTTTTAGTAAATTTTGAAATCAGGAAGTATAAGATCGCTAGTTTTTGTTCTTTTAATAGATTCTTTTGGTTATTCTTTTTCCCTTATTCTTGAATTTTATAATGAGTTTATCCATTTCTGCAAAATAGGCAGCTGGAGTTTTACTGCTTCTTCTTGTTAAGTGCTGTAGGTTCCAACCCATAACGACCCTGTATAGGGTTTCCAGCAAGTGATTGGTGAGCTTGAACTGCTGACTTTGTAGTTCAAACAACTTTGCAATGCAGCACATTAACCCACAGTGCTACACCAGGACTCCAGAGTTTTATTAGCAATTGATTTAATCTGTAGATCAATTTGGTGAATGTTGCATCTTAACAATATTAAATCTTCCAAATCATGAATGCAAGATGCCCTTCCATGGTGTTATTGTTAAGTGCCATTGAGTTGGTTCTGACTCAATGACCCAGTAAAGGTCTCCGAAGCTTTAAATCTTTGTGGGAGCAAAAACCCTTATATTTCTCTCGCAGAGCGGCTGACGGGCTCAAACAGCCCAGTGCTTACCATAAAGAGCCACTGCGCTCTTACTGATAACATGAATATTTATAGCTCTTCCCCTTTCTCATGTAAAAACAATATACATAGTTTTCTCCACTTGGTTTTTAATTTTGGTTTTGTATTCTTGTAACTTAACAACATGTCTTGAGACCCTTTGGTTGTGTTCCATCAATTGGGTTCTAATTCAGAGTCACTCTGTATAGGGTTTCTGTGACTGTAAATCTTTATAGGAATAGAAAGCCTCATCTTTTTCCTGTGGAGTGGCTGGTGTATTTGAACTGCTGAACTTGTGTCATAGCAGCTCAACATGTAACTCACTGTTCTACCAGGGCTCATAATAGTAGGCTGTCCACTCCTTTTATTTTTAATGCCCCTACATAGGATGCCATTGTGAGTGTATACCATCGATTATTCACCTAATCTCCCTTAGTGATGGCAGTTTGGATTGAGTTTTCTGTTATGCTAAACAACAGGTTTGTGGATAGACTCCGAGAAGTGGAATTGCTGGATCAAAGGGCACATTCAAATTTCTCTCCAGAGTGGTTATAGTATTTTACATCCTTAACAGTAAATGTATATGATAGGATTTTGTCAGCAAAAAATGTGTGGTCAAAGTTTTGTATTCTTGCCAATGTTGTCTTTATGCAGCTTTAAATTGCATTTCTTTTAATGTGAGATGTTTCTCTTGTTTTGTTTTCTGATCAATTTTATTTTTTTCTATTTGATTTTTCAGAGTCAATACAGATTTGTATGTGAAGCTATTTTGAAAGTTTATGAAGAAGGATTTGTTAAACCTTTAACAGCACCATCAAATAAATAAGAAAGCAAAAGGACTGGATTATGTGTTGAAAAACTACTTTCTCTTATTTTCAGTGTGCCATAATACTGCTTGCAGGAAATGGCATCTAAACAAAAAATGAAGAACTAACAAAAACTTGAAATCTTCAGCACTGTTGCACTTTACATTTTAAAAAATCACTCTCTCAAACTATTTAATGCATATGTTTGAAAACTATTTCATGCTTTGCTCCGAACAAATAGTGAGTAATTGAGTGTGTGTTCAGGGTCATTTATGAAATTCTGCAGTGGTGCCATGCAGTCCCCTTCTGGTAGAATCGCCACACACAAGGCTCAGAGTTTTCATCCTCTCTGTTAACATCTGTATCTTGAAAGCAAAAAGAAGTAAACATCAGGAGTCAGCCATGGTATTTTCCTAGGATTCACGTACTTAACTGCATACTGATTGCCAGGTTTTATTTTTGAAATTTTAGCAATATCATTCTCAATATTAGCCAATGTATTGCCTATGGATGCAGCACATTCTTCCCTGTATTACCTATAGAGACCTGCTGTTCATAAGAAGAAAGACGGAATCTGTTATTCCCAGGAAATGCTGCACATTGTCCATTTACCAGCATCGTATAGAAAGTATGTATAAATATGAAATATGAATCTACAAATTTTCTTAGATTTAATAATGTTAACTTATATTTATCATAAGGCTGGCTTAATCCAAATCATGTGATTTCAGATACTTGATGTAAATGAATGCATGCATTGTGTCTTAACCCCTTAAGTGCCTTGAGACATCCTTGTATGTCTAATGACAAGGCACTCATCTGACCCCACTAGGAGGTATATATGTATATTGTACATTCTTAACATTTTTATGAATTTTGAATAATTTCACATCTTAAAAAACAGCTTCTTGTATTGAAAGTTATATAGTCAAAGAAAGGTAAAGAAATTCTTTTGCTTTCATTTTTGCTTAATACTTGTATTTTGCCATAAAGAAAGCAAAGAGAATTTGTGTTCTACTGAGTGAGCATTGTGCTGCTATAGAATTGTTCAAAATCTACACATTCCTTTACTAGGGGACAGGGGTTAAAGTCTAACAATTCAATATACGAGATGCTTTATTCTTCAGATTTCACATTTGTTTTATCCCTGCTTTTATATATGGTATCTAATATGCACATGAAAGGTAAACATTGATACTCCAAGGTAAAGTTGTAGTAACTGATTATAATTTATTCTTATCACTTAACAAATTATTAGTTTTCAAAGTTAATTTCAGTTCATATCAAGCTTTGTTCGTACTGGTCTGTTGGTTGAGATACTTCAAATGAGGAATGAAATGTTTTTGACTTATTTCTACATGTAAAATAATGAGGGTTTCTTACCATTTTTGTACACAGTTAAATTGCACTAGTTGCTATGTACTTGTTTGCATTATAAGCGTGTTAATAAGGAGCATTTTGACTTTCCAGCCTGATGGAAGGCCTGGTTTCCCTTACAGATGCCTCCATTTTCTGCTCCAGCTTTTTGTTTTGTTTTAACTGTCCAGTTTAATCAGTGGGTAGTTGCTCACCTATTCAAATGTTACTGTGCACAATTATTTTATATAGATTGTGATCAAAATAGATTTTAAAATGTTTTTTAAATATTTATCTATAGTCTTGGTTGCATTTAGAGTGAAATGATTGCTATTTTGGAACGCCATTTAATATGAGGAAAAAGTATACTTTAAATGATATAATTTCCAAATGTTCAGAACTCATAATAATAACTGTTAGAAAGTTAAGCTCCTAAACATTAATTGTCAACATACCAATTATATTATTATTTTTAAATACCTTTGATTTGTTTAAAGAAAGAAGTAAATATAACCTTATGGCCAAGATAATTCTCTTATCTATTTCTAGATTTTGAATCAAACCAGTGCAAAATAGTAAATAACCCTAGTCTTATTAAACATTCCATTCTCTACTGACATATCAGTGTAATTTAAACTGCTATGTGGCACCATGATAAGTTGAAAAGTGAAAATCTAAAAACATGCTGGGATCTTGCATATTGAATAACTGTTTTAGCAGTTGTTTTTCACTAAAGTATCCTAACTGTATAGACAGAATACGGCAACCACAGACAAAGGGACAGTTGTAAAGATGTAAACCAACAAATGTAATGGTTTACATGTTCTTCAATTTAAGGCTTGGTTTACACTTCTGAGTTTTATAATTTGTT
The DNA here is from genome assembly GCF_000296735.1 of Chrysochloris asiatica. Taxonomy (NCBI): domain Eukaryota; kingdom Metazoa; phylum Chordata; class Mammalia; order Afrosoricida; family Chrysochloridae; genus Chrysochloris; species Chrysochloris asiatica. The sequence goes on from NW_006408641.1 coordinate 8,104,107, forward strand.
GGCAATGAGTACTGCTTTTTCTAAGCATTAATGTATATCTTTAAATGACAATATTAAAAGTTTAGAATTGCATTTTAATTTCTCATGTATGAATTTTCACTGGGAACCACACTCTCAGTATTTTTATGTACAGAAAGATCCTTTTTGCAAACCATATTTATTAGGATCTTACTTAAATTTAAAATAGATTATCCTTCACACCTTCTTATGTCTCCCTACTCACCCAAAAAGATAAGACCTAGGAATTTTTTAACCTGTTTACTAATCTAAATAGGTTTCTAGGAATAATCCTAGCTTCCATACTTTAAATAGTTCTAGACTCCCTCCCTCCATATCACTGAACGTTTCATGTATCTATACTTCTCTCCATCTCGCATCCAGCTGCCCATACCACATACACACATTCAAGAAAGCAATGCTGAATTTTAGTCTGACAAGCAGAAATAGATACTGACAAATAACTTTTATAAATGCTAAGAAGTATTGTGCAGACCTTACCTTCTCTGATTTGGGATGGCTTTTCCATGTTTATTTTGAGTGTTTTATTGAGCATCTGATTATGTCAACACTGTGTATTTACAATTAGGAATATTTTGTCATAGACTTTGTATCTTCCCCCCACCAAAAAAAAAAGGAAAGAAATTCTTAGTATTTTTAAGCCAATGAACCTACTCAAAATAGAGGCAACCTAAGAAACAACTCCCTTTGTGTGGTATACTGGTATAATAGAAGGGATTAAAAAGGAAGGAGGATCATTTTGATTAGGAGTAAAGAGACATTTATTTCATTTATGAAAATAACTTCAAATATATAAATGTTCGTTAGGCCAATATGTATTTCACAATGGCTTATACTTACAATTAGGGGGAAAGGATTATTTAAATTTTGGAGTTGTTTGTAATTTGTTGGCAAACCTGATCAGTTCTAATCTGGTAAAGACTCCTATCTCCACTAGAAAGAATAAAATTTGAGAGATTAAAGGGTCCTGATATATTTTATCCACTTTTCCCCTCACCCATTTTATAGGCACTAAACAGGTCCAAGAAGGGCAAGTGATTTAGAAGATACTGATTTTCTGAAATTGAATTTTTCACTTCTCAGTTGGATGTTCTCTATATTCTACTGGGGTTTCAGTAAATGACAGTCTATGTGAATATTATAAATTATTGTGAATTTTAGTCTCTTTCAGCTCAGAGAAGCATACTCAGGCTGTCTTTTCACTTCATAACTGCTGTGACCATAGATGATGTCACTTAACATTAGAAAATAGAGTTCAAAATGTGATCTTAACGAGGATGTCAACTCAGTTTGCTAGTCATATTTCCCTGGATAAGCTTCTGTAAAGTATTTACGTTTCTATATATGCAGTATAAAAGCGTTCTAGATGGCAGACTAGAGGACTGATTTTTTAAAGACACTTAAAACAGATTTAGGATATATATTCATTTATAATCAATTCATGTTCATATTGTGAGCATGTAGTAGAGTTAAAGCATTACTTGTTTTATAATCTCATCAGGAAGGCAGAAAGAAAAAAATTATAATGTACTATTTAATATCTGTATTTTGAATATTTAAACATTCTGATGATAAGGTTGCCAAAGTAGTTTTGAATTTACAATTATTTATACCACAATAATGTGGGAAATGTTTACAGGCTAGTTAATATTGCAGTAGTTATTTTGTAGTTCAAATGAATTTGCATTTAAATCATTTATAGTAAATGTGGTAATTTGTTGGAATAAACATCTCTTAATATGATAGGACATAGATAAAATACGCCACAACATACTTTTTATATAAGCTGTCATATTAAAAAAGTAAGTGACTTTATATTAGTGTTGCCTACTTCTCACATTTGCTTCAGCTACCAACTACCATTTTTTTCAGTGTTTCCTCTAATTGGAATACGTATGTTATTTAAAACTCACTGGATTAACTTGAGCAAATATCAGAGTTACGGATCTAAAGATAAAGATACTTTTGTGGTTCAGTGTGAGTACAAGTTGTAGCAACTATTTGTAAAATACGTAAAAATTTGTGTAGATACCAAGGAATTTACATAATCCTAAAACGTTTCTGAGAGATAATTGCTAATAGAAAATTTCCTCCATTTTACAAAGAACCTAAGGAATCAATCACCAATTCATGTGGTTTTGGTTCAACTTATAATGTCTGCAACTGTTACCATCAAAATTTTTTATTACACATACCCCTCTCCCCCAAAATACAACAAAACTCACTGCCATGGAGTTGATTCCAACTCATAGCAACCCTATAGGACTAAGAAAAACTGTCTCATAGGGTTTCCAAGACTGTACATCTTTTATAGAAGCAGACTGCCACATTTTTCTCCCAAGAAACAGATGGTGGGTTTAAACTGGCAATCTTTTGTGTGGCAGCGGAGAGCTTTAACCACTGTGCCACTAGGGTACCTTATTACTTATTATTGTTGTGAAGTGCCATCAAGTCAGTTCCGACTCATAGCAGCCCTGTGTAGGGTTTCTGAGGAGTGGCTGGTGGGTTTGAACTGCCTACCTTGTGATTCACAGTCCAGTGCTGATACTACAGCACCTCACCAAGTAGTAGTTCATTATTCTTAGAAGCAATTACACCAGTAAGCTTTTCAATATTATACCAAACAAGCAACAAGCCCGATGTTGTAATTGGTATGATCTTGGTGACGTTGTTAGAGATAGGCACTAAATCTTTCTGTTTCCTTAGCTAAATTTGCTGCTATTTATATGTTTTTCTACTGCAGTATTCTGTTGATTTCTGAAGTTCTGTAGTCATTTTTGTTGTAGTAACCCAAGCTAAATGGGCAGCCAGGCTAGTATCTGCTGAGAAGCTGTCTGTCTTCATTGGCTAGATCTGGTTCCTTGCATAAATAAGTAAACCAGTTTTTTGTTTGTTTAACCTGCAAAAGTGAAATGTATTAGCAATATTGCAAGTTAAAGACTACAACTGTAGGGGGACTTCTAAAGTTTAAATCCCTTTAAATGTCCAGGTAAAGAAGGAAAATATTTAAAAGCCTTGTTTTGCTCATGAAAGTTTCAGTTAAACACTGTAGAATTTTCCTAGCTATTGTGGTGCAAATAATACAGAAAATATTTTTCTATAAACAATAGTGCAAAACTATTCACTTCTTTTACTTCATTGTTTAAAGAATAAGAGATGATATTTGTATGTCTTTCATGCTGTAAAGAAATGAATGTATATTCAAATGTTACTAGAATTATGACTTTAATTCAAAGATACACTTTAATTTGTGCTTGTTAAAAAAAAAAAAAAAAAAAAGTCAGCAAGTGATTGAAAAGAAGGATGGAAAGAGTATATTACACCCCATCCTACAAAATGCAATTTAAGAAGAAAAAGTTTGGGTTGTTTCGTTTGGTTTTCATTTTCCTTGTTTGGCCTGTAGGATAGAAACTTTGCACAGGTTTTAAATGTAAAATTATTGAATTGTAGACTTCTCTGGAGTATGAGAGAGTGTTTTTTTTTGTGAGGGTTAATATGCTGCTGCATGTATTTGCAAGGGAGCATAATTCCCAGGCTTTGTTACTATAGCAGCCACAAATGAGAATGTCATTGTGAAAATGTGATTTCGTGGAAGCCAGAAAACGGCCTAAGATTCACCACAATGAATGTGTACAGAGGCACCTGACTCAATGAAAGTTTTGCCCTTTTGTTCTTGATGTTTTAGAAAAATAGAATATATCCAACTCTTACTTGTAGTAGCGTGGACATATTCTTAAGGGTTTATTAATTAAACTGTTTGTTGTTGTTATTTACCGTGGAGTCGGTTCCGACTCATAGGTACCCTGTACAAGGTTTCCAAGGCTATAAATCTTTACAGGAGCAGAAAGCCTCATCTTTCTCCCACAGAATAGCTGGTAGTTCAAACTGCTGACCTTAAGGTTCGCAGCCCGATTCGTAACCACTATGCTACCAGAGTGAACAACAATAGTAAACAGGAAGCCTACCTTTAAACCCTTTGTTGTTGTTACATGCTGTCAAGTCTGTTCCAACTCAGCAAACCTGTATAGAGTTTCTGAGAAGTAGCTGGTGAGTTTGAACCACAGACTTTGAGGTCAGCATTCCAGTGTTTATCCTACGTCACACCAGGAATTTGTTCAAGATCGTTAAAAGGTAGTGTTTATTATCACTCATTAAAGTTGAATCATATTTTGACTCCTCCAATCTTCCAACTTTCTAAGAATGTTGCTATGGGAAGTAAATATCCTGAATAACTTAAAGTTATATCATTCTCCCTCAATCCTGGAGTTCCCAATATTTAGCAAACACTATCCAGGTGTGGTGCTATAGGATAATCACTGGCCTGGTAACCACAAGATCAGCAGTTCAATCCCACCAGCTGCTCCTATATAGGGTCGCTGTGAGTCAGAACTGACTCCACCACACTTAACAGCAGCAACAACATTTGTAATAAGCTTCAGTGAGTTGCCACACTGCTCAGATAAAACTCTGGACGCCATCATGGAGAGGATACCCTGCTCAGACTCCTAGGCCTGAACAGGTGTTAACTCATGTGCCCTAAATCCACTGCAGTCACAGTTGAACCTATTTTCCATTTTACTTAAAGAAGCTTTTCATTTTGTTTCTGACTTGCAGTTTTCCAGTTAATTTACCTTCCTGGACAAAAGAATTTTTCCAACCTATTCTGGGATTCCTTACCATCCTTCTGAGAGCTGACATGAATATTCACTTTTCCTTGTATTCTGTAGCATAGACACAATTTGAGTGCCAAAATAGAATTCGTGAATTTAAAATAGTAGCACTTTATTTCATGCTTACTACTGACTTAATTTATACATTTAAAAATAAAAACTAATGTAGGAGTTTTATGGAAAAAACTAATTGATTAGTATATATAGAACATTGGATTGGCCCCAACTTTAGATGGTTTACAGTGATCATTTGATAGCTTATTTGTTTAAGAGGTAATTTGTGTGATCTCAGCTTTGCTACTTTTCTGTAATTTATTTAGTACAATAAAGACTACCCAGTTGACTGTTTGTTTCAGCCAAGCTTGATTTACTATAAACATTTCTGTCTTGCAGTTTTTTTGTGCATTACATGAGTACTTAGGGATTCTTTTGTTTTGTATCTAAGGATTAAGTAGAACCTACACTGCAAGTAAGTTTTTGTTCTTGTTTAGAATTATGGAGTGTAGTTTGGTTTTTAGCAACCCCATGTGACAGATAAGAACTGTCCACAAGGATTTCTTGACCATCATCTGTATAGAAGCAGATTGTCAGGGCTTTGTCCAACACAGTCTCTGGGTTAGGTTGAACCACCAGCCTTTCAGTTAGCAGCCAAGTGCATCAACGTTTGTGTCACCAAGGCACCTTCAATCAATTTTAAACCCACTGCAACTGAATGGATTCTGACTCATAGTGACTTACAGGGCAGAGGAGTACTGCTGCTCCTTTGGGCTTCTGAGATTGTCAGTCTTTACAGGAACATTCCAGCCTCATCTTTCTTCTCTGGTGCAGCTGGTGGGTTTGAACCTTTCAGCTAGCAGCTCAGTGCTTATCAGTCAAGTTTAAAGGGACCAGAATCCTGACACTGCACATACTGAAGAAGCTAAAAGAGTTTACATTCACTTTTTTTATTTTCTGCTATTTCAATAAATCTACTTTTTTAAAAGGAAACACAAAATCTGCCCTATCAAGTGTTCATAATGCTTCAGGACATTTCAGTTATAATTCATAATGCAGTCTTTCAAATTAGAAAAGCTTTGTTTGTTATCTATAGGGCAGATAGTTTATACTCACCAGTATGTTTAAGTAGCAACATTAATTATTTCTATATAGAAAGTTTTAATTTGGGATTTTTTTTTCCTTATATCAGGTGCTATATGTAAATATAAAAGAAAAAGAAGACATTTGATTCTACTGAGCTAGTAGCATTAAGTGGATTAGCCCTTTAATTTTTTTAAACTTTCTCCACTAATTTCATAAAAATGTCTCTTTCCATGTGGTTTGTTCTCATACTTAAGAGGCAAAGGAGCTAAGCGCTGATTTAAAATATGTAAGTGAATTTGATCAGCACTGGATTATTTGAAATCATTATGCATATGTCCCTGCAGCTACTTGTATGCTTGAAAGGCCTTGTATGTTTTTCTTAATACAGTAAAAATTATAAATCTTACCATTTATCTATGAATGCCTAATAACAAACAGGCTAAAAGTGCTGATTTGCATTAAAAACCTTTAAAGAGCAATTTATGTTATGTGCAATGCTATTTTTGCTGGTCGTATTTCATTTTGATTGAGAAATAATTCAGGTGCAAATATGACAGAATTATAGTTGTGACTTTTAATTGTTCAATTGCAAAATAAATGTGTTTTTTTTTTAACATAAAGGAGTTTTGAAGGTTATTTTGTGGGAGTTTACTGTTGGACATCTCTAAAAAATATTATATTCATTAATGGGTGCTCACTGAAAAGGGACTGGGAGAATGCTAAGAGTGAAATTTGTGTCTACCATTATGGATTCCAATAGTGAATGTATTGGGGAATGAGGGCTAGAAGGGAGATGTAGAAGATTAAGGAGCATAGTCCTGTGCCCACTGCTGCCTCTCATCACCAATCTCTTCATTTTGGTTATGGTATTTCTAATATAAGACCCCTCTTTCTAAGCTTGAAGCCATCTTGCCTAATATCTTCCCCAAGGGTAGTGGGTATGCCATTTTGCATCTAGAAGAAAAAATGTACTCAGAGAAAAAGGTAATAGATTAAGAAGACAAAAGTAAAGATGTATGGTTCTGCCATGTCTTTGTCCTTATGTATGATAACAAAACTCAATGTTAACAAAAATTCAAACACTATAAAAATTGTTCAAAATGAATTGTAAAAGCCCCTTCCTCATTCCTTATCTCTTTAAAAAGGTTCCTCAACCCAATAGTGTTTGAGTTTTGTGTTTTTGTGTGTGTGGGCAAAAACGTGTGTGCAACTTTATACATTTGTTAATGCTGAAAGAATTGTACAATATATTTTGCAACTTGCTTTTTTTTCACTTAATGTGTCTTGGGAATACTTTCATATCAATATATTCAAATCTACCACAATTTTTTAAATCACTGCCTAGTAATTCCATTAGGAGTCCTGGTGTGGCACTGTAAGATAAATACTGGACTTCTAACCAAAATGTTAGCAGTTCAAATCCCCACCAACTGCTCCTCAGAACCCCTATACAGGGTCACTATGAATTGGAACCTACTCGATGGCACTTAGCAACAACAACATGATATTAATGAGACCCCGTTCAATCTATAGGATTAGGTTGTATATTGAGTCAATCTTTTTAGATACAAAAGATTAAGGAAGCAGGTCAGTTCAGAGGGACCTACTACCACCAGGAAAGTAGAGTCAGTAGTAAAGTGCATCCTTTGGAACTAGGATCCCTGCACTGTGAAGCTCTTAGTTCCAGAGGAAGATTGATGCCAAGAGGCATAGCGATCGCTAAGGAATATTGTGTCTATAGATACTGAAAGGAGACAAGTATCTTTCTCCAGAACCGACAAACAGAACTCCTTTCCCTAGAGCGGGTACTCAAAATTTGGACTTCTAACCACCAAAACTCTTGAAAACTTGTAACCCAGTCACTTCATGCCTTTATAGCACCTCCATTTTAGGTAGCCAGTATCTAAGTTGTATGCCCCTATCAACCCTGTATACAGAGGAGATAGGATTGATAGTTGATGTGAAGACTCCTCCCTCTCAGTTGGTATTTGAGCTACTACTTCCATAAGTATAGCTCAGGTTCATCAAATTGTAGCAATTACACTTGTTTCTTTTATCAAAAATTGTTTTTTTTAATCTTCCTGTAGTCGAGTTCTGATCATCAAGCCATTGGGCTAGGTCAAATGGGTACCTCCTGAAAGTTTGGGTGTTCTTGTGCATCTCCCCTCTCTTCCTATCAGCTGGATGCTTCACTCTCAGCTCTAGCCCTCAGTGGACATAGTGCCTATGTCTTTGTCCATGAGCTCAGGAGTCCTGAGGTCTCTTGGTGAAATCTTTTGATGCATGTAAGTGCCTAATTCTTAGGAGGTCCCTGTCATCCATTTTGTCTTCTGCTGTTTGTGTGTTTTTAATTGTGTTGGGTAGTGTATTAATGCCATCTATCAGAGACCCTGAGTTTATGTGAGTTTTATTTTGTTTAGCAAATGAAGATTCAGGCTATAAATGTTGGAAATTCCCGTGTCTCCAACATGTAAAATTAATTTAATCTACACCTGTTTCAGTGAAAATAGCTTTCTTTATTAGCTAGAATATTTTCAGCTGGCAAGTAAGAGAAAAGTAAACTGAAAATAGCTCAAATAAACCAATGTTATTATCTATGTAACTAGAAATCTGGAAGAATGATGATTTCAGAGTTAGTCCATGTAGCAGCTAACTACTGTTGTGAGACTCGGTCTCCTTCACTTCTTCCATTTTATCTTCCTGGATGTGTTGGTTTTTTGATATACATGCTTGTCCTTTCCTGGTCCCAAAATGGCAACTTTAGCCCATATTAAAGCACCCAAGATTGTTAGAAGAGAGTGTCTGTTTCTCATGTCCTTTTTAAAAGTGAAGAAAGCTTTCCCTTACTGGAGGCCTGTACCCAAAATTGCATCATGTACCCATTCTGAGGTAGCCAGTAGCAAGGGAAATAAAAGTCCTGTGGTTCACTTAGACCAAAAGCCTGGCATTCATTGCAGTTCAATGATTAGCATAATAAAGGCAGGACTCATGGAGATCCCATGTGTGTCAGAATACACCTATGCTCTCATAAGATTTTTTTTTTCCCATAAGATTTTTAATGACTGATTTTTTTACAAGTAGATTCTCAGACCTTTCTTCAGAGGAACTTCTGGATAGGCTTGAACCTCTAATCTTTGGTTAGCAGCCAATATTATATATTTGCAATATATATGCACAGAATTAGGATTCAGCTGTCCAGGAAAGAGGGAGACTAGGCAGCTACTATATGGTTGATGATGATACCTTCAAAGGCCAGTTTCTTATCTGGGTTGTTGATTTCTCTCTACCTCCTAGAGGACCTTATTCTGTTAGTCATTCTTCCATTTACCCCTTGTATTTTTAGTCTTTCTTTTCTCACTCTTTTTTCCCCAGGTTTTTTTCTTTAAGTTTTTATTATGGATTGAGTGAAAGTTTACAGGACAGATCATCAGTTTTACATTCATCAAATCATACAACTTGTTTCATCACAATGATTATATTCTCCTCCATGTACTATCACTTAACAGTGTTTTTCTCTATTCACGTTAGCTCTTTAAAAAACAAAAATAAAAATCACTCAGGACGCATATATATAATAATTTATACCACCAAAGGGCACATTCTGCAAGTCTGCCTTTTGGCTACCATCTCTTAGTTCCTCTCTTCCCATGAACCTAGAGTCCTCAGCCGCTCCCCCTCGCCATGTCCCCATCTCTGCCTCCATCTCTGATGTCACTGCTTCTCTGGATAAGGTCCCACTTTCTGCTTGTGCTCTTCTCCTTTGATGGTCATAGGATCCTTTGTTTCTGGACTGTAAGATTAACTCCTCCCCCATTTTTGCTAGAAAACTTCTACCTTTGCATTCTTAACTGCTGCTTCCATAAGCATTCATTGTAAAATCAGTATAAAATGAAATCCTTGACAACTGCAATCTTTTCTCCATTTATTATAATGTTATTTGCTGGTCCAGTGATGAGAATTTGTTTTCTTTACACTTAATTATAATCTGTATTGAAGCCTGTATCCTTTGATATTCATTAGTAAGGCTTCAAATCCTCTTTGCTTTCAGTAAGCAAAGTTGTTTAATCTGCATGTTATAAATTATTAATGAGCCTTCCTCCAATCCCAACGCCACGTTCTTCTTCATATAATCCAGCTTCTCGGATTATTTTCTCAGCATACAGACTTGACTGAAAAAGTATGGTAAAAAGATAGAACCCTCATATACCCCTTTCCAGATTTTAAATTATGCAGTATCCTCTTGTTCTGTTTGAATGCCTTGGTTTATGTGCAGGTTCTACAAGAGCACAATTAGGTGTTCTGGAATTCCCACTCTCCACAATGTTATCTACACAGTCAAATGCCTTTTAATAGTCAGTAGAACACAAGTAAACATCTTTCTGATATTCTCGGCTGTCGGCCAGGATCCATCTGACATTAGCAATATCTCTCATTGCACACCCTTTTCTGAAGCAGCTTTGGTTTTTAGCAGCTCCCTACTGATACACTGCTGCCACCATTTTAAAGTTATCATCCACAAAATTTTACTTGCATGTGATATAGATGATACTGTTCAATAATTTCTGCATTTTGTTGGGTCACCTTTGTTAATGAACACAAATAAGGATCACTTCCAGTTAGTTGTCCAGGTAACTGTCTTCCAAACTTCCTGGTGTAGACTATGAATACTTCCAGTGCTGCATTAGTTTGTTGGGAAAAAATTTTTTTTTTCTCTCAATTCCCAAAGACTTGTTTTTTGCCAATGCCTTCAGTGCAGTGTGAACTTCTTCCTTCAGTTCCATTGGTTCTTGATCATATGCTACCTCTTGAAATGGCTGAGCACGGACCAATCCTTTTTGTTATTGTTGTTGTTAAGTGCCGTCGAGTCGATTCCGACCCATATCAACCCTGTGTAGGGTTTCTGAGGAGCAGCTGATGAGCTTGAAGTGCAAAGGCTTTGCAGTCTGGTGCATTAACCCACAGCACCTAGTGACTCTGTATATTCCTTCTGTCTTCTTTTAATGCTTTCTGCATCATTCAATATTTTGTCCATTTTGTTATTATTGTTGTTAGGGGCCATCAAGTTGGTACCAACTCATACCAACCCTATGCGCAGCAGAATGAAACACTGCCCGATCCTGGGCCAACCTCACTATTATTGCCACACCTGAACCCATAGATGCTGCCACTGTGCCAATCAATCTCATTCGGGGTCTTCCTCTTTTTCTCTGACCAAACATGATATCCTTCTCCAGCAACTTGTCCCTCCTGACAGTATGTCCGAAGTATGAGAGACAAAGTTTGGCCATTTTGGCCTCCAAGGAGCACTCTGGCTGCACTTCTTCCAACACAGATCTATTGGGTCTTTTGGCAGCCCATGGCACTTTCAGTATTCTCCAACACCATAACTCAAAGGTATCAATTCTTCTATGGTCTTCTTTATTCACTGTTCAGCTTTCGCATGCATATGAGGTTATTGAAAATACCAAGGCTTGGGGGTCAGGCGCACCTTAGTCCTCAAGCTGACATCTTTGCTCTTCAACACATTAAAAAGGTCTTGTGCAATAGGTTTGCCTAATGCAATATGTCCTTTGATTTCTTGACTGCTGCTTCTGTGAGTGTTGATCTTCATTCACATCTTTCTGGATGTGAAATCCTCATCTTCTACTGAGTGACTGGTGGATTTGAACTGCCGAGCTTGAGTTAGCAACGCAGTGCTTCTTTTATAGCGCCACTGAGGGTTCCTGAGTGAAGAATAGGCTCTCACTAAATATGTTGTTGTTGTTAAGTGCCTTCCAGTATAGGGTTTCTGAGAGGAGCAGCTGGTGGGTCAGCTGTCCAGTACCAGGAGTCTTGGTGTGGCACTATGGGTTAATGCACTGGACTGCAAAGTCGGCTTGAATTGAAAGGTTTGCGGTTCAAGATCACCAGCCGCTCCTTGGAAACGCTGTATAGGGTCACTATGGGTCGGAACCCACTCAACGGCATTTAACAACAGCTTAAATGGGGCTCTTTTAGTTACATACTGTTGTTGTTAAGTGCCGTCCAGTCCAGTCTGTTCTGACTCACCGAACAAAAGTCGGAGGGTTTCTGAGGAGTGGCTGATGGAGGCAGCTGGTGGGTTTGAACCACTAACCTTGCGATTAGCCCTCTAGTGTTTATTCTACAAAACCACACCATGACTCCCTCAGTAAATATGCTGAATTAATTTCCTGAAGCAATGAATGAGTCTCAGAGCTACATTTCCAAACGTCTAGAGCTGTGCTTAGTGCTGAGCCGCCCTGTTGCGCGTTCAATTTAAGGCCCAGCAGTGTGAGCGCACAAGCCAAAAGGACTGGGATCTCATCCTGGGCAGTCGCCAGTTCAGCTTCCAGCTTCTGCAGACTTGGTGTCGCTCCTTTAACCCGAGGACCTCCCAGCCGACCCATTTCCGGGGCGGTACCATTACCCTTTTAAGACGCGAGCACCACGCCTTCCTGTGGGCGGAGCTTAGAGGGGGTGGACTCGCGGGCGGCCAGGGTCTTCCACGGGACTCTCGCTAGGTGGGCGCTCGCCTTCTGTCCGCCATTTCTTGGCGTCTCCCGAGGCACCGCCCCTGTTCGGCTCGCTCGGGACCCCAGTTGCTCGGGTCGCCGGTGCCCCGCACCTCCTTCGCCTCCGCCCCGCCGTCGCAGCCCAGGTAAGCGCGAGGCCCGGGGCCCCGCCCGGTTCCCTTCACGCTCCGCTCCCGGGCGTCTGGGCCGGGCTCCGCGCTTGGGCAGGCCGGCCGACCTTGGCAGAGAACGCCGCTCGGTTGTTGCGGGGCTCCCCTCGAAAACTTGGCGCGTTTCGGACGAGCTGGAGGGTGAAGAGCGTTCCTGTCTCCTGCGCTCCTGCTCGGGCCGTCACTCCCGAGGTGGCCGTGTGGAAGGGCGGTGGTCACCTTTTCAGTGCTACTCGTCCAGCTGGCGAGATGAGTGGCAGGTTAAGGGGAAAAGCCACGCACCTTGAGTTTTTGTCGCATTCCCTGAACACAAAGTCCAAATGAACTTTTAGAACTACTTTGCGTTGGAGTGAAATTTGGGTCATTTTGAAAGTGTGAGGTGCTAGTGTGTTCCCAGGATTGAGGAGGTCTCGGGGAGCACTCACCCCCTTCCCGTGTCATTTGTCATGTTAATGAGGGGTTCTTTGTTGTGCAGACTTTAATTTTATCTGTCACCATCTTTATGGTGAGTCTCCTGGAAACTCAACTCTTTGAAACTGGTTGGCACTACTTTAAACTAATGTCAATTTCTTTAAAGTAGGAAAACAATACCCTTAAGTCGAATATAACTACTAAATTACTTCACCTTACCTGATACTGTGATTTAGTAGACTATTTGTGCATATAGCTGTCTTACAGGTTGTTTTTTAAACTATACTAGGTAAATTCATTAGACTATCATATCTATATAACTGCTTCTGTTGAATACTTGCTTAGTGAACATTGTGTTGGGATTAGTGGAACAGAAGATACTGACATTTTAGGGCACTTGCTGTATATTAGCATATTGCTTTATCAAAAGGATGAGTATACATGTTTCTTGACAAACTTTCAGGTTTGGGATGTTTAGTTTTGTTTGATTTTAAAGCATCTTCAGTTAATTTTGGTACTGTAGTGGATTTCTTCAGCTTGCATTTCTTTGATTGTAAGTGCCCTTTAGTGTAATCGTGGCCTTGTTTTGGGTTTCTCAGGATCAGTAGGTGGGTTTGAACTGTCAATCTTGCAGTTAGCAATCCAGTGCTTATCCTGTAGCACCACACCAGGACTCCCATGATTGTGTAAGAAATCTGAAAAATTAGAAAACACAAATTAAAAACTAATGTTAAAAAAAAGTCATATGACCCTACCCACTGCTATAGAGTCTGTTTTGACTCTTGGTGACTCTGTAGGATAGCATAGAACTGCCCCACAGGGTTTACAAAGCTGTAAATCTTTATGGAAGCAGATTGCCACATCTTTCTCTAGTAAAGTCACTGTCTTTAACCACTGTGCCTCTTTACTGGGTTATACCAGTCAGCCAGCTGCCCCTTGGATTTTCCAAGACTGTAAACCTTTACACCAGCCGATAGCCTCATCTGTCTCTCACGGAGCAGCTGGTGGGTTTAAACTGCAGACTTTGAGGTTAGCAGCCTAGTGTGTACTGTTGATGTGGTTCCGACTCATAGCTACTGTGTATAGGGTTTCTCGAGCAGCTGGTGGATTTGAACCTTGAGTTACCAGTCCCGTATTTATTCTACAGAGTCACAGCTGCTCAGTAGAGGTGAGTAAGTCAGGTTAGGTTCTTGTATCTTAGTGTGGGAATAAGTACCCAGTTAACAAAACAAAGTACTAGGTATTTAATTAGTCCCCTTAAGTATTTTAAAGATAAGGCTCAGGGAACTCAAAGGGCATCTGATTTAGATTCAAGAACCCAGGAATGCTCTTCTGACTGAAAGACAATTTGAGTAGAAATCTGAAGTTAGTCATGTGAAGTAGGATGTTGTGAAGTGGGAAAAAGAGCATTCCAGAAAAATGGAACAGGCTGTGAGTTAAAACGGTGAAGTACTAGAGCAGAGTGAAGAGCCAGGTACCAGAGCAGCCAGAAATGTCAGAGGAACCAGTTCAGGGAGTAGGGCCTGGGGTTTTGGAAGTTTTAGAACTGCGATCAGAAATGCACTGGCTGCAGGAAGCAAGATGGAATTGGGGCATGGGAAACAGTGACTGTGAGGAGACATTTTTAAAACTCACAAACCATATACATTTTTAAAACTCATATGTCACATTATATTTTTATTCCGGTGACCCTCTCTAGAGATGCCATCTGTAGTTTGCATTTAGTCCTTTTCATTTATGTATGAGTGGATCTGTAAGTATGTATAAATATGTTCATATACTAAGGGGCTTCAGAAAGTTTGTGGAAAAATATAATTGAAAGATAATGGAAACTTTTCATGAACTCTTTGAAGCCCCTTGTATATTTCTTCTCTTCACCTTCATATGGGATACTGCTACATTCATTTTTCTGTGATTTGATTTTTTTCACATAAATTGCTTGTATCTAAATCAGCTGTATTTCCAAGCAGCTGTATTGTATGCCATCTAATGTACTGTACTTTGCTTAACCATTCTCATGCTGATTGGCTTATTTAAAAATTTTAAGTTATCTGTGCCCTGAGAAATCCTTGTTCCTGTAACTCAGAGCACCTGGTTTTATTTCTTTAGGATGTTGTTAAGTGCTCTCCGTTCAGGTATGACCCATAGCGATCCTTTGTAGGGTTTCTGAGAAGCAGCTGGTGAGCTTGAACTGCCGACTTTGTGGTTCAAACAGACCTTGCAGTCCCAGGCATTAACCCACAGCACTGCTTTGTGAAAACACACATTATATTTTTGATAATATGATCAAAACTTTCTCCAGTGTATGAGACTGATTTTATTTTTCCCTCCCTGAGTATCATTGGCTCTTGTTCATATGGTACCTCTTGAAATGGTTGAACATTTAACCATTTCCTTTTTTTTTTGATGTTTTATTGTGAATTATATGATAGTTTACATGGGAGAACTTTAGTTTTACATTCATTCCATTGTATATCATCTCACTGCCATAGTTCCAATCCCCTCCATGCATCCTCAACCCCCCCAAAGGGTATATCCCAGAAACCCGCCCCTACACTTCCTCCTCCTCCCCCCAGTTTTCAGCCCACAGTCCCTTCTTCTTGGTCCAAAGTCCCCAGTCGCTTCATCACACCACGTCATCATCTCTGTCTCCATCTCAGGCATCTCTTTCTCTGGGTATGGTCTTGCTCTCGGCTCTTCTCCATTGATGGTCCCAGAGGCCTCCACTCCTATCCTGGAGAATTAATCACTCCCTTCCTTGTTAACAAAACTTCTACCTTTGCATTTCCAACCCTCATAATCCATCCTGATGAGCATTATTCACTACAGTGTCACGACTTACCCATCTGTATCTCCTTTCATCATCTCCGCCCAGACAGATTGACTAGTATCTACTGGAAATTCTGCCTTCCGCCATGGTCCCTAGCACCAGGTTCCCTCTTGAAAGCTTGTAAGCCAGTCACTTCTTGCCTTTGTAGTCCCCCCCTCCCCATTTGAGTATCCAGTGTCCAAGCTGCCCTTCTCCGTCCACTCTGTGTATAGGGGTGTGTGTGGATGTTCCTTGCTGTGAGGATTTGTTCCCTCTTTTGAGTCTCTGCTCCATAGGTATAGGTCAAGTTCATCAGACTGTATCAGCTCACTCATTTTTTTTTTTCCCCCTCTTCTTTCCTCTCCTGGTTGAGCTCTGATCATCCAGTCAAGGTCACGTGGGTATCATCTGCAAGTGTGGGCGCTCCTGTGCATATGCCCTCTCTTCCCATCAGCTAGTAGCTCCACTCTCCTCTTGAGTTCTCCGTGGCCATGCCACTGTCTCTGGGCCCAAGAGTCCCCAGGTCTCTTCACATTGCTTGCCAACCATGTCCCCAACTGGGTCCACAGAAGTCCACTGAACATTGTAGGGCTTAGTTTGCCTTTTCATTGCTGCTTTTATCCCACTTACCCCCATCGGTGATGTGTGTGATCACCAATCAGAGCATGCATTTCCGTTGAGTCTTAGTCTTGGAAGGGGGTTTGCGTTGAGAGGACCTGGCCACTTGCCTTGATGTTTTCTAGGGAAGCGATTTGTGTGTTCTTGTAGTAACAGCCCATCTGCCTCCATTTTTCCTGCAGTTCTTTCTTTCAAGAGATATCTTTTATTCTTCTAGCCGCTCCAAGCTGGTCTGCTCATCCTTTCAAGTGGAGATTTCTCATCTCTGGAGATCTGGATGTGGTTCCGGTTTCTACCTATAGTTTTATGTATCTCAAAGACTCTGCAAGAAGCTTCGTTCACTGGGTACACTGTAGCCCCATTTTGGGTATTCCAATCAGTCATAGGCAGAAGACGGACTTTCAAGCCTTCTAGTGGGGTGTTTCTGACTATTCCTTTCTCTCCCTCTCTAGTGTCTACTCTATATTATAATGCATGGGAAACCGAGATTAAACCAAACAAACAAACAAACAAACAAACAACAGTTGAGCATCTTAACATGATCCCCCCCTCCCATTCCAACCATGACTCAATCCCTGTATTTCAGAGCCCTGCCATTCCAAGGCTGTGCATATATCATCCTTTATCTCTGTCCCTTTTAACCCTTTCGAACATGCCCAATTGTTCTCCCATCTGTCCCGTTTCTCCACTTTCCTCACCCTCCCTGTATATTGCCCCCTCCCTAGCACCTACGCTCTCCTGTGTCGAATCCCCACCCTGCATTACACCCTCCCTCCTTCCCCCTAGCCATCACCAGTTTCCCAGCAACCAACAAAGACTTCTCCCTACCCCCTTTTAGTATAATTTCTTTTTCTTAGTCTTTTACAGTAGTGGTCCTATGCAGTATTTCTCTTTTTGTGACTGACTGATTTCACTCAGCATAATGCCCTCAAGGTTCATCCATGTTATGCGGTGGCTTACCGTTTCCTTGTTATTCTTCAGTGTAGCATAATATTCCATTGTGTATATGTACCACAATTTGTTTATCCATTCTTCAGTTGATGGGCACTTTGGCTGTCTCCATCTTTTTGCTATTGTATATAGTGCTGCTATAAACATTGGTGTGCATATATCTTCTGCTGCTATAAACATTGGTGTGCTTATATCGTCTCATGTTATGACTCGTTTTTCTTGTGGGTAAATACCGAGAGACTGATTATTTTTCGGTGTTCCTTTCCAATACTTACTTTTAATTGTTTTAAATCTTGTGTCTTTTAAATGATGAATGATTATTTTTTTCACATTAAAGCTTTAGTCCGTCTGTAATAATGACGTCTGATTTCCTTTAACTTCACAAAGGAGAGAGAGAATCATTATCTGCGTCAACAGTCCAGGGCTGATTCCTATGAGGTGGACGTCAGACTTGTCACCATCCTCTAACTTTTTACACCAACTGTCCTTTCCACCACACTTTACTTCTCTGTGGGTTTGATCATTCTTGTCAGTGGAAACACACAGACTATATTCACAGTTTTAGGGTTTATTAAGGAAGTAACAGCTTACACTTCAGGTTCAGAAATGCTCAGGATACCATTCTTTTGATCAGAACAGCCTTTTCTTAGCAGTGCTTACAGACAGACCTCACTTTGGCCCTTGACCCACTCCTAAGGGTCTTCTTGGGCCAGCCTGGCCTTGACCCTGCTTGAACAAATGTTACAGAGATCCTTTAGCTGTGGTGAGAAGTTTCTGTGGTACCCTTATCTGCCAGTCAGCCTCATCCCAAGGTGCTCAACTCCAGCACAGCCCACCTTTCAGTCTCCTGCCAGTCTGATTCTGCTGCTTCTGTTTCTCTGCTGCTGTTTTGCTCCCTCTTTTTTCTGCTCAGCAAGGTGTTGCAGCCCTCTCTTTCCTCTCAAGGAATTTCTCAGCTTAGTGCTCCCAGATGGAAAGGACACACTCCACTCCTGGATCTTCTTTCTGAGTGGATGTGAGAACCAGCTTTCTGCCATCCCCTCATTAGGATTCCCTCCATACATTTTGTTTGTATTATTATTATTTGCTTGTATCTTATCATATTAATAGCAAACTATCCAATTCCCTTGGTGGGCCACAAGCACCTTATTTACGTAATTGATTCATAGTACTGTCATGGTGGTGGTGGTGGTAGTAGTAGTGTGCTGTGAAGACAGCGCTTCTGAATCATAACGACCCTGTATAGGGTTTCTGAAGCTGTAAATCGTTAAGGGAGCAGAAATCCTCATCTTTCTCATGCAGAATGGCTGGTAAGTTCAAATTGCTGACCTTGAAGTTAGCAGCCCAACTCATAACCACTATGCTACCAGAGCTCCTTTATAGCACTGTACCATCTGAAATTTTTTATCAGTAAGGTGCTCTTTCATATTTTTGTAAAAACTTGTTAATCTTTGTGGCACTGGGTTTTGTAGTTCAAAATACATACTTCCTGAAGTTCTAAATCTGAAAGAAAGCTCTGCTTTTCTTTAGCAAGTTAGCTTTACTTAACTAGTGAAGTTGTTTTCAGAATATAAGCATATGGTGAAAATCAAAAAACAATGCTTAGTAATTAATTTACTTCCTAGAGACCACAGACTTGCTGCACATTTTGAGCATAGGTTTCTCCCAAAAAAAACCCCCAAAACTTTATTATGGGTAGATTCAACAGAATCAAAAGTAGAAAAGTATAAGGTAAACCTGCTAGAATCATTATTTGATATCAGCAATTATTAGCTAGTTGTCTGAAGAATCTTGTTTCATCTCAATCCCCATTGAATTCCCTTCCTTGAATTACAAATACTGGACATTATATCATTTTTTCAATAAATATTTCAGTATATATCTTAACAATGTTCTTATGTGCCATGGAGTCGGTTCCGACTCATAGCACCCCTGTACAGGGTTTCTGAGGTGGTAAATTTTTAGAGGAGCAGAAAGCCTCATCTTTCTCCCGCAGAACAGCTGGTAGTTTCGAACTGCTGTCCTTGTGGTTCACAGCCCAATTCATAACCACTGTGCTATCAGAGCTCCTTATTTAAACAATGTTGTTGTTGTTGTTGTTAAGTGGCAGGACTCTTAAATTATAACTTCAAAACTACTATTGTATGATGGTGAGTCAAAACTTAATCTGCACTCTGGCTGTAGAATTTATTTTACTCAACTTTTAGAAAAGACAAGTATATCATTTTTCGATAAAATCTCCTTTCATTTCAATACGTTTTGCCCATCTGTCAACAAGTTTCATATTCCCTTATTAAAAAATATAGGCAGAGCAGCAAGCCATGAGTGCACTGTTGTCTTCACTTTTTCATAAGAGGTGATTCTTCGTCCTTGGACAGCTGCTTTAAGGGGACCAAACAGGTGAGAGTCCATTGGCGCAAGATCAGGACTATAGGGAGGATGCTTTAGCACCTCAAAATGATGTCTTTGCAGAGTGTCAACAATGTGCAGAAAAGTGTAGGCACATGCATTGATTTTCATGTAAGATCACAATGTCCTTGGATAGCAGTCCTCTGTTTTTAAGCCCAAGTTTAGGCTTCAGCTCTTCAGTGAACATCTCACTGTAACAATCACTGTTGATTGTTGTATCCTTTTCCTGATAGTGTTCCAATACTGGCCCTTGAGAATCCCAATAAACTGTAAGCATCAATTTTCCAGCTACTGGTTGACTTTTGAATTTTTGTTGGTTGGCGATTGATGATGATTCCATTCCATACTCTACTGTTTACTGTCAGGCTCATAATGATGAATCCATGTTTTGTCACCAGTAATGATTTTGTTAAGGAAACTTACCTTCCTTCAATTGTGGGTCTAAATTTTGTTTGCAGGTGTCCAAATGCTTCTGTTTATGTTCTTCCATGAGTTGTTTCAGTGCCCATCTCACAAACTTTTCAGAACCCAAGTTTGTTGTGGATTATTTCATAGGCAGAGTCGATTGGTTTGCAAATGATTTGCGACATAATCCACTGTCATTCGTCTATTCTATTCGACAGAATCATTTTACATATATGCTCAATGTATGTGGACTGTCGTTTTATTATAATTGGAGTGTGGATAATTTTTAACTCATCCTCAAATATAAAACAAAAATAGCTGTAGTTCCTTGTTGTTGTTGTTGTTATTGGGTGCCATGGAGTTGGTACCGACCCATAGTAACCTATACACAGCAGAACGAAACACCGCCCGATCCTGGGCCAACCTCACTACTGTTGACATGCTTGATTCCATCGATGCTGCCACTTGGCCAGTCCATCTCGTCGGGGGTCTTCCTCTTTTTCTGTGACCCTTTACCTTACCAAACATGATATCCTTCTCCAGGGATTGGTCCCTCCTGACAATGTGTCGAAAGTATAAAAGACAAAGTTTGGCCATCTTGGCCTCTAAGGATCACTCTGGCTGCACTTCTTCAAAAATGGATCTTTTGGTTCTTTTGGCAGCCCATGGCACTTTCAATATTCTTCTCCAACACCATAACTCAAAGACATCAATTCTTCTACAGTCTTCCTTATTCACTGTCCAGCTTTCACATGCATATGAGGTTATTGAAAATACCATGGTTTGGGTCAGGTGCACCATAGTCCTCAAGCTGACAATCTTTGCTCTTCAACACTTTAAAAAGCTCTTGTGCAGCAGATTTGCCTAATGCCATATGCTGTTTGATCTCTTGACTGCTGCTTCCGTGAGTGTTGATAGTTGATCCAAGAAGAATGAAGTCCTTGACAACTTCAGTCTTTTCTCCATTGATAGGAATATTGTTTATTGGTCCAGTGGTGAGGATTTTTGTTTTCTTTACATTGAGATGCAATCCATACTGAAGGCTGTGCTCTTTGATCTTCATCAGTATTGTTTTAAGTCTTCTTCACTTTCAGCAAGCAAGGTTGTATCATCTGCATATCGCAGGTTGTTAATGAGTCTTCCTCCAATCCTGATGCTACATTTTACTTCATATAACACAGCTTCTTGGATTATTTGCTCAGCATACAGGTTGAGTAAGTATGGTGAAAGAATTCAACCTTGTTGCACATCTTTCTTAATTTTAAAATATTCAGTGTTCCCATGTTCTTTTCGAACAACTGCCTCTTGATCTATGTACAGATTCCTCATGAGCACAATTAAGTGTTCCGGAATACTCATACTTCACAATGGTGTCCATAGCTTGTCATGATCCACACAATCGAAAGCCTTTGCATAGTCAATAAAGCACAGGTCAACATCTTTCTGCTATTCTCTGTTTTCAGCCAAGACCATTGAACATCAACAATGATATCCCTCATTCCACGGCCTCTTCTGCATCCAGCTTGATTGTCTGGAAGTTCTCTGTCAATGTATGCTTTCAGCCATTTCTGTATTACCTTTAGCAAAACTTTACTCGTTTGAGATATCAAAGAGATTGTCCAATGATTTCCGCATTCCGTTGGGTCACCTCTCTTTGGAATGGGCACAATTAATGGATCTCTTCCAATCAGTCGGCCAGATAGTTGTCTTCCAAATTTCTTGGCAGAGATGAGTGAGTGCCTCCTGTGCCGACTCACTTTCTTGAAAGGTTACAATTTTTATTCCATCAATTCCTGGGGCCTTGTTCTTTGCCAATTCCTTCAATGCACCTTGGACTTCGTCCTTCAGTATCATTGGCTCTTGATCATATGCTACCTCTTAAACTGGTTGAACATTAACCATTTTCTTTTGGTACAGTGACTCTGTATATTCCTTCCATCTTCTCTTGATGCTTTCTGCATCATTCAATTATTTGCTCAGAGAATCTTTCAATAACAAAAGTCGAGGCTTGAATTTTTTTTTCAGTTCCCCCAGCTTGAGATATGCTGAGTGTGTTCTTCTTTTTTGGTTTTCTGATTCCAGATACCTGCACGTTTTGATGTACTATTTGGCTTTATCTTCTCCAGCTGATTTTTGAAATTTTCTGTTCAGGTCTTGGACCTCCTCATTTCTTCAATTTGCTTTAGCATCTCTACACTGGAGAGCAAGTTTCAGTATCTCTTCTGGCATCCGTTTTTTTTTTTTTTTTCCTTAAATGTTTTATTGTGAATTATGTGATAGTTTACACGGGAGAACATTAGTTTTACATTCATTCTATCGTATATTGTCTCATTGCCATGGTTACAA
>NW_006408641.1:8126895-8164866 GCF_000296735.1 Chrysochloris asiatica
ACAGTCTCGGCTTTTAGGGAAGGTTTTTACATTTGTCTGTGGATATCCAGGGCTCATGTATGAGATTACTAACAAGCATTACTGAATAATCAGATGAGGGACAGTTTGCTACGTCTACTAGGTGGCTAAAGTCTGATCCTCAGAGCCTATGGTTTGGACGGTCAACAACGCTTGGGCCTGCAGGGTCTTGACCTCCTGACCAGGTCTGCACGGTCTGCACTGGCATCCGTTTTGACCTTTTCCTTCTCAATGACTTTTTGCTTTCTTCATGTAGTTTCTTGGTTACCATTAGTAATCCAGTTAGTGTTCAAAGGCTTGTGATGTGTAATTATTGATTTCCTTGGTAAATTTTAAGGAAATGTCATTGCACTGCTAGTTTGCCCATTTACATAGGAATATGGTATGGCTTGGGAGTCCTGGTGTGGCGTTGTAGGATAAGCACTGGGTTACTAACTACAAGGTTGGCAGTTCACACCTACCAGCCACTCTTCAGAAATCCTATACAGGGTTGCTATGAGTCGGTACCACCTTGATGCACTTAACAGCAACAGCAGTACATATGTGAAAATGAGGATGGTAACCTTTAATTTATAGCTGTGGAGTTAGTTTTTTTTAATTGGTGATATCTATTTGAATACTTCAGCTTTTATTTATGTCAGGTTTACAAATGTAGGACCTAGTTTAAAGAATTCGTTGGTTCTACAAAGCTTTTTTTAAGCTTTTTTTGTGAAAGTTTACAGGGCAGATCATCAGTTTTACACTCAATGAATCTTTTTATTTTAAAGTTTTTATTGTGAATTGAGTGATAGTTTACATGGGAGAACATCAGTTTTACACTAATTGTTTCATTGCAATGATTACAATCTCCTTTGTGCATCATCAGTTAATAGTATTTGCTTCTATTCCCTCTTTTTTTTTGATGTACACAGAAACAACTCAGGAATATGTGATAATTTAAACAATGAAAGGGCATGTTCTGCAAGCCTGCCTCCTGGCCGCCAGCATACAGTCTTTCTCTTTCCATGAGTCTGGAGTCCTCACATGCTCCCTCCCTCCATGTCCTCATCTCTGCTTCCATGTCTGGTGTCATTGCTTCTCAGAATAGGGTCCCTAATTCCACTCATGATCTTCTCCCTTAATGGTCCTAGGGTCCTCTGTTCCTGGACTGTAAGATTAACTACTCCCCCCTTTTTGTGACAGAACTTCTACCTTTACTGTGTGACAGTTGCAATTAGTCATGATAACAGTTACTCACTGTTGAATCATAAGAATCTTATCCCCATCTCTTTTTACCAGACTCATCTAGACAAGATGAAAAGTATTCAGTGGGGATTCTACCTTCCCCCACACACTCTGAAACTAAAGTCCCTTTTGAAAATTTGTAAATCAGTCATTTAGTGCCTATGTAGCTCCATTCCCTTTCCCGTCCATTTTAGGTACCCAGTGTCTACGTTTCCTGTTCCTATCAGCCCTGTATACTGAGGGGATAGGAATGATACTTGATGTGATGACTCCTTCGTTCCCAGTTGATATTTTGAGCTACCATCCTGGTGTGGCGCTGTAAGTTAATGTGCTGAAATACAAAGTCAGTTTGACCTACATGGTTGGCGGTTCAAGCTCATCAGCCGCTCCTTGGAAACCCTAAAAGGGTCGCTATGGGTTGGAACCAATTCGATGGCACTTAACAACAACAACATCCATAAGTATAGGTCAAATTCATCAAATTGTAGTAATTTACACTTGTTTCCTTTACCAAAAACTTTTTATTTTTTTTAATTTTCCTTATGTCGAGTTCTAATCATCAAGCCTTGGAAGCTAGGTCAGATGGGTACTATCTACAAGTTTGGGTATTCTTGTGTGTCTCATCTCACTTCATATCAGCTGGATGCTTCGCTGTCAGCTCTAGCCCTAAAGCAACTAAAGAAAGCCCTCTGTGGCTGTGTCCTAGTCTTTGGGCTCAGGAGCCCTCAGGTCTCACCACACTTTGGACCAACCAGCCCTGCCTCTTCTCTCTGTCATCTCCAGGTTGACAGGAGTCTATGGAACGTGGTTGAACTCAACCCATTTCTTCATTGCTACCTTTCCCCCTCTTCCACTCACCAACAGACCAGTGTGGTTGCCAGTAAGCTTAACATGCCTGCTCATGTGTTCTCTTTAAGTTTCAGTCTTTCAGCCAATCATATTTTGTTTCATTGCAATGATTATAATCCCCTCCCTGCACCATCAGTTAACAGTTTTTATTTCTATTCCTCCCCCCCTCCTTTTTTTTTAATAATGTGCACAGAACACACAGAAAATATGTATTTGTTTAAATGTCCAGTAGGCACATTTTGCAAGCCAGCCTCCGGCCTCCAGGCAAACAGCCTTTCACAGTCCATGGGTCTAGAGTCCTCAGCTGCTCTATCTCTCTATGCCATTGCCTCTGCCACTCACTGGCTCTGCTGTTGCTGCTTTTCTGGTTAGGATTCCCCGCTCCACTCATGTTCTTACCTCTTGATGGTCCTAGGGCCCTCTGTTCCTGGAATGAAAGATTAACCATTCCCCCCTTTTAGTTTCACGTCTTCTACATTTACAGTTGTGACGGTCGCAATTAGTCATGATAACAATTACTCACTATTGAATCAAAAAAATCCTATCCCCATTCTCCCCCCTCCCCTTTCACCAGACCCATCTGGATAAGAGGGAAACTATTCGGTGAAGATTCTGCCTTACCTCCCTCATTCTAAAACTAAGCATACTCATGAAAGCTTGTAAGCCAGTCACTTCATGCCTTGATAGCCCCTTTTCTTTTCTTTCTTTTTTTTTTTTTTGTGTGGAAGTTGTGTTTTATTTGAAATTCCACCCATTTTTGCTAACATACATTTTAATATTGTAAACAAAATAGAATCTGCAGAGACAATGCAACAAGTTTGCTTAAACTCATGTACAGAATTGCTTTCCTACAAATGAACTGTCCTTCTTAAAACCCTTCTCAACCCAAATGTTAAGATGTATTTACACAAAGCACCGATCAACTGTGCAGTTTAATTCTTTGTTAACTAAACTCTTGGGTAGACATTAACTTTATAGATACTATTTCCAGTTATTTAAAAGCTACATGATCATAACATGGCACAAGTCAAAAAAAAGCTTCAGGGATTTTGTTTCTGTCCCTTCCCCACTTAACACCTTCAGAGTTTCACTGAAAGCAGTTCCTCACATTGATTTTGGAAAGGCCCTAATGTCAAATGGAAAATAATACATGCCAAGCACAAAGCAGTGAAGTTCTTTCCTGATTCACTAATGCGGAATTTAAAATGTAGTGCTTTTCCTAGTCAGTCAACTGTTCCTTTACAAAATTCTAGGCACAGAATTGACTTTAAGGATTAGTGCATTTATAGTGCTTCTCTAATTTCCATAGAGACTGAGACTTCTTAAGAGATTCAGACCTATAGATTTGCCTTAAAATATTTAGTGCTCTGTACGTCAGCTGAAGGCTGATAACTGAGAGGTTGTCAGTTCAAACCCATCAGCTACTCCTCAGGAGAAAGATGAGGCCATCTGCTACCATAAAGAGTAAGTCTCAGAAACCCTATGAAGCAATTTTGTAGGATTGCTATGAGCTGAAAATGGAGTCAATAGCAAGCAGTGAGTTTGGTTTATTACCATTTACTAAATTATGGATTTGACCAGTAGTTTAATTTCTCTGACATTTAGTTTTCACGTCAAAATAAAATATGGAGGTTTTTTGAGGACCAAATAGTAAACACTTGTTGAATTTGATTATAGATATGCTAAGTGACTGGTTACTCAGAGTCTGGAGCATGGATTCAAAGAGCCTAAAAGGAAAGTGACAGACATAAATGAATAATTCTAAAAGATCTGATTAGAAGCAGAGAGTAGATTTTTGTGGAAGTGTGATGATAATGGTGGTGGTGGTGATGTGTCGTGGAGTCAGTGATGACTCATGGAGACTGTGTACAGGGTTTCTGAGTCTAAATCTTTATGGGAGCAGGAAGCCTCATCTTTTCCCCATTCATTCAAACTGCTGAGCTAGCTCATAATCCACTATGTTACCAGAGCTCCTGATTGTGGTATTTGATAATTTTACAATTAGCTTTTATGTTTATCAAGTTTATAAATCCATTTAGTTGAAGGAGTCATGAAATCTGTAATATGGAGGCTATTTTGGAAAACAGCACACTCCTGAACCACTACCCCTCCCTTCTCCAGAACAAAACCTTTCATCTTGAGAGTAACATGCTTTCTTATTAGCTGCTTCTTGATTTTCAGTTTTATGAATTATCTATTGGTTACCTTGATTTCTACACCCTCATTCCCTGCCCCTATCATCCATCTCCTAGGTTATGTGTACTTTATGGATTATGACTGTTTAAACTGTTAGCAGCTGAATCATGTAGAGCTCTGTGATTACATTCTCTTTTCTGCACAACTGTTTTCTCTGGAGTTAATAATTGTCATTTGTTTATTTTTTTACTTGTTGTTGTTAGGTGCCATCGAATCGATTCTGACTCATAGTGACCTTTATGTGCAACAGAGTGAAACACTGCCACATCCTGCGCCAGCCTTAGAGTTGATGTTAAGCTTGAGCCCATTTGCTGTTGCCACTGTGCCAAGCAGTCTCCTTTTGGGGGAGAGGGGTTTTCCTTTTTATCACTAACTCTCCACTTTATCAAGCATGATGCCCTTCTCTAGGGACTGGTACTTCTTTATAACAAATTGAAAGTATGAGAGATGAAGTCTCAACATCCTGGCTTCTAAGGAACATTCTGAGTGCACTTCTTCCAAGACAGATTTTGTTAATTCTTTGGCAGTCTATGATACTTTCAATAATCTTCCCCAACACCATAATTCAAATGCAATAATTCTTCTCCATTCTTCCTTATTGTCCAGCTTTTTCATGCATATGAGGCGATTGAAAATACCATGGCTTTGGTCAGTGCGCCTTAGTCCTCAACCGACATCTTTGCTCTTGAACACTTTAAAGAGATCTTTTGCAGCAGATTCACCTGAGCAGAGTACAGCCTTTGATTACTTGACTATATTATTGTTCCCAAGAGTGTTCTTAGTGGATCCAAGCAAAATGAAGCCTTTGACAACTTCCATCTTTTCTCCATTTATCATGAAGCCATTTATAGGTCCAGTGGTGAGGTTTTTGTTTTTAATATTATACACTTTATGCAGAAGGTAGTGCTGTATCTTCAGTTTTATATAAGAAAAAAGTAAATGTGAGGGAGTTGAAATGACTTGACAAAAACAACTGATGATCTGCACATGTCAGAGATGGAATTTAGACCTCTAAGTTTGAACTGTGAGCCACTGCACTATTCAACCTTCTTAACAGTGGTGACATTTGCCATTGTTATTAAGTGCCCTCGAGTTCATTCCGACTCAGAGTAACCCTACGAACAACAAAACGAAACTGCCAGGTCCTGTGCCATCCTCACAATTGTTACATTTGAGCCCATTGTTACTGCCGCTGTGCCAGGCTTTTTCATTGGGGTCTTCCTCTTTTTCGCTGACCCACTACATTACCAAGCATAATATCCTTCTGCAGGGACTGGTCCCTCCATATAACATGTCTGAAGTATGAGAAATGGAGTTGTACCATCTTGGTTTCTCTAAGGAGCATTCTGGCTGTACTTCTTCCAACACAGAATTGTTTGTTCTTCTAGCAGTACATGGTATTTTTAATATTCTTCTCCAACACCATTACACAAATGCATCAAGTTTTCCAAGGTTTTTCTTGTCCAAATTTCACATGCGTGTCAGGCTATTGAAAATACTATGACTAATATCATAGTCCCCAAACTGATATCTTTGCTCTTCTACACTTTAAAGAGGTCTTGTGCAGCAGATTTGCCTAATGTGATGGTGGTGGTTATATGCTACGGAGTCAGTTCCAACTCATAGGGACACTGTGTAGGGTTTCTGAGGCTGTAAATCTTTGCAGGAGCTGAAAGCCTCATCTTTCTCCTGCGGAACAGCTGGTAGTTTTGAACTGTTGACCTTGAGATTAGCAGCCTGACTCATAACCACTACTCTACCAGAGCTCTTATGCAGTACATCGTTTGATTTCTTGACTGTTGTTTCCTGAGTGTTGATATTGGTCCTAAGCACCTTTAATCTTTTCTCCAGGGTTGTATCATGTGCATATTGCAGCTTGTTAATGAGTGTTTCTTCAATCCTGATGCATTTTCTTCATATAATCTAGCTTCTTGAATTATTTGCTCAGCATACAGATTGAATAAGTATGGTGAAAGAATACAATGCTGGCCACATTTTTCCTGACTTTTTTTTCAGCAGCATAAATGCTGACTATACATACATGTGAACCTCACCAGATGAAGTACACAGGAATCAAACTGACTGCATTCTGATTTTAAATCATTTAGTATTTCCTTCTTCTCTTCGAATGACTACTTCTTCGTCTGTGTACAGGTTACTCATGAGCGCAATGGAGTCTTGTGAAACATCCATTTTTCTCAATGTTATCTACAGCTATTGTGATCCACATAGTTGAAACCTTCTACATAGTTAATAAAGCACTGGTAAACATCTTTCTGGCATTGTCTGCTTTCAGCCAAGATCCATCTGACATCAGCAGTGATAAACCTCTTTCCACATCCTCATCTGAATCTGGCTTGAACTTCTGGCAGTTCCCTGTCTATGTACTGTTGCAATGGTTTGAAAATAATCTTCAGCAAAATTTTACTTTCATGTAATATTAATGATATGATTCAATGACTTCCACATTCCATTTTGTTACCTCTTTGTGGATATCTTTCAATCATTTGGCCAGGTAACTTCCAAATTTCTTGGCATAAATGAGTGAGTTCCTCCAGTGCTGCATCAGTTTGTGGAAAAATTTCTATTTGTATTCTATCAATTCTCGGAGCCTTATTCTTTGCTGATGTCTTCAGAACAGCTTGGACTTTTTCCTTCAGTACCATTGGCTTTTGATCGTATGCTGCCTCTTGAAATGGTTGAACATCAGCCATTTCTTTTTGATACAATAACTGTGTATTCTTTCCATTTTCTTTTGATGCATCATTCAATATTTTGTTCATTGAATCCTTTAGTATTGCAAGTTGAGGCTTAAATTATTTCTTTAGTTCTTTCAGCTTGAGAATTGCTGAGTGTGTTCTTCCCTTTTGGTTTTCTATCTCCAGGTCTTAGCACATTTTGTTACAATACTTGACTTTGTCCTCATTTGCCCTTTGAAATTTTCTATTCACTTCTTTTACCTCCTTATTACTTTAGCATTTCGGTGCTGGAAAGCAGGTTTCAGAGTCTCTTCTGACATTGATTTTGATCTTTTCTTTCTTTCTTGTCTTTTTAATGACCTTTTGCTTTCTTCTTATATGATATTCTCGTTTTCATTCCATAACCCTTCTAGTCTTCATTAATGTCTAATGCATCAAATCTATTCTTGAGATGTTCTCTAAATTCAAGTGGTATATGATCAAGGTCAGATTTTGGCTCTTGTGGAGTTGTTTTAATTTTCTTCAACTTAAACATGAACTTGAATATGAATAATTAATAGTCTGTTCCACAGTCGGCCTCTGGCCATGTTTTAACTGATGATATTGAGCTTTTCCGTTATCTCTTC
Source organism: Chrysochloris asiatica (assembly GCF_000296735.1). Lineage (NCBI taxonomy): Eukaryota > Metazoa > Chordata > Mammalia > Afrosoricida > Chrysochloridae > Chrysochloris > Chrysochloris asiatica. The sequence continues at coordinate 8,134,508 of NW_006408641.1, forward strand.
CCATAGACAGTCAATTTGATTCCTGTATATTTCATCTAATGAGGTCCGTGTGGATTGTTGAAATTAATCTTGTTAAAAATAATGTACTTACAATGAAGACGTCATTGAGCTTACAGAATTCTGGTATGCTATTTCCGTCATCATTTGTATCACCAAGGCCATATTTTTCAACTACCAATCCTTTCTGTTTCCAGCCTTTGCTTTCTAATCATCAGTAGTTACCAATACATCTTGATTGCATGTTTGATCAATTTCATACTGAAGAAGTTGGGAGAATTCTTCAGTTTCATCATCACTGGGTTTGTTGGCTAGTGCATAAATTTGAATAATCTTGTTATTACCTGGTCATCTTTGTAGGTGTATGGATATGATCCCAGTGGTGACGTAGTGGTATATTATGCTATTTGAGTTCTCTTCCCGGCCAGCTTGCCTCACTGTCCTTTTTCATAGGGAAACTTAGATTTGAACTGCTGACCTTGCGGTTAGCAGCCCAGCCTGAAATCGACTATGCTACCAGGACTCCTTGACTAGAAAATAGTAAAGACAAATTAAGGGGATAAAGAGAAGAAGAGGTTGGAAATGAGAAACAAAAGAAAGAAAAAAACGAAAGCCAAGATAAATTTAAAATCAAGGGAAGGGGAAGAGAGGAAGAAGGAGAAGAAAGAATAAACAAAGTCAAAGTAACAACGAAAGAGGAAAAAATAAAACAAAAACACCTGGTGTAGTTGTTGGACCCAGAGAGGAAAAACTCTGAGGCGCTTCCAATGTTCTTAATGCTTGCTAAGTGCTGTTGAGTTGGTTCCCACTCATAGTGAGTGGCTTCCAAGGAGCAGCTGGTGGGTTTGAACTACCAACCTTGCAGTGTGCAGTCCAGTGTTGATCCTACAGTGCTGCACCAGGAGATAAAGAAATAAGTAGCAGTCATTTATATTAAGTAGTAATTTAAAACCGTATGTGGTGGTGGTGGTGTACCCTGGGGTTGGTTCCAACTCATTGTGACTCTGCATAGGGTTTCCGAGGCTGTAAATCTTTATGGGAGCAGAAAGTCTCATCTTTCTCCTGTGGAACAGCTGGCAATTTCAAACTGCTGACCTTTAGGATAGCAGCCTGACTCATAACCACTACACTACCAGAACTTCTAAAGCCGTATATAACAGATAATTAGAATATTGGATAAAACTTTGATTAAATTTATATTTATTTTAGTTGAAATTATGTGGTTTTTTTAAAAGGCATTTAAAAAAGAAATGGCACTTGTTTGGCTTGTCATGATCATCAGAGGATAAGCCAGTGATTGGCATTGACTCCTAATATTTGTAGGGGGACACAACTATTGTGCTGGTGGTGGGTATGTGCCATGGAGTCGGTTCCGACTCATAGCAACATTGTACAGGGTCCGAGGCTGTAAATCTTTATGGGAACAGAAAGCCTCATCTTTTTCTTGTGGAACAGCTGGTAGTTTTGAACTGCTGACTGTAAGATTGTTGTTGTTGTTGTTAAGTGCCATCAAGTCGGTTCCGACCCATAGCAACCTGTATAGGGTTTCCAAGGCTGTAAATCTTACGGGAGCAGAAAGCCTCATCTTTCTCCCGCGGAGTGGCTGGTAGTTTCGAACTGCTGACCTTGCAGTTCGTAGCCCGATGCATAACCACTGCACTACCAGAGCTCCAGCCCAATTTGTAACTACTACGCTACCAGAGCTCCTTATGCAACTATTATATATATTATTTATTGATCCAAAATACCTGATGAACTTGCATAAACATTTACCTTCTCCTCCTTGATCAGCTCCTCATAAAGCTAGTCCAGTAACTTTAGAAAAACCACAAACCTTAACTCTGTCTTATAAGGCTCAAGGACACCCTGAATTAAAGAAGCCAGTTTTAATTATTTTTTTCAAATTTATGTGACTAGGAATCTTTTTTAATAGCAGTGTTCTCAGGTCCTCAGCACTTTATTAAACAACATCATTTGTCAGACTACAAGTTGTGAAGAGTCTTTTTCCTAATGTCATCTTTTTTTCTGGTTTTATAGGGACAAAAAAATGCTGAGCTTCTTTCGTAGAACCCTTGGGCGTCGGTCAATGCGCAAGCATGCTGAGAAGGAAAGACTCCGAGAAGCACAAAGAGCTCCCACACACATTCCTGCAGCTGGAGACTCAAAATCCATTATCACATGTCGGGTATCCCTTCTGGATGGTACTGATGTTAGTGTGGACTTACAGGTATGTAGGGCTTGGTGAGCCTGCAAATTATATGTGATATCACTGTCTTTGAACTTTTCTACTAATAACTTTGGTTATAGGGGCTAGCGTGAGGCAGGCACTAGAACATGAGTTAGGTAATCTTAGACCGAAAACACCTGGAATGATGGTATTCTTCTATGGATTTCGGTTAGTGGCAGTCACTTAAAACTTAAATTCAAATGACAAAGTAATTGTTGGCCTGAATTTTTTTTTTTTTTTTCACGTTTATGTGTGTTCTATTTAAGAGTCCTGGTGTGGTGCCATAGGATAAACACTGGACTGCTAGCAACAAGGTTGGTGGTTCAAACCCACAAGTTGCTCCTTAGAAACCCTATACAAAGTGGCTATGAGTCGGAACCGACTCAGAGGTACTTAACAACATGTGTGTTCTTTATGATGACCAGACATAGAGTAATCTAGTGGATTTGTCAAATTAGTAAAGCAAATAATCATCTTTTAAAATTATATATCTGTACTGTAAGCATTCTAATTACAATTTTGTTTTTTTACAAAGCTCCTATCATTGTTCTCAGTCAAAATAGTTACTTCCTTCAGAGTTTGTTATGCTTGCAAAGATTTGAATGAATTAAGTGAGAAAAAGTACTTTCTTCATAGCCCTCAGCTTGACTGCTTTTTTCTCGTTCCAAAGTAGTTTGCTTTGTAGGCTTTGAACTGCAAGGCCAGTGGTTCAGGCTCACCAGAAGCTCCTCGGAAATCCTGTAAGGGCTGCTATGGGTCGGAACTGACTCGACAGCATTTAACAACAACAACAATCTTCATTACAGGACAGGCTGCTACAATTATATCTGAATTTGGGTACCTTTTTTGCAGCATCAAATACTTAATTATAATTCACAGGGTGAAACACTTTTATATGTTTGAAATGGGTTATTACTTTATTCCTTACAGACTTTTGTTTTGTTCTCAGCTATGTGCTCTGCATATAGCATAACGGTTTCAAGTCAGGCAGCTAACCTCAAGGCCAGGAGTTCAAAACTACCAGCCATTTTGCTGGAGAAAGATTAGGCTTTCTGCTCCTGTAAAGATTTCCAGCCTCAGAAACCCTATACAGGGTCACTGAGTGAGAACCGACTCTACAGCACACAACCGTCACCATCCACCTGCTCTGGTAGCATAGTGGTTACAAGTCAGACTGCTAACCTCAAGGTCAGCAGTTCGAAACTACCAGTCGTTCTGTGAGAGAAAGAGTAGACTTTCTGCTCCCATAAAAATGTTTAGCCTTGTAAACAGTATTCAGTGTAGCTGTGAGTTAGAACTGACTCCATGGCACAGCACTACCACCATATAGTTTTGGGGAAGAGCCCTAGTGGTGCTGTAGATTAAGCACTGGGCTGCTAACCACAAAGTTAGTGGTTCAAACCCATCAGCTGCTCCATGGAAGAAACATGAGGCTGTCCTATGCCACAAAGATTTATCATCTCAGAAACCCTTAATTAGGTCACTATGATTCAGAATTGGCTTGATGATAGTGGGTTCTTTATTTATTTATTTTTAAATGAATTGGAAGGAGTTGAGTTTCTTTTTTCAGCTCTTTGTAATACCTATTCTTTCTCATAAGGAAGTCTAGTGGTGCAATGGTTAAATGCTTAGCTGGCAGCCAAAAGGACAGCAGTTCAAACTCATTATACCACGCAATCTGTTTCAGTAAAGATTACAGCCTAGGAAACCCAATGGGGTAGTTCTGCTTTGTCATGTAGGGTTCCTGTGTGTTGGAATCAACGCACACAATAGTAACAATGCTTTCTTATGTCTTTATTCTAAGGCTGCTAACTGCAAGGTTGGCAGTTCAAGCCCTCCAACTCACTCCTTAGAAATCCTATACAGGGTTGCTATGAGTTGGAACTGACTCGACCGATGGCACTCAACAACAATAACAACATATTCCATGCAGTTTGATGTAAGGTGCATTGGATGTTTGTATCGTCTCCTCTGTGAACGCTTTCCAGTATACTCATTTATATAAGATTCAGTATAAATTGTTTAGAGTTGGTGCAAGTGGTAGCCTGTATATTGCTATAGTAGGTAGTTGAATAAGCCCTGGAAGGCCTTAAACTTAGAAAATGAGAGATTAAAGAATTGGATAGGTTTTTAAACTGAATATTCTAATTAACTTCATAATTTATAAAGGAATGTGATAAAATTAATCAGATGTTCTTTATTCTTTGCTTTGATGTCACAGTTAACTCTATGAGACTGGAAATTTTTGGAGTGTTTGATTTTGGAAACTTTACGGCGTCTACATTTTCTTCCTAAGGGCTTCTTAAGTTATATACTAGACATTCCAATCTGAGACATTTTATTAAGATCATTTTCATGTTCATTTCTTATTTGATAAGTGTCTTATTTGATAAGAGTTTTGTGTATTATTCCATTAAAATGTCATTAGAAGCTGTGGTGAAAGCCTGAGGTTGCTGTGGAAGAGGCTGGGCAGCAGTTAGTTTCTTATTACCTAATGTTAGAAGTATGAAGTCTCAGGGTTGTTGACGGGAGACTGATAGTAGGAGAGTCGACTTAGTAAAGAAGCTTTTTTACTGGGCAGTGTAGCCAGGAGGCGAAGCAGCACCAGGTGGTGTTTTGAACATTTCCTTGTGATTTGGGTGAAAGTTTATACAGCATATTAGTTTCTCATTCAACAATGTATACATTTTGTTTTGTGACATTAATTGCAATCCCCTCAATGTAATATACCCTTCCCACTTCCTCCCAGGGTACCTTGTTTCCATTTGCCCTCTTTCCTGCCCCTTCCTTTCTTCTGAGCTTGGTTTTGGGGCAAAGCATTAGGTTCTTTTTATTTGTTTGTTTTCACTTTTTATTGTGAATTGAGTGAAGGGTAACAAACAAGATAATCAACTTTACATTCAACAAACCAGACACTTGGTTTCATCTCAGTGATTACAATTCTACTTCTTCCATGTGTTCCTATTTTCATTCCACTTACCTTCCTATCCCTTCTCAACTTTGTCTTTAGGAAAATGTTGCCAAAGCATTAGGTTTTAAAGTAGGAAAACAAATGGCTAGTAATTGGTCTATACTTGTATTTTATACTTGCTGTGCTCAGTAGGGCATATGTGGTGCTTGCTCACATCCCAGAAATACTAGCTGGCTTCCTGGGAACAAATGCATTGAAGTAGCCAGGCAGAGTTTTAATTTTGTTTCTGAGAAACTAAAACAGTTTGTCTTTTCAGCACTACAGGTAAAACCATAGAGTTAGTAACCTAACTTGACATTGCTTGCAGGGGTATAAAATGGGCATTGGCCTCAGCTAACCTGCTTTACAAAACAAATATGCAAAATTAATGTTAATTTCTAAAAAGAAAAGTTTCCCCCCCTTTTTTGATTTAGCTTCTTAACTAATGTTTTATACCTCTGAAAAAGATTCAAAATTGATACTAGAAATTGAATGAAGCACTAAGCATTTCCCTGTAGAATTAGTCCACAGTGGTCTGTTGACTCTGGGACACAGTAGACCTGCTCCATAGGGTTTCCAAGGCTGCACATTTTTAAAAATTAATTATTTTTTAATGTTTTATTGTGAATTATGTGATAGTTTACATGGGATTACATTAACTTTACAATCATCCCATTATATATCATTGCCATGGTTACAATCCCCTCCATGCATCATCAACCAACCCTGCAAGCCAGGCCCCCCACTCCCTCTAGCCCCTCTCCGTTTCTGTCTCTGGGTCTAAAGTCCCCAGCTGTTCATCTCTCCATGCCATCGTCTCTGCCTCCATCTCTACAAACAAGCATAACTGCTTCTCTGGGTAGGGTCCTGCACTCCGCTCTTCTCCCTTGATGGTTCTAGGGACCTCAGTTCCTGGACTGCAAAGTCAATTACTCCCCTCCTTTTACTGTAAAACACCTACCTTTACATTTCCAACCGTCACAATCAGTCCTGATAACAATTATTCACTCACAAGAGACCTATCCGCATCTCCTTTCATCAGCCCCGCCCAGACAGATTGGTTGAACCGCCAACCTTGCAGTTTAGACGACTTTGCAGTCTGGTGCATTAACCCACAGCGCCACACCAGGGCTCCTCACATTGATATATACTAGTGATAATGGTCACTTTCTTACTCCTTGAGAAGGTTTTTCTCTGAATGACATGGGCCAAAGTGGAAAAATTTCTCATAACTTGGTGTTTTAGTTTCTGTTTGGAAATACCAAAGTAAATTCTCGTAATTTGTAATGATATTTAATAAACAGCTAGTCTTTTAATTACTGTGCATCTCCTAAGTTTTAAATTGATAAGGAAGTATTTGATGAATTAAACAAAGAGTTCGTTTCTTTTTATACCTTCTTGGCGGATATAAATACTAAGGACATTATTTAGTATTATAACCAGGTGTAATGGTGGTGGTGGTTATGTGACTACCTCTAAATATGTTTGTAGTTTATACATTAAGATATACCAAATATATTTCAGTTTATGTATGTATATGTGTATGCACGCTCTGTCTATAATTTGCATTATCCTGTATGGAATATTCTAATATTCTTGAAACTTCTTTTAATTCATTTACTTTAATCCATTCCAATTTTGGGTGGATCTCAATCTGATACTGAACTTCTGAGTTTAGATTTCTACACACATCTTCCTTGTGCAATTTGCAATTACGATTCTAATCATTTGAATCTTTTCGATAGACAACTGCTTAATTCCTTTTAGGTCAGGCTGTTTTAGTATACTTTTTTAAGGGTATTCTCTCTTTACCCTAGCTGTTTTCCCACTTGATTTTCATTCTTTTGGTTGGCTCATACCTTTGCTTTCAGTCTTTTAAGAAGAAAAAAGAAAAAGAAAACACCACAAAAAGCCCCGGAAGTCCCATCTGTCACTTCCAGGGTTGTTTCCTGCTTCTCTCTCCTTTTCCTTCTTTACTTTTTTCACATACGCATTCTCTGTTTGCTCAACAGGAAAAGTTTTAGGGAAGAGATGAAATTTGAAGGTGTTTGAATAAGGGGGAAGGGCTTCTGGGTGAGGCAGCAGTGTGAACAAAGGCGCTTTGTGTTGGTTTCAAGTGTCATCCAGTCAGTTCCGATTTAGCAATCCTGTATAGCGTGTCTGAAGAGTGACTGGTGACTTTGAACCACTGACTTTGTGGTTAGTAGTCCAGCGTTATCGTACAGAGCTACACCAGGACAAAGGTATATGGAGTTGGAAATGAATCTAGAACAGGAACTGGGGAGAGACTAGGTATTCCTCAGATGAAGTTTTCGTGTTGAAACAACAGTGAGGAAGGAAGGACAGACTATAAGTGTTCTAATAGACTCAGACATGCCAGTGATCCTAAAGACAGTACACGACTGGACACACTGACTCCACACCACAGCACCAAACTAAAATAACACCCAAGTGTTAACATTTTTATATAAATAGACATTGAAGATATTTTAGGACGAAATAAAACAAAACAAAAAACCTTATTCAAAATTCATTAGACAGTTATTGAACTTTTATTGTGTTTCAAATACTACTCTTTCAAATGAAGGGAATATAGAAATAAATTATAGTCCCTACAGTCTGTTGTTGTGTTTAAGTGCCATCAAATCAGTTCAGACTCACAACGACCCTGTGTAGGGTTTCCTAGGAGCTGCTGGTGGATTCGAACTGCCAACTTTGTGGTTCGAAGTCCAATGCTGATTCTACAGCAACACAACAGGAGTCTTTTTCCCTACAGGCTAGGAACTTCATTTTTGTCAGTTTGGTATCAACAGTCTATATTGTGGAAACGTTCAGACATACAAAGTCAGTATACCATGGCTGTCAGCATCTTGCCAGTCTTGTTTTATTTTTCTTCTCCTCCCTCTTGTTGTTCTGTGCTGTTGAGTTGGTTCCGACTCATAGTAACCCTGTATAGCATTTCCAAGGAGCGGCTAGTGAGCTTGAACTTCTGACCTTGTAGTTCAAACCAGCCTTGCAGTCCTGTGCATTAACCTGGAGTGCCACACCAGGACTCCATCCCTCATGTTAGATATTTAAAAGTAAGGCTCTGACATCATGTAATTTCTCTGATCTGTATTTCTAACAGATAAATAACTAAAAAAAAGCAAGCAAGTACAATCAGTACTCTTTATTATAGTTAGTAAAAACTAGCAGCAACTCTCTGATACTGCCTAATGTCAACTTATGTTCAAATTCCCTTAGTTATCTTGTGATTATCTTTTTACTGTTGATCTTTTCTAGACTGTGTCCAACTACTAACGTGACTGATAATACCTCCGAAGTCTTTTTGTTTTTCTGTTTATTTTAACTACTCTCTTTTTTTCTGCTGCCAATTTTCTTTTTCTTTTCTCTGTTTTATTTACAGAAATTGGATCATTTGTCACGTAGAATTTTTTAATTTGCTGATTTTGGTTAACTGTTTCATCATGTTGTCCTTTAACATGTTGTTCCTGCATATTTCCTATAAACTGGTCGTTAGAGCTAGAACATGCTGCCAGTTTTATTGGAGAAGAGCCATGTCTTCACTTTCCTATTGTCTAGGAATGTTTGTCTCTCTACAATGGGTGAGGCAGACTTAAATAGTTACTCAGTCTTTCAAAGCATAAAGTTTACACAACCTGGCTCTTTATGGAAAAAGCTTGCTGACTTGTAATCATGCCTAGGACTTCATTTAGTGTTAGGGTTTATGATAAGGACCAGGGTTAATGTTAGGGGTAGGGCTTGGTCTCGGGCTAGGGCTAGGACTAAGATAAGAGTAAGGCCTGGTCTTGTTTTAAGGTTACAGTTAGGTTTATTTTTAAATTTTTTCTTGAAATCGTGATTTCATTGGAAAGTTCTGTTAACACATTATTCCCTTTTTTACTTTATGATGCTTTGTTTTTGTTTTTGCAAACTGGTATCTCTGGTGCCTTATTTTCAGTTTTGTAGGTGTGTTTTACGCTGAATACGTCTATATCTGGTTTGAGTTCTGGATGATACTGTCACATATGTTAGTCTCAGGTTGTTGTCTGCTACTACTTGGTTCTCTCCAGAGAACTCCCTTTAGTATTTTTGGTACGGTTAGTCTGGGTTTTGCAAATTCTTTTAATTTCTGTTTATCTGGAAATTTCCTAATTTCACCATCATATTTGATGAACAGTTTTGCTGGGCATATAATTCTTGGTTGGCATTGTTTTCTTTAACTTTTCAGTAAATTGAGTGAAGGTTAACAGAAAAGTTTGTCAGCTTTACATTCAACAAATTATATGCTTTATTTCATCTCGATAATTGCAATCCCCTCCCTGTAACCATAGTTATTGTACTTTCTCACTGTGCCTCCCCTTTTACATCTTATATTTCACAAATGAAGAAAGCAAAAATATTTCATGTGCACATACAAATCAAATATATATTCATTTAAATGCCCTAAGGGCATATTCTTCAAGCCAGCCTCTTGCCCACAGGCACACAGCCTTATTCAGTCCACAGGCCTAGAGCCTGCAACTGCTCTCTCTGCATGCCATTGCCTCTGCCACCATTTCTGCTGTCCAACTTTCACATTCCTATGAACTTGTTAAAATACCATGGCTTGTATCAGGTACACCTCAGTTCTCAAGCTGACATCTTTGCTCTTGAACACTTTTAAAGAGGTCTTGTGCAGCATATTTGCACAGTGCAGTACATTGTTTGATTTCTTGACTGCTGCTTCTGTGAGTGTTGATCGTTGATCCAAGCAAAATGATGTCTTTGAAGCTTCAGTCTTTTCTACAGTCATCTTGTTCTTTGTTAGTACAGTATTGAATTTTGTTTTCTTTACATTAAGGTGCAACCCATACTGAAGGCTGTCGTCTTTGATCTTCATAAATATTTTAAACCCTTTTGGCTTCAAGCAAGCAAGGTTGTTGTATCATATGCATATCACAAGTTTTTACTGAGTTGTCTCAAATCTTGATGCCATGTTTTTGTTCATATAATCTAGCTTTTCAAATTATTTGCTCAAAGTACAGGTTGAATAAGTATGGTGAAAGAATATAATCCTGGTGCATACCTTTCCTAATTTTAAACCCTTCTGTGTTCCCATGTTTGAACAACTGCCTCTTGGTCTGTGTACAGGTTCCACATGAGCACAATTAGGTGATCCAGAATGCTTGTTTCTATAGTGTTGTCCGTAGCTTGTCATCATCCACACAATTGAAAGCCTTTGTGTAGTCAACAAAAGTACAGGTAAACGTTTTTCTGGTATTTTCTGCTTTCAGCCAGCATATATCTGCCCTCAGCAATGGTATCATTCTTTCCACGTCCTCTTCTGAACCCGGTTTGAACTTCTGGCCATTCCCTGTCAATGTACTGCTGTAGCCGTTTTTAAATTATCTTTAACTAAATTTTACTTGCATGCAATATTAATGATATTGTCCGAGGATATCCACATTGTGCTGGATCACCTCTCTTTGGAATGGGCATATAAATATGAATCTCTTCCAATTAGTGGGCCAGAGCTCATTTCCAAATTTCTTGGCAAATAAGAGTGAGTGTTTGCCTCCAGTGTTTCATCAGTCTGTTGAACTATTTTGATTCATACTCTTATCAGTTTCCGGGTCCTTGCTCTTTGCCAATGCCTTCAATGCATGTTGGACTTCTTTCTTCCTTCAGTATCACTGGCTCTTGATCATATGCTACCTCTTGAAGTGGTTGAATAGCAAACATTTCTTTTGGGGGTACAGTGTATTTTTTGGACTCTGTATTCCTTCCATCTTCTTTTGGTGCTTTCTGCGTCGTTCAACATTTTGCTCATAGAATTATTCAATATTTCAAGTCAAGGCTTCAGTTTTTTCTTTCAGATCTGTCAGCTTGAGAAATGCTGAGTGTGTTTTTCTTCCCTTTCATTTTCTAACTCCAGATCTTTGCACATTTCATTATAATATTTGACTTTGTCTTCTCAAGCTGCCCTTTGAAATTATCAATTTGCTCTTTTGCTTCCTCATTTCTTCCATTCCCTTTATTGTCTCTACCCTGGAGAACAATTTTCAGAGTTTCTTCTGACATCTGGTGTGGTCTTTTCTTCTTTCATGGCTTCTTTGTGACCCTTTGCTTTCTTCCTGTATGATGATTTTAATGTCATCTTACAGTTCTGGTTCGGTCATTAGTGTCTAATTCATCAAACCTATTCTTGGGATGACTTCTAAAGTCAAGTGGGATATGTTCAAGGTCATAATTTAGCCCTTTTGACTTGTTTTGATTTTCATCTTAAGCCTGAACTTGGGTATGAGCAATTGATGGTCTTTTCCATAGTCTGCCCGTGTTCTTGTTTTTGCTGATTATATGGAGCTTTCCCATAGTCTTTCTCCACAGATGTAGTCAATTTGATTCCTGTGTATTCCATCTGGTGAGGCGTATAGTTGTATTCTATGTTATTTTACAATGATATCTTCAATGAAGAAGTCATTGTTCTTGACAAATTCTGTGATGCGATTTTTAGCTTCGTTTCTATCGCTGTTGTTGTGTGCCGTGGAGTCGGTTCTGACTCATAGCGACCTAAGGCCATATTTTCCCACTACTTATCCTTCTTTTTTGTTTCCAACCTTTGCAGTCCAGTCACCAGAAGTTATCAATACATCTTGATTGCATGTTTGGTCAGTTGCAAAATGAAGGAGTTGGTGGAATTCTTCCAATTTCATCATCACTGTTTTTTAGTGATTGGCGTGTAAATTTGAATAGCATTTGTATTATATGGACTTCTTGTAGGCATATGGATAACTATCCTATTACAGACAGCATTGTACTTCAAGATACATCTTGAGATGTTCTTTTTTTATGATGAATGCGACACCATTCCTCTTCAATTTGTTATTCCCAGCATGGTAAACCATGTGTTTGTTAAACTCAGAATGGCCGTTACCAGTCCATCACAGCTCACTAATGTCTAGAATATTGATGTTCATGCATTCAATTTCATATTTGATAATTGCCAACATTTCTAGATTCATACTTCACATATTCCATGTTCCATTACCAGTGGCTATTTGCAGCTACTTCTCCTCATTTTTTAGTTGTGCTTCCATCAGCAATTGAAGGCCCTGAAAGCTTTACTCCATTTCCATCATCATAATCAACTCTACTTTGAGTAGGCAGCTATTCCTCAATCATATTTTGAGTGTATTCCAACCTGAGGGGCTCATCATCTGGCACTATATCTGACAGTATTCCAGTTCTTTTAATCATGTTTCAATATTCAATATTCTGGTGCTATCTGACACAGTTCCACTACTATTCATAAGGTTTTCAGTGACTAAATATTTGGAAGTAGTCCTTTTCTTCTTCCTAGTCTGTCTTAGTCTGGAAGCTCATCTGAAACATATCCATTATGGGTGACCTTAAATTTAAAATACCGGTGGCATAGTTTCCAGAATCATAGCAACAGGCAGGCCACCACCGTATGGCAAAATGACAGATATAACTCCGTATGATAAGTACCGGATTGCTAACCACAGGGTCCGCAGTATGAACCCACCAGCTGCTCCGTGAGAGAAAGGTATGGCTTCCTGCTCCTACAAAGATTTAAATCCTTGAAAACCCTGTACAGGGTTACTATGTCATAACTGACTCGATGTTACATAACAATAATATATATGATGAGTCAAGTGTTCAATCATCCAGAATGACATTATCAAGATAATGCCTTTCCAGTCTTAAATGATAGATTTTGGCTGGGTCTGAATTAGAAATCTTTCTGAAATCAAGATATGGAGTTAACATATTTTCTTTCTGCCTATGATTTAATTTCATTAAATTATAGTTCTTCCTTTTGCTCACTAGTCTCCAGATGACGTTAAGAGCATTTCTGCTATCCCTGACAATCAGATTAAGATCTCTGAAGAGATTTTCTTTTGGCATGTCAGATTTTTGTTAGCCTGAGCTTTGTTGACCTCACAAACCTGCAGATGCTTGTGTTCACCATGAGTTGACCTAGAATTGTCCTCTTTCAATTGGTCAGTACACAGTCTTGAAAAGCTTTTTGTTCTGAGGAGGCAGGCAGCTGTCCAGCTGACAGAAGCCCATTTTCTCTTCTCAGAACACAACTGTCAGGTTTAAAGGCAGGCAAGGATGTTTTGCCAGAACAAGGGTGACAATCATTTTTAGTAATGTTTCTCTTTGGTTTTTGAAGCAGACGAATAGAATGATGGGCTGTGAATTGTTTTTAGAAATGTACCAAGGGGTACCTTAAGTGTGGTTCTAAATAAATGATAAATAAATGAATGCAGCAGAAAGCTTGTGTAGTTTCCCTTATTGTTTCCAAATATTTTGTGTTGCTTTTAGGTGATTGTCACTTGCTAATTTCAATATAATTGCTATTTTCTATAAAATTTGTTAGCAGTGTTGGCAATTAGTTGTTTATGGTAAGTATGATTTAAAATCAAAAGGTTTTCTTGTGTCTTTCCAGTAACAACTCAGCCATATTGCTCCTTTCTGTCAGATTGATAGAACAAGTATGTTCCAATATTTGATTTGTTTGTTTTCATGGTCTTTGCAATTTCTATCACATTACTGACCATTCTTTCCTTTATTTACTCTGCTTCACCTGCCTTGAATTTACCTGTTTCTGGAACATGCCACATTACTTACTCCATTTCAGTGCCTCTGCATTTGATGCTGTCTCTGCCTAGGATGTACTTTCTGTAAACATTTTTATTCCTGTTGTTGTTAAGTGCCGTTGAGTCAGTTCTAACTCATAGTGAACCCTGTATAGGTTTGAACCACCAACCTCTTATGGTAAGCAGTCCAGTATTTATCCTATAACACCACTGTTCACATACCTCGTTCCTTATGATCTTTTTCACTAACTGGTGTATTATTTGTATTCTCCTCTATCTAGAATGTAAGCTTGTTGTTGTTGTCGTTGTTGTTGTTGTTGTTGAAGTGCCAATGTGTTGATTAGATTCAGAAACCCAGTATAGGATTTCCAAGGAATCAACTGGTGAGTTTGAACTGTCAACCTTGTGGTTAGTAGGCCATTTCTTTTCCTACAGTGCTATTTAAAGAGGTCTTTCCAGCAGATTTGCCCAGTGCAATATGTTGTTTGATTTGTTGACTTCTACTTCCTTGAGTGTTGATTTTTGGGTCCAAGGAAAATGAAATCCATGACAGCTGTGTTCCTCTGTGTATCATGATATTGCTTATTGGTACAGTTTTGCGAGTTTTTGTTTTCTTTATGTTGAGATGTGTTGTCTGCACTGAAGACTTTCATCTTCATCAGTAAGTGCTTCAAATCCTCTTCACTTTCAGCAAGCAGGGCTTTGTCATCTGCATGTTGCAGGTCGTTAATAAGGCCTTCTCTAATCCTGATGCCAGGCTCTTCTTCATATAGTTCAGCTTTATGGATTATTTGCTCAGCATACAAATCAAATATGTATGGTAAAAGGATATATCACTGATGCACACCTTTCCTGATTTAACCCACACTGTATCTCCCTTAGTCTAGGTATAGGTTCTGCATGAGAACAATTAAGAATTTTGGATTTCTCATTCTTTCCTTCAAATTACCTTACCTAGATTTAGTGCCCTTCTCCCATCAAACTTGTGTTTTTGTTGTGAATTACTGTCATTCAAATCAAAGAGATGGTATTTGTACTTCTCCCTGCGTCATCTTAGGAGTCTGAACTGAGGAGTTGTTGATTGAGAAGTGGTTAACCATGGCTTTCTGGTTCTTGAGACTTTCCTTCCCAGGATCACTTGTCATCCTCCTCCTCTCTCCCACCACTCAGAACTAAATGAAGCTGATACAGACTAAGGACAGTATTATCTAAGGACTAAGTACATGTTATCTCAGACATGGCCGAAATAAAGAGACACATGAGCACAGTGCACACCTGCAACATCAGATACCAATAGACAAATAGAATGCTGTTGCGGATCACACTAGAAGCAAAGACAGCTGGAAACATTAAAACCTAATATATTTATCTCAAGGATAAGAATAAATTAAAAGAATCAAATGGAAATATTGTGTATGAGAAGTTTAAAATGCACACAGCTGATGGGTTTATAAAAGGAAAATGAATGAAAATACAGGACATAGTACTGATTTGAATGGTTATATTGATGTGGCTCCATATGATAAACACTGGACTGGGAACCACAGGGTTCGTAGTTTGAGCCTGCTAGTCACTCCACGAGAGTAAGATGAAGCTTTCTGCTCCTTTAAAGATTTAAAGCCTTAGAAACCCTATCCAAGGTCACTATCTGGCAGAACCAATTCAATGACACTTCACAACAACAACAATTGATGAAGTCTTCCTATGGGAGGAAGGAAAGAACAAAAAATAGGAAGTATGAAAAAAGTTCAGAGATAAATGTAAGAAAATAGACATGACAGTACCTTGGTAGGAAATTTTAAAAACATGGTAAATATTTGAGGAAGCAATAGAAATCAATTTAATTAAAGACATATAAGAAATCTCAGATTTCAAAAGCCCATAGAATACTAGATGTTGTTGTTGTTATGTGCCATCGAGTCGGTTCCGACCCATAGCGACCCTGTGTAGGGTTTCCGAGGGTGTAAATCTTTACGGGAGTAGAAAGCCTCATCTTTCTCCCGCGGAGCAGCTGGTAGTTTCGAACCGCAGACCTTAAGGTTCGCAGCCCGATTCGTAACCACTATGCTACCAGAGCTCCTTTAGAATACTAGATAGAGTTAATAAAATAATCCACACCTACACACATTAGGATTTTAAAGTTTTCATTTGTGAATTGAGTAATAGTTTACAGGGCAGATCATCAGTTTTACACTCAGCAAACTATATTTTGTTTCATTGCAGTGGTTACCATCCCCCCCATGCACCATTGATTAACAGTATTTACCTCTAACCCTCCCCCTTTTTTTAATGTACATAAAACACACAGAAATATATATATTCGTTTAAATGTCCAAAGGCCACATTTTGCAAGCCAGCCTCACGCCCACAGGCACACAGCCTTTCTCATTCCATGGGTCTAGAGTCCTCAGCTGCTCTCTCTATATATATATACCATTGCCTCTGCCTCAATTTTTTTTTTTAATGTTTTATTGTGAATTATGTGATAGTTTACATGGAAGAACATTAGCTTTACATTTATCCTATCATATATCGTTTCATTGCTATGGTTACAATCCCCTCCATGCATCATCAACCAACCAAAGGGTACAACCTGTAAGCCTGCCCCCTGGTCATCAGCACACAGCTCCTCTCCCTTTCTGGGTCTACAGTCCCCAGTTGCTCCAGCCGCTCCATCTCTCCATGTCATCATCTCTGCCTCCATCTCTGGCGTCACTGTTTCTCTGGGTAGGGTCCTACACTTCACTCTTCTCCCTTGATGGTCCCAGGTACCTATGCTCCTAGACTGCAAAGTCAACCACTCCCATCCTTTTGCTACAAAACGTCTACCTTTACATTTCCAACCCTCAAAATCAGTCCTGATAACAATTATTCACTGTTGTACCACATGAGTGCTGTCCCCATCACCTTTCATCAGCCCCACCCAGACAGATTGGATACTGCTCAGTGGAGATTCTACCTCCCTCCGCGCCCTCTGGATCTAGACTCCCTCTTGAAAGCTTGTAAGCCAGTCACTTCTTGCCTTTTAGCCCCCCCATTTTGGGTAGCCAATGTCCAAATTGCCCATCCCTGTCTACCCAGTGTATTGAGGGGGTGGGAATGATCCTCGCTGTAAAGATTTGTTCCCTCTTTTGAGCTACTGCATCCATAGGTATAGGTCAAGTTAATCAAATTGTATAATATTACTCTTTTTTTCTTCTTTCTTCTTCTAGTTGAGCTCTGATCATCTAGCCATTGAAGCCAGGACAAGTGGGTATTAGCTGCAAGTGTGGGTGTTCTTATGCATATGCCCTCTCTTATCAGTTGGACGCTTTACTCTCCACTTTAGTCCTCTGTGGCTATGTCACTGACTCTGGGCCCAGGAGTGCCCAGCTCTTGCCATACTGCTGTCCAACCAGGTCTCCACCCGGGTTCACAGGAGTCTATTGAACATGGTAGGACTTAGTTAGCAGCTTCATTGCTGTTTTCCCTCACTTACCCTTATCAGTGACCAAAGTGGTCACCAGTCAGAGCACATGTCTGCTTGTGTATTCCCATTGAGTCTTAGTCTTGGAACGGGGTTTGCCCTGAGGGTACCCAACCACTTCCTTGATGTCATCTGGGTGGGCAACTTGCTTGTTCTTGAAGTAGTCACTTGGACTGCTGTTTTGTATTTTTCTTGTCGGTCTTTCTTTCAAAAAGTTTCTGTTCTTCTAGCCGCTCCAGTCTGCCTCAATCTTTGCTGTTGCCACTTTTCTGGT
The DNA here is from genome assembly GCF_000296735.1 of Chrysochloris asiatica. Lineage (NCBI taxonomy): Eukaryota > Metazoa > Chordata > Mammalia > Afrosoricida > Chrysochloridae > Chrysochloris > Chrysochloris asiatica. The sequence goes on from NW_006408641.1 coordinate 8,152,031, forward strand.
TAGGATCCCTTGCTCCTCTCATACTCTTCCCTCTTGATGGTGCTAGGGTGGACAGATTTACTGCTCCCCCTCTTTTAGTTACACCTCTTTTACATATATAGTTGTGACAATAGCAGTTAGTCATGATAATAATTACTCTGAGTCAAAAAAATTCTATCTCCATTCTCCCCCATCCCTTTTCACCAGACCCATGTGGACAAGAGGAAAACTATTCATTGGGGATTCTACCTTACCCCTCTTACTCTGAACTAAGCATGCTAATGAAAGCTTGTAAGCCAGACACTTTTTGGTAGCCAGTGTCTAAGTTGCCCATCCTATCAACCCAGTGTACTGAGAGGGCAAGCTTGATCCTTGATATGAAGAATCCTTCCTGTTTGGTTGGAATTTTGGGCAACTTCATCCATAAGCAAAGGTCCAGTTCATCAAATTGTAGCAATTTATGCTTGCTTCCTGTATCAGACTTCTTTATCTTCATCTGGTCGAGTTATGAGCAGCAAGACCTGGGAAACATTTTTGAGTGAAGTAAACCTAGGATATGCTAAGGACATGTGTAAATTTGGTGTCTTCTGCATTGATGTTTCTAATATCCTGTATTTCCATCTTCCATTTTTGTTTTTGCTGTTTATACATTGCAGTCTCTTCCAGATTAAGACTGATTTTCTCCAGGAAGCCTTCACTAGTAGTTTTAGTTTCTGACTTTTGTAAAAATTCCACATTATTTATACTTAAATTTTATAGTCTAAGTTTTCCTGCAAAAACTGTGCAGTGGAAGAACAAACAAGATGGCGGATTGGGTGGAAGTGCTGTGAGGAGCTCCGTCAGCAGCAACATAGAATACCGGACCAAGCAGGCTCGGGATGGTCCCTGAACTCTGAACCACATATAAAGGAATATTTAGAAGGATGGAAGGCTAACAGCCAGTGGAATTTGTAGCAGAAGCAAGTATTCAGTGCTTACTAATCCAAGGTGCTCAGCTTCTCCCTGAGCAGGCATCTGGGGCAAGACTGAATTGGAAGAGGATCAGAGCAGCCCCGACACCTGACAGAACCGTGGAGATAAAGGTGTGGACATTCTTTTTTTTTTTTTTTTTGTATCTGTTCATTGGTCTCTTGCTGTCTGCGCACCTCCATTCTGGTGACTAGATGGGGTGCCTGAGTAAGTGGATACTCCACCCCCACTATCAGAGGATTTTATTACGTATGTGCACAGATCTCCTCAAAATTTAAAGGGACAGTTTCCACTTAAACCAAATGGTAGTGCAAAACAGCCACAGCCGGCCCTGAACTTTTTATCACTAGGAAAAAGGCCTGAACGGGGGTTGTGGAGTGGGAAAGGCAGACTAAAAAGGAAACAGACTGAAAATTAAATCCTGAGTTACGTCACAATGAACAACAGTGGCATCTTGGAGTTTCTCAGAAAGAAGAGTGAAAAAAAGGAAGCCTGCTACCTGGAGGCAATCAGAAAGCATTAAAAAAAAATACCAAAACACATACTCATCTAAGTATTAAGGCCACAGCTAACTACTGAATATGCCTCCAAAACAGAAACAGATGACCGTATCAGCACACATCCAGAAACAAGATAAAGTGACTGAGACAAATGAGCTGGAGGTAGATCTGCACTGCATACTGGAAGGAGGGCAGGCTTTGGAAATGCCTGAGAAGGAATTCATAAAAATTATTATAAAATGCATCAAAACACTTTACAGTGGAGTTGAGAAAAGGAAGTCAGGAAAGCACTACAGGAACAATCAAATTAGATAGATACATCATTGGAAACAATTGAAAACCTACAGAAAGAGGTCAAAACAATTAATAATAGAATATCTGAAATGGAAAATACACTGAAAGGGCAAAGGAGTAGAATTGAAAAGATGGAAGCCAGAACTAGAGAGCTGGAAGATAAATCTCTCAATACTACTAAGATAGAAGAATAAGCAGAAAAAAATGATTTAAAAAATCTGAAGAAGATCTAAATTTCATGTTGGACAACATGAAGAGAATAACTTAAGAATTATTGGCATTTGGAACAGGAAGAGTCACACAAGTCCACAGAGGAGATGCTGAAAGAAAATTTCCCTGACATCCTGAAAAGTAAAAAGAAGCTCAGCGAACCCCAGGAAGGATAGACCGTAAAAGAAAATCACCAGGACATATAATAAACTCTCCAAAATCAAAGATAAGTACTGAATCCTGAAGCTAGCTAGAGAAAAGAGAAGTGTAACATACAAAGGCAAGCAAATCAGATTAAGCTCGGATCTCTCAACAGAAACCATGCAGGCGAGAAGGCAATGGGGAGACATATATAAAACCCTGAAAGAAAAAACTTCCAACCAAGAATCCTGATTATATATTCCTGAGTGTTTTTATGTACATCAAAAAACTAGCAACAGCAACAGAGGGAATAGAAGCAAATACTGTTGAAATTATGATACATGGGGAGGGGATTGTAATCATTGCAGTGAAACCGATGTTCTTCCAAGCAAACTATCACTCAGTTCACAGTACAAGCTTTTTGGAAACAACAACAAAAACTAAGCAAAACAAAAAGTAAATAAAAGTTCAAAAAAAACAAAACCCCAAAAAAATAACATGCAGAGGCCATATTTGACTTGTATTGGCTTCCCAAGCGGGAAGAAGAATCAAATTCAAAATCAACCCAAGGCTATGAAGTTGAGGTCAGACATGCTTCCACCCTACAACCTTCTTTACCCTATTCTGACACTAACCATTCCTCCCACAGCTCTCTCTTCTTCACATCTGAGTTCTATAATCCATTGCAGTGGCCACACAGAACTCATAACAATACTCACTTCATTACGAGCTTTATTAGGGAAGTGAATAAGTTACAATTCAGGATCAGAACCAACTCAAGACGCAGCAATTTTCCAATCAGAAATGCTTCTTCTGTGCCATGCTGCAGACATGCCTCACTCATGTCTTTAGCTTCCCAACCATATGTTTCCTTGGCCTCTGCCCTTCTTGGGCAATTGTTACAGAGCTCTTAGTCCATTTGTGAATGCCCAAAGGGCACATTCTGCAAGCCGGTCTTCTGTCCATAGACACTCAGCTTTACTCAGCTGCCTGCTCTGTCTCTCCATACCACCGCTTCTGCTGTTGTCTGTGCTGTCTCTGTTTTCCTAGGTAAGGATCCTGTGCTCCACTTTTCTTCTTCCTTCTTGATGGCCCTGGGATTGTGTGTTCCTGATTCTGAGATGGCTCCTTTTAAACCTAGCAGGATGGCAAAACTAACCAGTCCCAGTTTTAAGAGTCCTGTATACCTTATTCTCATGTTCCCACACAATCACTGGAGTCCTGGTGTAGCGCTGTGGGACAGTGCATCAGACTGAAAAGTCATTTGAACTGCAAGGTCAGTGGTTCAAGCTCACCAGCTGCTCCTTGGAAACCTATACAGGGTTGCTATGGGTTGGAACCAATTCAACAGCACTTAACAACAATAACAACAGCCCAATCACTTGGTCGAAAGTTAGAAGACATTGCATAGAAAAATTGTATCAAGTAATTCAAGGTACCACAAAAGATAATTTTCTTTGCAATTATACCATTAGCTCTTTTAAAGTAGGGACTTTAAATTGAGACGAGAAACCAAAAATTCTTGCATACAAATTATAAAGTCATTCTTGTTGGTTGATAGGTAGCAAAGCACATATAAGTCACAAATTCTTTTTGGCCTTAAATGATTATTGGAACCTCCAATAGCCATTTGCAAGTAATGCTTTTTCTAAGATATATAACTTATTTAACATTTTGTGTTCCAATTTCGATGATCTTGTAAGCTGCATATTAATCAATTTATGTTCTTTTCATTTCAGAAAAAAGCCAAAGGACAAGAGCTATTTGATCAGATTATGTACCACTTGGACCTGATTGAAAGTGACTATTTTGGACTGAGATTCATGGATTCAGCACAAGTAGCAGTGAGTAACTGGCTTTTGGAGGTTCCATTATGATGGTGGTGATGGTGGTAATGGTTATGTGCTGTGGAGTCGGTTCCAACTTACAGCAATCCTGTACAGGGTTTCTGAGGCTGTGAGTCTTTTATAGGAGCAGAAAACCTCATCTTTCTATCATGGAACAACTGGTAGTATCAAACTGCTGACCTTGAGGTTAGCAGCCTGACCTTAACCACTCTGCTACCAGAACTCCTTAATATGAGCATAGAAATCGAATAGTTCAGATGATAAATGAAGTGCTAAGCTCTGAATTCCGAAAGTATTCAATAATAAATTGGTGATGCTGTATTTTTGTTTGAATTACATGTACCTTCTATGTTCATTTCCTACAGCAACATGTTAAAAAAAAAAGTTGCCTTTGTGGCACCTATGAAAATATCTTCTTGGGAAGGGAGTGGTTGGCAAATAAATGTAGAAGGCACGTATTCTTTAATCATTGGGATTGGTGATTTTTCAAGCTGGAAGTTACTCATATATTTTGCTTCAGGAAATTATATATGGATATATTGCATACGCTTATGAGGGAGCTTGATAAAATTCCATTATCTTTTCATTCCATTTTTCCATGAACTTTTAAATGCCCCCTTTTATTTATAGTAGACAGAAATTGAAGCCAGGGGAAATTTATTACCAAAACTTTTGGGGTAAAGGTAGTAGTAGCAGGGAAGTATTATGGAGAGGAGAAGCAGTTCATGAAGCCTTGTTTTCCGGGGCTCTGTGAAAATTGTTGTTTATTTGTACATGTAATTACACAGTTATTTCAGTGTGTGGATCTACAGAATAATATACAAGGGGGGGGGCTTCAAAAATTTCATTACCTTTCCATTCTATTTTTCCATGTACTTTTTGAGGCCTCCTCATATTGAATAAAATTCTAAAATTCAAGAATTTTTTTTTTGTAATTAATAAATTAGCTGAAATATCTTTGTAGGATACTATCCTAGTTCTCTAGTGCTGCTATAAGAGAAATACCAAAACGGGTGACTTTAACAAATGGAAATTTAATGTCTTTTACATGGTGGTGGTGTTTGTTAAAGTGCCCTCGAGTCAGTTCCGACTCATAGTAACTAGCAGACTCTGTTCTGCATTTGGTACAGGCAGCCCCAACTGGCACCCTTAACTGTAGTCTCACTCCATAGCCAACTTGGTGAAGATTGTGATCCCAGCCTTTGACCTCCAGGAGGCTTTGGGCCACCCTTTGAAACCAAGAAAACTTTGCTTCCTGTGCTCCTGCCAGCAATTTTGCTCATCCCTGAATTGTTCCAGGGATGATTTTTTATTTTTATTTTAGAGAGCAACAGATGTTACTCATTTGGATTGTTTCTCTCTTGTAGAATTTCAAAAGGCAGGCAGCATTTTATCCTTTCATTTTCCCTCTTCCCCCATTAGTCTCAGCTGATGGGTATTCTGCTGTGGTAGTTGGTTAGATCCATCAGTCATCGGCTTAATGTCTTTAAAAGACTGTGTAGCCATGTTCTTGGTGGATATTCTAGGAAACATGTCTGTGAAACAGTGGTGGTGAGGGCATCATCTGACTTCCTCTGGCTTTTCTCTAGGGGATGGAGAATCAAAGACCACATCTGCCCAAGGCTGATAATTCCTGTAAAGCTTCGGTCATCATGCCTCCACCTCTCATCTTCCTTACCAGTTCTGCTTCCAACCATTTAGCCCACAGCACTCAAGCTCAGCTGGGTTTGATAATTGGCCACACAGAACTCAGACACCATATCCACTGTTAGGGGATTTATAAGGGAAGTTAACAAATTGTAATTCAGGGTCAGAAGGGCTAAGGGCATAGTGCTTTTTGTCAGGACAGCAGGCAGTCCTCTCTCTCTCTGGCACTTGGCCCATTGGCCTGGCCTTTGCCCTGCTGATAAATGCCAAGAGTCACATCACTCTACTATAAGCCTCAGTCTAATAGCGTAGTGGTTATGAATTGGGCTGGATCAAACGACTTTTTCCTGATGGGTCTGGGCAAGAGACAACGGTATGATTCCATTGTGAGTGATTTTTAGCAGGGCTAATTGTGATTGTAAAACCTTGGAACTTTAACGTGGATATAAAATGAGCCATCTGAGAAGCAACAGGAGTGGATCTCACGACCATTACAGAAGAAGAGCCAGGAGTAGAGGACATAAAACTTTAACAGTAGCTGAGTAGCAGAATGGCAGAGAAACAGTAACAGAACTAAATGTTAGAGCACCACACGGAGCGGTGGGCTTTCCAGTTCACAGCGTGGGTAAAGTTGAATGCTTTTGATCAGAAAGTTTACTTGCATAGTAGGGAACCTCCCAACACTTAACTGGAGGGAAGCTAAGTTTTCTGACTGGAGTTAGAGCCTAGTGCCTTTGTTCTTGTTAAGTACAGTGGAGTCGGTTCCGACTCGTAGTGGTCCTGTACAGGGTTCTCAAGGCTGTAAATCTTTACAGGAACAGAAAGCACATTAAACATCTTTCTCATATTCTCTGCTTTCAGCCAAAATCCATCTGACATGAGCAATGATATCCCTCATTTCACATCCTCTTCTGAATCTAGCTTGAAGCTCTGGAATTTCTGTATTACCGTTAATAAAATTTTACTCACATGGGATATCAAATATATTGTCCAATGACTTCCGCATTATGTTGGATCACCTCTCTTTGGAGGGGGTACAAATACAGATCTCTTCCAATCAATTTGTCAGATAGTTGTTTCCAAATTTCTTGGCAAAGATGAGTGAGTGACTCCAGTGCCACCTCACTTTCTTGAAAGATTTCAATTTTTTTTTTCCTTTATAATGTTTTAATGTGAATTATGTGATAGTTTACATGGGAGAACGTTAGTTTTACATTCATCCTATCATATATTGTTTCATTGCCATGGTTACAATCCCCTCCATGCATCATCAACCAACCAAAGGGTATACACTGCAAGCCTGCCCCCCGGTCGTCAGCACACAGCCCCTCTCCCTCTCTGTGTCTAAAGTCTCCAGCTGCTCCATCTCTCCACGTCATTGTCTCTGCCTCCATCTCAGGCATCACTGCTTCTCTGGGTAGGGTCCCACTCTCCGCTCTTCTCCCTTAATGGCCCCAGGGACCTCCACTCCTAGACTGAAAAGTTAATCACTCCCCTCCTTGCTATAAAATGTCTACCGTTGCATTTCCAACCCTCACAATCAGTCCTGATAACAATTACTCACTATTGTATCACAAGAGACCTATCCGCATTTCATTTCATCTCATCAGCTCCGCCTAGACAGATTAAATACTGCTCAGTGGAGATTCTACCTTCCTCCATACCCTCTGGATCTAGGTAAAATTTTCAATTTTTATTCCATCAATTCCTGATGCCTTGTTCTTTGCCAACTCCTTCAATGCACCCTGGACTTCCTCCTTCAGTATCATTGGCTCTTGATCATATGCTACCTCTTGAAATGATTGAACATCAACCATTTCCTTTTGGTGCAGTGACTGGGTATACCTTCCATCTTCTTTTGATGCTTTCTGCATCATTCAGTAATTTGCCCAGAGAATCTTTCATTAATTAAAGTTGAGGCTTGAATTTTTTTCTTCAGTTCCCTCAGCTTGAGAAATGCTGAGCAAGTTCTTCTCTTTTGGTTTTCTAACTCCTGATCCTCGCACATTTCATTGTAATATTTGACTTTGTCTTCTCCAGCTGACCTTTGAAATTTTCTGTTCAGTTCTTGTACCTCCTCATTTCTTCCATTTGCTTTAACATCTTTACACTAGAGAGCAAGTTTCAGAGTCTCTTCTGACAACCATTTTGACCTTTTCCTTCTTTCTTGTCTTCTTAATGACCTTTTGAGAGCAACATGTGTTACTCTCTTAAAAAAAAAAAAAACTATCCCTGGAACAGTTCAGGTATGAGCAAAATTGTTGTACTGAGTAGGTGTTGCATGCTGTTTGTCATCAGTCCAGTTGTGCAGGAGTGGTGGTTGCTTTTGCCCAGTGCGTGGGCTTAAAGTGTTTTGGGTATGGCTGGGTAGGGTTGCTGGATTGCTGGAGGAAAACATGAAAGGAGAGGCGGGGGGCTGAGTTGAAGAGAGAAAAAAACAAAACAGCACACATAAAAGACATTCCAAAATGAAGGAAAGTGGGGGAATACCTAAGAAAAAGGAAAACTGAGGGAAAAAAACCCACAAACGTGAAGTGTCATGATATTGTTTAAGTGCTAGGTGCCAAGCATGCTGTGGTGGGAATGTACCGCTTACGCTGAGAACATGGGTTGTCAGGAGCAGGCAATAAATATTAAAGGGAAGGCGATGGGAGAAAAAAAGAAAAGAAAAAAGCAAGCAGGAATTTGCTGAAGAGGAAAAAAAAACTGAAAACAAAGAAAAATAAAGAGAAAGGAAAAGACTGGCATATGTGTCAAACGCATTTGCAGTGGGAATATTGAACGCCCTCTGTGATAGTACCTCAGCCCACGGAGGGATGGGTTGGCCATTGTTGACTACTAGGGGCTTGGCTGCACTCACGCAGTGGGATAAAAAAAGAAAGAAAGAAAAACAGGGCACGAGAGTAGAACTCAGATGGGAAAAAGAAAAGTAGAAGACCAGTTTGTGCACTGCTGACTCAGGAAGGATATGAGTAGGTATTCTAATGAAGTCCTGTGGGGTGATGGCTTGACAGGATCAGAAAAAATACAAAAAGGACAGGGAGAAGGATGAAAAAGAAAAGAAGAAAGGTTAGGATGGAGTAGAAAAGGAAAAAAATAAAAAGATAAAAAATGGCAGAGCACTGATGGTGACGTGGTGGTGACCAACTGCTGGTGGACAGAATTGGCTGGGAACATTCCTTTGGTCATTAGGAAGTTTTGAAATGTAAGGGTGTAGATCATACGTCTCTGTTGCCATTCACCAGTGTGGGTGTCTTGGGCAAGCAGAGCTGATTATCTGGTTCCTGCAAAGTGGCAGCATCGGTGGACTCAAGCATGACAACAGTTGGTAGGATAGCCCAGTGAGTGTTTTGTTCTGTTGTGCATAGGGTCACTATGAGTTGGTACCGACTTGATGGCACCTAACAGCAACAAATTTTTAATAGCTAATATCTAAATTTCTTGTCCCTGTCGTACACTGAGGAAACAAGCTTGTTCCTTGTTATGAAGAATCCTTCCATTCCAGTTGGAATTTTGAGTCACTGCATTCATAATAAAAAGTCTTCATTGCTGCATTTCCCCACTTCCACTCACAAAGGCGGTCACCAGCAAACATACTCTACTGCTCACAGGTTCCCTTTGAGTTTGTGTCTTAGAATGGAATTTAGGCTGATGGGCTAACATTTCTTTCCTTGATGCTTCCAAAGCCAGACCTCTTGCTTGATATTCAAATAGCCAACCAGTCTGCTGTTTTTATACAGGTCTTTGTTTGAATAATAATAATCTTCTGTTCTCTCAGCATTTCTGGATTGGTGTGCATGTTTTTTCAACTGGGAATGTCCCAACCAAAAGTGTTGGACTCAGGATTCCACATAAGGCCCCATACTCTACAAGAAACCTATTTCCCTGAGCAAATTCTGTTTTCTGTTTTAGCAAATACAATCAGTTATAGGCTGAAGGCAGGCTTACAAGCGTTCTTTCATCCTAACTCCCAATATTCATTTCTATCACACTTAATTTATTTTACAGTAGTAGACAGAAGAAACAAATATCCACAAGACAGTCAAGCACATAAATATGTTTTCCCTTCTTTACCATTCAGCGTATGTCTCGATCCATGTATCTAATCACAAAACATTGTTCCAAGGTTGTGTATAAGTCACTATTTACCTCTATCCCGTTTAGCCCTCCCTAACACTTCCCCTATCTTTATTGTTCATCTGCCATCCTCCCTTGTCTTGTGTATTGCACTACCCCTCCTTTATATTGCCCTTCCTGTTACCTGAACTAACGTGTCTATCTTCTAGCCACTGAATTACTGTCCCCTCCATTCTACCCCTTGTAGCCATCAAAGAATGTTTGTTTTAGTATGGAGACCTCTGTAAGCTTTTATAATAATGGCCATACACAATATTTGTCCTTTTGTGATTGACTAATTTCACTCAGCATAATGTCCTCCAGGTTCATCCATTTTGCGAGGTGTTTTGCAAATTCATCTTATTCTTCAAGGTTGCATAATATTCCATTGTGTGTATGTACCAAAGTTTGTTTATCCATTCTTCCGTTGATGGGCACTTAGGCTGTCTCCTTTGTTATGCTGTTGTGAATAATGCTACGATGAACATTGGTGTACATATGTCTACTGATGTCCTGGCTTATATTTTTTGTGGGTATATATCAAGTAGAAGGATTGCTGGGTCATAAGGTATTTCTAGGAGTCCTGGTGTGGTGCTGTGGGTTAATGCGCTGGACTGCAAAGTTGGTTTGAATGGCAAGGTTGGAGGTTTAAGCTCACCAGCCACCCCTTGGAAACCTTATACAGGGTGGCTGTGGGTCAGAGCCAACTCGATGGCACTTAACAACAACAAAATCTTTCTATTTCCAACTTTCTGAGGAAGCACCATACTGTTTTCCAGAGTGGTTGAACCATTTTGCTGTCCCACCAGCAATATAAGAGGGTTCTACTCTTTCTAGACCCTCATCAGCGTTTGTTGTTTTATATATATATTTTTACCTTTGTTGTTAATGCTGTTATGAGATGATATTGTTGTTTTGTTTTGCATCTCTCTAGTGGAGTCCTAGTAGCGTAGTGGTTATGAATCGGGCAGTTCGAAACTACCAGCAGCTCCGCGGGAGAAAGATGAGGTGTTCTGCTCTCGTAAAGATTTACAGCCTCGAAAACCCTGTTCAGGGTCACTATGGGTTGAAACCGACTCGACGGCACTTAACAACAACAACAATAATGGAGTTGTAGGTTAATGCACTGGACTGCAAAGTCATTTTGAATTGCCAGGTTGGCAGTTCAAACTCACCAGCCACTCCTTGAAAACCCTATACAGGGTCGCTGTGGGTTGGAACCGACTTGATGACACTTAACAACAACAGCAATGGCTAATAATGTGGAGTCCTGGTGTGGTGCTGTGGGCTAATGCATCAGACTGCGTAGTCATTTGAACTGCAAAGTGGGTGGTTCAAGCTCACCAGCTACTGCTTGGAAACCCAATACTGGTTTGGAATCGACTCGTCAGCACTTCACAACAACAAAAATGGCTAATGATAGTGAACATTTCTTCATATGGTTGTTGGCTGCCTGAAAGCCTTCCCTTGGTGACGTGTCTGTTCCTGTCCTATGCCCATTTTTTAAATTGAGTTGTTTATCTTATTCTTGTAGAGCTATTGTAATTTTCTATAAATTTTAGATATTAGTCCCTTTTCTGATATGTCATTGCAAAAAAAATTTTCACGGGCTGTGGGCTCTTTCGGCCAAATCTTTTCATGAAGTTAAGTTTTTAAATTTTAGGAAATCCCAGTCATCTATTTTGTCTTCTACTGCTTGTGCACGTTTTGTAATGTCTGACAGTGTATGTATCTATTTGAATTCCTAAATTTGTCCTTAATTTTTCATCGATGATCTTTATAGTTAGTTCCAGGTTTTACATTTAGATGTTTAATCCTTGTTGTTTGTTTTTGTATATGGTGTGAGATATGGGTCTTGTTTCATTATTCTGCAAATGGATTTCTAGTTTTGCCAGCACCATTTGTTGGAGAGGTTGTCTCTTCCACATTTAATGTGTTTGTAAAAGCTGAATTGACTGTATAGGGACGGCTTTTCCTCGGGGCTCTCAATTCTGTTCCGTAGATCGGTGTATCTTTCATTGTACCTGTACCAAGCTGTTTTGACCACTGTGGCTGTGTAGTGCTTTTTGAAAGCACATAGTGAGATGCCTTCTACTTTGTTTTTCTTAAGCAGTGCTTTGATAATCTAAGGTCTGTTTCCTTTCCATAATAAAATTCATGATGTTTTTTTCCATCTTTTTAAAGAAGGATGTTGAATCTTGATTGGGATTGCATTATATCTATAGATTGCTTTGGGTAGTATTGACATTTTCACAATATACAGTCTTCCTGTCCATGAGCATGGAGTCCTGGTGTGGCACTGTGGGTTAGTGTGGCAGACTGAAAAGGCGTTTGAACAGTAAGGTCGGTAGTTCAAGCTCACCAGCTGCTTCTTGGAAACCCTGTACAGTGTTGCTATGGGTTGGAATCGACTTGACAGCACTTAACAAGAACAACAATCCATAAGCATGATATATTCTTTGATTTTTGTAAATCTCTTTTGATTTTTTATTTTGTTTTTTAGTTTCTCAAGTTAGGTTTGCTGTTATTAAGTGCCATTTAGTTTATTCTGACTCATAGTGACCTGTATAGGGTTTCTGAGGTGACTGGTGAATTTGAACCACCAACCTTACAGTTCAAACTAACCTTGCAGTCCAGTGCATTAACCCATATCACCACACCAGGACTCCCTAGCTTTGCAGTGGAAATTAGGAAAACACTGAAGTTCAAGCCGGTTTCAGAAGAGGCCGTGGAACAAGGAATATCATTGCTGATATCTGATGGATCTTGGCTGAAAGCAAAGAATATCAGAAAGATGTTTACCTGTGTTTTATTGACTATGCAAAGGCCTTCGATTGTGTGAATCATGACAAGCTATGAACAAAATTGTGAAGTATGAGTATTCCAGAACACTTAATTGTGCTCATGAGGAATCTTTACATAGACCAAGAGGCAGTTGTTCGAACAGAACATGGGAACAATGAATGGTTCAAAATTAAGAAAGGTGTGCAACAAGGTTGTATTCTTTCATCATATTTATTCAGCCTTTGTGCTGAGCACATAATCCGAGAAGTTGGGTTCTATGAAGAAAAATGTGGCATCAGGATTGGAGGAAGACTCATTAACAACCTGCGATAATGCAGATGATACAACC
>NW_006408641.1:8168639-8173731 GCF_000296735.1 Chrysochloris asiatica
ATAGTGCTTTTAACTGGCACCACAAAACTACTAGCTAACTGAATGTTACCAAGGATTCTGTTTGTTTGTTTGTTTGTTTGTTTGTTTGTTTTTAAAAACAAACAGATGAATCTGGAAACATAAATGAATTGGAATCATGTAAGACTACTTATTCTGGGGTTTAGAAATGTGCTTAGTTCTTTTTCGATAAATGATGCTTTAATGATTGTAAAAATTAGACTATACAGAGTGTTGTAATAATTTTATCTTGTCTGAACTGTAACAAAATATATGAATTAAATGTAAAAATAACTCTGCAAATCTGGTATAAAGATACTATACAAGTTTTAAAGCCTTTATGTTTTGTCTCAGTAGATTACGTCCTCTGTCTCCTGAGAGAGAATTTAGTTTACTTAGGGTTATGAGTTGGAACGAACTCGACAGCAGTGGGTTTGGTTTTTACCCACATTTATACTTTTAGCTTAATAATTCCACACAGAGAGACACTGTAGAAAATGTATCTTAATGAGTGATTTAAATTTTCAGTTGAAATGTGTAATAGTATCCAGACTTTAAACTCTGAAAGAGAAAGAATGCATAATGTGAACTAGACCAAATTGAAGTGTCTTCAGTTAGATTGTAGCAATATGTTTGTTTCCATTGTCTTAACTGAAATTTTAAAAAGCAAAACAAAAAAAAATCTTTATTTTGTTTAAGGAGAAAGTCTACATAGCACATTCCATTCTCTAACAATGTGTAGATGAAATACTTACTCGGTGATGTTGGTAACTTTTTTCACAGTGTGTCATCGCTCTCATTCTTTGTGCTCTGGTTGTACCATGTCCAGTACTCTAATTTCCTTGACCTCCACCCCCAGCCCCTGTAGCATAGATTTTTAATACTTGTTTAAAAATGATCCTTTAATCTAGAGCAACAGCCTCCACTCCTCACACACACACACAAAATGCTTTTCATGGATGGTTCATATTTCTATGCCCTAAACTCTTTGCTCTCTGGGAAAAAGCAGCAGTGCATTTCTCTAGTAGAGCAGATAGGTGGTTACAAAACTAGAATCACTCATTTGAAGAGCTGTTTACCGACTATTTGGTTTTAGAATCTGGGACAAGGATGTATATTATTTATTATGTTGTTACCAAACACCCATAGTGGTTCTTTGGTTTTAATTATATCTGTTGTGTGTTACTTTAAGACACACATATACATACTTGCTTGTCTTTGCCCAATTCGTTGTTGTTGTTGTTGTTAAAGTGCATCGAGTCAGTTCCGACCCATAGTGATCCCTTATAGGTTTTCCGAGGAGCAGCGGGTGAGCTTGAACCACTAGGTTGTAATAAAATCTAGGTTTATACATATAAGAAGTCTTCAAAAAATTCATGGAAAAATTAATTTAAAAAATAATGGAATTTTGAAGCACCCTTGTATTTTCATTATCTAAATTATCAACTTCAAAAAAAGTGGGAAATTAGAAAGGAATTTGCTTCCTTTTTCAAATAAATGAGGGAAGAGAAATGTTGCTTCCACACTAAGCATACAAGAATCTGTATCTGTATGCTCTTAAAGGCAATGTAAGCTCAGCATCTAAAAAAATACTACCAGTGCCGCTCATTTGAACTCTGGATTTTCCAGTCCCTGCATTTGGAATGTGGAGGAGATGAAAGAAAACAGATTTGAGAATATGCAAACATGAACTTAGACCTTTTCCAGAAGAATGTCATTCAGAACTCCCCCAGTTCCTGGGTCTTACTTTAAAATCTGTTTGATGCTTTGTCAGAGTTTGGGGTCGTTTTAAGAGCACACAATACCAGAAGCTGTTATTTAACAAGTAGAAAACATGTATACCTCGGAGATTGTACAGGTCGGTTTCCAGATCATTACAAGAAAGCAAATATTGCAGTAATGTGAGTCACACTAAGGTTTTGGTTTTCGGATAAGCACTGGACTTCTAATTGCAGGGTTGACTGTTCAAACCCATCAACCGTTCTTTGGAAACCCTACCCTGTACAGGATTGCTCTGAGTTGGAATCTACTCAGTGACACGTAACTTACTGTTATGTTTATATTGTATTGTACTGTAGTCTATTAAAGGAGGCCCATTTGTTGTGAGGTAGCTGTTGGACTGCTAAGGAAGGTTGACAGTTCAAACCCACAAACAGTTCCATAGGAGATAGATGAGGCTGTCTGTTACTTAAAAAGATTTGCATTCTTGGAATTCCTCTATATAGTTGTTAGGATTCAGAATCAGCTCACTGGCATTTGGTTTGGTTTTGGGTTTTGAAATCTAGTAAGTGTGCAGTAGTATTATGAAAAGGAATCTAGATATGTTGCTATAGGATAAGTGCAGAGCTGTTAAAGCTCGGTTTGAACCACAAGATCAGAGGTTCTAAGTCATCAGCCGTTCCTTGGCAATCCTATACTGGGCCACTGTGAGTCAGAACCGACTTGGTGTCACTAACAACAACAAATAGGATGAAAAAGTTGAAATAGTGTGAGAATTACCAAAATGTGATACAGAGACATAAAGTGAGCACATGCTATTGGAGAAATGGCATGGATAGACTTGCTAAATTCAGGGTTGCTGCAAACATTCAATTTATAAAAAAACACAGTATCTGCAAAGTGCAATAAAGTGAGGTGTTACATAAATGTAGTTGGAAGAAAACTTTGATCCTCAATCTCACTGTAGTGATTTTTTTGTTGAATGTGCTGCTTATTCTCAGTATGACAGTAGGGCACAGATTAGAGTAGACTAAACCCCTCAGTGGAGTCCTGGTATGGTGCTGTAGAGTAAGCACTGGACAGGAAGGTCAGAGGTTCAAATTCACCAGCTGCTCCTTGGAGACCCTTCACAGGATCACTATGAGTCAGAATTGACTCAAGAGCACTGAACAACAACAACAAACCCCTCTGTTAGTTCTAAGCTTGAAGGGAGTGGCTATAACGATCTAAGAAAGGTTTAAGATTAAAAATAATATGTAGTCTGTTATATTGCTTTCTTCTTTACTTCTTTATATCCTTCAGATTTACTGACAGACTTTTTATTTCATTCACTGAAACGGTCCTTTACCAAAACTTACACATTTTCCAAAAAACTTCTCTTTCTAAAAAATCTAGAAAGAAACTAACATCTCGCGTGGGCGAAAATCATAGGAGGGTGATACAGGAATTGGGCATGTAGGGATAAGCACTGGACTGCTAACCACTTGCTCCTTGGAAACCCTGTATAGGGTTTGACTCATAAGTCACAACCAACTCAACAATACTTAACAACAACTGGACTGGTTGAGACTAGAGAACTCCCCTATTCTATTGCTTTGAAATACTCTTATAACCTTGAACTCGATCTAGCCCCGCAAAGTCATCTTTTAGCCAAAGAACAGAATGGATCACTAAATGAAGATTGTCATCCATGAGTCTTGTGCTCCTTTTAAAAATAATGTGTATGAGACCAAATGGTCAACCATTACTTGGAAACAAAGATGAAACTCTAAGGGGACAGGGAAACTAGATTCATAAAAACAATGCAATATGGACAAGGTTCATACTCTGTAAAGAATGTAACCCCAGTGTCATTGAACAATTTATGTGGGAACTGTTGAGTGGGAACTTACAAAACAACTGTGCAGCCATCCACTGAAAGCACATTTTTCTTTTTAAAGTGGATATCCAACTAGATTTATAAAAAGAGATGGCCGACTACCTACATAGTATTGCCTTTTAGAACGTTTACTGAGCATTTTAATTCAATTGTGAAGAATTACTCTGTTAGTTAGCACACTGGTGGTGGTGGTGGTGATGTGCCTTGGAGTGGTTCAGACTCATAGTGACAGGGTTTCTGAGGCTGTAAATCTTTAATGGGAGCAGACTGCTGACCTGGTGGCTCACAGCCGATTGGTAATCACTACCTACCAGAGCTGTGAATTTCACTTTTGGGATCTTGGGAAGGAAGCAAGTAGGAGGCAAATAATTGGTCATTAAAATAAATAGTTGTAAGTCTATTTTAACACTGTTGCAGTGTTTACCCACTTTTTGCCTATCTAGATTTCTGAAGCTAGATTCCTTGGCTCTGTTGAACTAGTTAGCACTCAGTACTCTTGTCCAGTGTGCTTGGAATTTTAAACATGCTGGAAAGAGAGCAGCCATGTACCAGTATATCTCGGTTGCATGAGTGCTGTCTGTCACTGTGAGGAAAGTGAACTGGGAATGGTTTATCAGTGGTGATATCTGGAATTGGCTCTTGATTTTGTTTATTTATGTCATAGATATTTCAGAGTGAAGAGGTGACATAAATCAAAAGACTATATTGCTTTTTACCCAGAAGTCTGCTAGTCACAATCCTAACATTTTCAGTTTATAAAACATAGCAAAGACTTTTCATTTAATGGATAGGACTTTGGTTATGAGAAAGGTTTGATTTTACCCTGCAATCCTCTCCAAAGAGTGCTATTTCTAGGTAGTACATATTTTGTAAAAATTTAGGTGGCTTTGTTATTTTACTTAAATGTTAATGATCTGCTAAACCCTATACAGGGTCACTATGAGTCAAAATTGACTCATTGGAATTTAACAACAACAACAATCTTATTTTTTATTACAAGAATAAACCAGGTACTAGAATATTTTATTCTGTCTGATTTTAGCAGCTTTGAAAGTGTTCTTTATATGGGAACAATGAAGAATACTAAGGACTGAATTTAAGAAGATCATCTTTGCTACTGAGGGAACAAAAGAAATGTTTTAAGGAATCACAGGTGTTTTTCTGTTCATAAACTTTTTGTTTTCAGAAACTTTCTGTGGATGTTAGGGAGGTAATCGATACCTACCTGACACATACTCAATTTTGGTTTTCTCTTAGAAGTATTTCATGTGGTTATCAACAATGGCGTGATGAAAAATAACTTGGTAATAAAAGATGGAAATTTATATTCATAGCTCTGAATTTTTATTTTTGTTTTCAGCATTGGTTGGATGGTACGAAAAGCATCAAAAAGCAAGTAAAAAGTAAGTTGAAAAATTAACTTGTAAAAATAATTGAAATTAAATATACTGGAAGCTCTGATTCCTAATATTAAGGATGTTAAGAAATACTTTTATT
>NW_006408641.1:8173831-8179892 GCF_000296735.1 Chrysochloris asiatica
GGCTGCCAAAAGAACCAATAGATCCATTTTGGAAGAAGTGCAGCCAGAGTGCTCCTTAGAGGCCAAGATGGCCAAACTTCATCTCTCATACTTCGGACGTGTTGTCAGGAGGGACAAGTCGCTGGAGAAGGATATCATGTTTGGTAAGGTGGAGGGTCAGAGATAAAGAGGAAGACCCCCATTTGGGTTGGATTGGTCAGGTGGCAGCAACAGTGGACTCACGTGTGGCAACAGTAGTGAGGTTGACCCAGGATCGGGCAGTGTTTCATTCTGCTGTGATTAAGGTCTCTATGAGTCAGTACCCACTCAATGGCACCTAACAACAACAACAAACCATTTGTAACCGCTTCCCAAAAGGTTACAGAAAAACCAGATTCATTCCTGATTATTCCTAAAATGGTTTATTCCTAAAATGAAATTCTGTCTTTATTAGTATAGAGGAATCCAGCTGAAATTTGTATATTGATCATATACCCTGCCACTTAGCATAATCCTTCAGTTAGTTCCAGTAATTTTCTTGCTGAGTAATTGTGGCTTTCTATATGTAAGATCATATCATCTGCAAATACAGAGGGCTCTACTACTTTGCCATTTGGATGCCCTGTCTTCCCTTACAGCTCTGGCTAAAATTTCCAACACAATGTTTAATAAGAGTGGTGATAAATGGCATCCTTGTCTAGTTCCAGCTTGCAAAGGGAATGTTTTCAGTGTTTATCCATTGAGAGTAATTCTGGCTGTTGGTAATTCCTACTTTGTTGTGTATTTTTATCAAGAATGGATATTGTGGAAAAAAAAAAAAGAATGGATATTGGATTTTGTAAAATGCCTTTTCTGTGTCAATTTATATAGTCATGTGATTCTTTTTCTTCTTTAAATTTATATGCTGAATTGTTTTTCTAATATTGAACCATCCTTATATCTATGGAGTGATTATGTTTCTTATTTGTTCTGTTACCAAGTAGTTTTTAAGCAGGATGTTACTCAGTTTCCGTGTATTTGATTTTGTTTCCTTAATCTTACTATTGGTGACTTCAAATTTTGTAGCATTGTGATCTGAGAAGATGCTATGTAGTATTTTGATGTTTTGAATTTATTGAGACTTGCTTTGTGGCCTAACAAATGGACTATTTTGGAGAGTGTTCTATTTGCACTGGAAAAGAATGTGTCTTGTGCTGTTGGGTTGAATGGTCTGTAGAAATCTATGAGGTCAAGTTGATGGATTGTGGTGTTTAGTTCCTCTGTATCTTTGTTGAGTTTCTTTCTGGTTGTTCTGTCCTTTTTCTAAACGGATGTATTAAAATCTCCCACTATTGTAGAGTTGCTTATTTCTTTCTTCACTTCTGTTATAGTTTGATGTGTTTTGAGGCTCTCTTTATTGGGAGTATAGATATTTACTATGGCTGTGTTCTCTTTTTCAGTTGATCCTTTAATTAATTATGTAATCTTATCTTTCTTTGTCTCTTATGCTGGTTTTCACCTTAAAGTGCCTTTTATAGGGATTAATATTGCCACTTCTACTCAGTTTTTATTGTAATTAGCTTCATATATTTTTTCCATAGTTTTAAATTTTAATCTTTTTTTTTTTTTGTCTTTGTGTGTATGATGTGTCTCTTGTAGACAGCACACTGAAGAACTCTGTTTTCTTACCCATTTTGCTCTTGAATCGTGCATTCAATCCATTGACATTCGATGTAATTACCAATAGTTATGAATTGATTGCATTCATTTTGCTGTTTGTTTTTTTTTGGGGGGTGCTTCTGGTTTATTTTGCATGATTTCATAGGATGAGTTAATTTTTTTTTTAAAGGGTTTTCTTTTAAATTTCTTCAATTTTAATGTTTATAAATTCTCCATGGATTTTCCTTTTCTTGATTTGATATGACGGTGTATTAAGTTTCTTTGAGGTTACCCTGTAATTTATTAATTTGTTCCTCATTTTTAAGCAGCGTGTTTTATCTTGAAATCTATCTGATGCCTTCAACCCTCCTGGAACTCTGGAACTATACTTTCCCTTCTGTCGCTTTTAAGTTGTCCTGACCAGAGATTGACATCTCTGACCCCCATTTTCAATTCTGTAGTTTTAGTCTACTCTGACACTTCCATATGTGGCCTGTATTTCAGGTGGTGTTGCTGTGTATGTCATTCTCTGGTTGTTGTCTGCTCTTGTTGGTTCTCAGTCTAAAGAACTCCCTTTACTTTACTGTGGAGAGTTGGTCTGGCTTTTACAGAGTCCTTTAGTTTCTGTGTATCCAGTAATGTAATTTTGCCAGTCATATTTGATGGGCAGCTTTCCTGTGTATATGATTCTTGGTTGGCAGTTTTTTTCTTTCAGAGTTTTGTATATGTCTCCCCATTCATTGCCTTCTTGCCAGTTTGGTTTCTGCTGAGACACTAAGCTTAATTTACTGGGTATTCTTTATAGGTAACATTTTGTTTTTCATGAGCTGCTTCCAGGATTCTTTCCTTAACTTTGATGTATGAGAGTGTGATTATGGTATATGTTGGTGATTTTCTTTTGGGCCTATCCTGCCTTGTTTTTTTCAGCTTATTGAATTGTTATCACCTTGTCTTTCATGATGTTAGGGAAGTTTTCTTTCAGATGTTAGGGAAGTTTTCTTTCAGCAGTTCTTCAGTAATCTTTCCTGTGGTTTTCTTTGTCTTTTCCTGTTCTGGAATTCCACTCATTAGGAGTTTATTTCTTTTTATGTTGTCCCACATGAATCTTAGGTTTTCTTCTGATTTTTTTCATTCTTTTTTTGGATTGTTCTTCTACCTTATTTACTGAAACCTTTATCTTCAAGCTCTCTAATTCTGACTTCCATTGATTTAGTTCTACTCTTTTGCTCATTTAGTGTTTGGTCCATTTCTGTTATCTTGGTATTGTGTTTCTGTTATCTTGGTATTGATCATCATCTTCTTCAAAAGTGTTTTTAAGCTCTTTCTCTTGATGGTTTGTTTGAGCTACTCTTTCTTGTTTCTTTGTGTGGACAGACATTTTTTGTTGCTTCTTGAAATCATTGTGGTGTTGTGTTTGTATTAAGTTGATGAATGAATGTTGGTGTGTTCTTTTGACACTCACTAATTGCCTCCTGGTTGATGTGATCAGGAGATGAGCCTCTCCGTTCACTGTTTGTACAGTTCAGTTCAGAGTAGATTTAGCAGGTGTTAATTGTAGCTGCTGCTGTGGTGTATAGCAGCCAATATTGGCTCTTGCTCATTTTTGGGGTTGTAGAGGGTACAGCTGTGCCTTGCCTACATTTCTGTAGTTGATAGTAATGCAAGAAGAGAAAAAACTCCCATAAGATGGAAGGAGAACAGATTAACAAAAATTAGGAAAACTCAGAGCAAACAATATAAAGACAATAAAATTTAAATAATTAAAATAATAATATAAAATAAAAAACAACCAGGAAACTAATTGTTGTTGTTGTTAAGTGCCCTGGAGTCAGTTCCGACTCATAGCGACCCTGTACAGGGTTTCCAAGGCTGTATGTCTTTACGGGAGCAGAACACCTCATCTTTCTCCGCGTAACAGCTGGTAGTTTCGAACTGCTGACCTTGCGGTTCATAGCCCGACTCGTAACCATTACACTAATAGTAATTCTTTAACACCACCTAATGGACTCTTCCACCACTCCTCTGTCAGTTTGTCGTACTGTGGGTGGCATGTGAGTTGCTGTGATTCTGAAAGCTATGCCACCAGTATTTTAAATACCAGCAGGGTCACCCATGATGGACAGGTTTCCGATGAGCTTCCAGACAAAGACAGACTAGGAAGAAGGAGTGACGAACTATTTCCGAGTATTTAGTCACAGAAAACCTTATGAAGAACAGAGAAACCCTGTCAGATATAGTGCCAGAAAATGAGCCCCTCAGGTTGGAAGGCACTCAAAATGTGAATGGGTAAGAGCTGCCTCCTCAAAGTAGAGTTGACCGTGATGACACAAATGGAATAAAGCCCATGAGAGAAAAGCCGCGGGACCTTCATTTGCTGATGGGGCACAACTCAGAATGAAGAGAAACAGCTATAAACAGCCATTGAAAATTGGAACATGGAATGTACGTAATATGAATCTGGTGAAAATTGGAAGTTATCAGAAATGAAATGGAACACATAAACATTGATATCTTAGGCATTAGTGAGCTGAAATGGACTGTTATTGGCCATTTTGAATCTGACAACCACATGGTTTACTATGCCGAAAATGACAAATTGAAGAGAAATGGTGTTGCATTCATTGTCAAAAAGAACATATCCACATCAGTCATGAGGTACAACGCTGTCTGTCATAGAATAATATCCATGCGCCTACTGGGAAGCCCAGTTAATACCACTGTTATTCAGATTTATGCACCAACCACAAAAGCCAATGAGGATGAAACAAAATAGAATTCTACCAACTACTTCAATCTGAAATTGACCAAACATGCAATCAAGATGTATTGATCATTACTGGTGATTGGAATGCAAAGGTTGGGAGCAAAGAGGAAGGATCAAAAGTTGAAAAATATGACCTTGGTGATAGAAATGATGCTGGAGATTGCATGATAGAATTCTGCAAAATCAATGATTTTTTCATTTCAAATACCTTCTTTAGACAGTTTAAGAGACGACTATACACATGGACCTCAACAGATGGAATACATAAAAATGAAATTGACTTTATCTGCGGAAAAAGACAATGGAAAAGCTCCCTATCATCAGTGAAAACAAGGCCAGGGGCAGACTGTGGAACAGACCATTAATTACTCATATGCAAATTGAAACTGAAGCTGAAAAAAATTAAAACAAGTCCAAGAGAGCCAAAATAGGACCTTGAATCTATCCCACCTGAATTTTAGAGATCATGTGAAGAACACATGTGATACATTAAACACTAAAGACTGAAGACCAGAAGAGTTGTAGGATGACATCAAGAACATCGTACATGAAGAAAGCAAAAATTCATTAAGAAAGACAAGAAAGAAGGAAAAGGTCAAAATGGATGTCAGAAGTGACACTGAAACTTGCTCTCCAGCACAGAGATGGTAAAGCAAATCGAAGAAATAAGGAAGTGCAAGAGCTGAATAGAAAATTTCAAAGATCAGCTCGAGAAGATAAAGCCAAATATTACAATGAAATGTGCAAAGATCTGGAGTCAGAAAACCAAAAAGGAAGAACAAACTCAGCATCTCTCAAGCTGAGGGAACTGAAGAAAAAATTGAAGCCTTGACTTTTGTTATTGAAGGATTCTCTGGGCAAGTTATTGAATGATGCAGAAAGCATCAAGAGAAGATGGAAAGAATACAGAGTCACTCTATCAAAAGGAAATGGTTAATGTTCAACCGTTTCAAAAGGTAGCATATGAACAAGAACCAATAATTCTGAAGAAAGAAATCCAGGTGCATTGAAGGAATTGGCAAAGAACAAAGCACCAGGAATTGATGGAATAAAAATTGAAATCTTTCAAGAAAGTGAGGAGGCATAGGAGGCACTCACTCATCTCTGCCAAAAAATTTGTAAGACGACTATCTGGCTGACTGATTGGAAGAGATACACATTTGTGCCCATTCCAAAGTGAGGTGACCCAACAGAATGCGGAAATCATCGGACAATCTCTTTGATATCCCGTGCGAGTAAAATTTTGCTAAAGGTAATAAAGAAACGGCTGCAAGCATACATTGACAGAGAACTTCCAGAGGTTCAAGCTGGTTTCAGAAGAGGCCATGGAATGAGGGATATTGTTGCTGACGTCCGATGGATCTTGGCTGAAAGATGTTTACCTGTGCTTTATTGACTACACAACAACTTTCAATTGTGTGGTTCATGACAAGCTATGGACAACATTGCGAAGTATGAGTATTCCAGAACACTTAATTGTGCTCATGAGGAATCTGTACAATGACCAAGAGGCAGTTGTTCAAACAGAGCATGGGAACACTGAATGTTTTAAAATTAAGAAAGGTGTGCACAGGGTTGTTGTAGTCTTTCACCATACTTATTCAACCTGTATGCTGAGCAAATAATCCGAGAAGCTGGGTTCTATGAAGAAAAACGTGGCATCAGGATTGGAGGAAGACT
>NW_006408641.1:8186447-8193886 GCF_000296735.1 Chrysochloris asiatica
TCCATCTCTCCATGTCACCATCTCTGTCTCCATCCCTGGCATCACTGCCTCTCTGGGTAGGGTCCCGTTCTCCAGTATTCTCACTTGATGGTCCCAGGGACCTCCGCTCCTGGGCTGCAAAATCAATCACTCTCCTCCTTTTGTCAAAAAACATCTACCTCTATATTTCCTACACTCACAGCCCTGATGGCAATTATTCATTATTGTACCTTAAGAGTCTTATCCCCATTTCCTTTTGCCAGCCCAGTCCCAAAGGATTGGAAAACCATTCAGTGGTGATTCTACCTTCCCCCGTTCTGTCTGGAACTAGGTTCCCTCTTGAAAGCTTGTAAACCACTCACTTCTTGTCTTTATAGGCCACCCTCATTTTGGGTAGCCAATGTCTAAGTTGCCCATCCCTGTCAACCCTGTGTGCTGAGGGGGGTGGGAGTGATCCTTGTTGTAAAGATTTGTTCTCTTTTTTGTTACAAATCGTATTGGTTAAGAAGGCTGTGAACCTTAAGGCCAGCAGTTCAAAACTACCAGCTGTTCCACGGGAGAAAATGAGACTTTCTGCTTCCGTGAAGATTTACACCCTCAGAAACCCTGCACAGTGTCGCTATGAGTCGGTTCCGACTCCACGGAACGTAACCGCCACCACCACATTCATAAGTATACGTAAAGTTCATCAAATTGTAGCAGGTTACTCTTTTTATTTCCCCTCTTTTTTTTTCTTCTAGTCGAGTTCTGATCATCCAGCCATTGAAGCCAGGTCAGGTGGGTACTATCTGCAAGTATGGTGTTCTTGTGCATCTCTGAGATTCCACTTTTGAAATCCCCCCATAAAACAGTCACCGTGACTTTTTAAACTGACTTCTCTGACTTGAATTTAAAAAATGTAATTGACCCAGCAGAATCTCTAGCAAGTCACTCTTTTGAATGGATCTTTTTTGTTTTAAGGCACTGTACTGCTAACTACAAGGTCAGAAATTTAAAGCTAACAGTTACTTCTAAGAAATCCTATACAGGGTCACTATGAATGGAACTTAACAACAACAACAGTGAGACTAAGAAGTCCTAGTGTGGCACTATCGGATAAGCACTGGACTGCTAGCAGAAAAGTCAACAGTTCAAACCCACCAGCCACTTTTTGGAAACTCTATACATGATCGCTATGAGTTGGAGCCCACTGGACAGCAATTAAAAACAACACACAATGAGGCTAAGGAAGCATGGTAACTCACTGGACTTTGAACCACTGGAAACTCTGTATGAGGTAGCTATATGTTGGAACAGACACAATGGCTCTTAGCAACAACAAAATGAGATAAAACAAATGTATTGCTGAAAGAACTTGTCTGCAGCCATCCACTGATAGAAGAGACGTGTTTAAACATGTTTTACCTGGAATCAACCCATGATGTAGGAACTGGAACCCTAGTAGAAATACTTTTATTTATTTATTTATTTATTTATTTACATCTTTGCTTTTTAAAAATAATTTCATTCGAATATACAGACCCACCCCCAAAGTTATGTATGCTTGATGCTAATTTAGGGTCAAGTGTCCTGTTTCCAGGCAAGAGGTTTGCAGCTTACAAATGGGGTTGCCTTTGCATGAAATGCTTAACTTTATTTAATAATCAGTCTTGCTGGAATTTTCCTGTTTGGCTTCTGTTTAGTGTCTGTTCTGTTCTAGATAATATTGTGGGACTTTAAGGATGTAATTTTTTTTTTTTTTTATTAAGAATGAAATGAAATGAATTCATATAAAATGTATTATCCCTAACAGTAGTCAAGGGAAAGTACCAGAATTCAAGCCGTAATCGTTTGTCTTCTGTAGTAGCAGAGATTTTCAGAGCAGTTACACTCTTGTCTTTACAAAATAATGGAGCCATCAAGAACATAGAGGTTAGTTAGTGAACTAGCTGAAGTGAAATTAAAGGTGTGTGGGAGAATTTATCATGAGTAATTAAACAGCAGAGGCATTCCTCTGTGCTCTCAAGAAATACACCTCTGCTGTTTTCAGAGCTGTTAAATTATACATTAAAGATTTTTTTTACTCCATGTATTTTGCTCTGAACTAGACTTAATCCTAGAGTATTCTGTTCATGGGAGGACAGACCAAAATTGTTATAAGAGTACTTATAAGTTAGTTGTTGCATTGAAAAATCTACTGATTGGATTTTTTTGTGTGTGTGCTTCATGGTTAAGCCTCCAAACTAACCTGAAATAATGTTCCCTACCTCTACCCCTGCTTCAGTAAATTTTTATTATATTTACTGGCTGAAAATTCATAATACTATTAAGATTGTTGTTAAGTACTGTCAAGTCAATTTCGACCCATAATGACCCTGTTTCCGAGGAGCAGCTGGTGAGCTTGAACATACTATTAAGATAGGTAAATAAAAACTAAAGTTGTTTTTTTTTTTGTACTTTTAAATGGCAGTTGGTTCACCGTATTGTCTGCATCTTCGAGTTAAGTTTTATTCCTCAGAACCAAATAATCTTCGTGAAGAGCTAACCCGGTAAGACCACCATCTGCATTTGTACAGGGGTAGTTTGTAGCTAAAGATGACGAGAAATTGTCTTTAGAATTTTTCCCAGTTTATACGAAGTTGGTGATTTGGGTTCCTTGTTCCCAGGGCTTCAAACCCATTCTTTCTGGTTTAATCATGACCCATGAAGTAGAAGTGGAACACACCCGAATATGCAAAGTGTGAATGTACCAGAACAATAACTAGACTAGAAAAACTTACGGAATGCCTCTCTGCTACAAATTTTATCTTCTTCAGAAAACAAAGACAGTGTGTACATTGCATAGCAACCAAATCTCTTGACTTGCAGAGTTGGAAACAACAGTGCCATGTTAAAAGACGGCAGCTGGCCATGCTGCTCTGCATCTGTGTTGCTTTCCATCTGTTCCAATTTTATTACTTTGGCCATGACTAAACTGGTTTGAACTGGCTGTAAATGTGCTTGTCCCTGGTAGTAGAACCTGATGATAGAATATCATTCTGGGATGGTGTTTTTTATGATTATGAGTCTTTCCTATATTTACCAGTTTTCAAAAATAAAGAATTGGTTCCCTAGCATCCAGCAGAGGCAATTAGATTTGTTATTATTGAGTTTTCCTGAGTTTCTTTACCAATTGAGATGCCACTAAGGAGCTCTGGTATCATAGTGGTTACGAATCAGGCTGTGAACCGCAAAGGTCAGCAGTTTGAAACTACTAGCTGTTCCGTGGGAGAAAGATGAGGCTTTCTGCTCCCGTAAAGATTTACAGCCTCAGAAACCCTGTACAGAATCTCTATGAGTCGGAACCAACTCCACGGCACACAACAACAATAACAATTAATTTAAAAAAAATTATATCTGATTTGGTTTGTATTGCTGTTGTCGTGTGCATGTTGAGTTGGTTTTGACTCATAGTGACCCTGCATAGGATTTCCAAGAGTGTCTGGTGGGTTTGAACTGCAAACCTGTAGCTAGCGTGGTTAACAGCCCAAAGTTTATCCTGCAGTGTTCTGTATAGGTTATATACACTTTATTTTATGTTGTCTTGCTTCTTTGGTACTTAATTTATTGGTGTTTATATTGCAAAGTCATGATTTCATGCATACAAACTATTAAGTGAAAAAGCTGAGTCATTGAGTTCCTTTAGAGTGGTTTCCCCTATGCTTCTGTCTATTCCTGTATCCCTTCAGGATGGAGACTGTGTTGTCATAGTAAAGTTACATTTGATCACAAGGCTCAGATTCAATCATTTGCTTTACATTTTCTCTCTTAAGCTTGATAAACTGTGTTTTGTGGTCTCTTCTCTATTCCCTGTGGTTGTGTGATTCATTCATTGCCCTTTTCTTCATGTTGTTTTTCCCTAAAGACTTTATCCTTTGTAAAAATACTGTAATTAGAATGTTTCTTCTTAAAATAGAAGAATGAAATTATTTTTTCACAGTGTATTGTTCTGTTTAGTTAAATGCATACTTTTTAAATCTGTTTTATAGGTATTTGTTTGTACTTCAGTTAAAACAAGATATTCTCAGTGGAAAGTGAGTATTAGATACTGGATGTAAACTGTAGATTTTCTTGGGTGGTTGAAAGTAATTTAAAAGAAGTTTCTTGGTTACAGTTTCATAGAAAAATTCTGATCAAATGGGGCAAAATGTAGAACAGAATTTCACATTCCCATAGATTCTAGACTTTCTGAAGCCATGGAGAGTGGATAAATCCCTGAAATTACTGCCCTGAGGTAATATTTAAACCCTAAATCAAAACATTCCTGAAGTCATCTTAAAGCTGAACAGTAGTTTTGCTTAACTAGAGCAAAAGAGGACTGCCTTGAGCATTGTGTTATTTTTAAAACTCTTTCTGAAAGCAAGCTGACAACAGCAGGTTGAGTTTATGCTAACTGGGGAGAAACTACTCCGAAGAAGGTGGGTGAGAAGAACTACACAAGTCCTAGAACAGGGGTGGGGGACCTTTTTCTGCCAAGGGCCATTTGGATATTTATAACATCACTTAATATAAATTTAAGTTACTATAAAAAAGCTCTTAGATTCATTGAATTTTGAGCCCACCTATACTCGGGTTGCCTTGACAAGGCCAGATCAAATGATTTCGAGGGCTTTATACGGCCTGTGAGCCAGATGCTCCCAACCCCTGTCCTAGAATGCCATTGATCTCACTAAATTGTGTGTGTAGAAACTGTTTAGATGGTGTAGGTTTTGCTATATAAATTCTCAACAATAACAATAAAATAAAATTTAGAGGAAAAAGAAATAATTATAAAAACAAATGATTGACTTAAAAGTATTTCTATATTTCCTGAACTAACAAATTCATGTTTTGGTCTCAGATTAGAATGTCCCTTTGATACAGCAGTTCAGTTGGCAGCATATAATCTACAAGGTAAGGAATTTTTATATTGACTGAAAGACTAGAGCATCCTCCTCTTGTGTGTGTGTGCACCATTCAGTTAAGGAACTTTAAAAGATTCAAAGTGATGTGAGAGAAAAACAACACTGCCTTCATCTAAATGAACTTGGGTCATTATTCAACTCTTGGTTATTTTAGGACATTGCGTTTTATTTCCTTTCTCTTTTTCCTCCCTTTCCATGCATAGTTTTTTCAGATAAAATTTCCTGCCTACTTGATAATGCAGTAAATGTTATGATTGAAACTTCAACCGTTTTCATTCTTTGAAAAGATTGCAGTGAGTGATACAGGAGTAAAGTGTTGATATAGTGTTGATATAGTATTGATATAAAGTGATACTTGGTTTGCTCTCTTTAGTCTTATTTGTAATAAAGACTTCATGAAAGAAATCCTTAAAGCGTATTTTAAAGTTCCTGATTTTTATTTCAAGAATGAAAAAAATTTGTTTACCAATTAATAAGACTAATGAAGCACCCACTCTTTTGTACGTTGTAAATTTGATCAAATATTGTTAAACTTGAGTTTCTCTTATAAAGGGAAACAGTATTATCTCAGCCCTTGTTTATAAAATGAAGACAAATATTCTGGTTGGAGTATCTATATATGCTAAATAAAAATAATATTTATTGATTACCTAAAGATAATGTTTTAAAGCTTTTTAATGATTTTATAATTGTCCCAAGCTCCTCTAAGATCAGTTGTATTTACTTACCATTGTATGGGTAATAATAAGGCTAACTCTGTAGGTGTTAATAGTAAATCTAATATTTTTTGTTTATTTTGCACTTCCACTCATTATGAAAGCAATTATTTTGTTGATAAAGGATTATTGATTGGAATCCTGGTGAGGCACTGTACAATAAGCATTAGACTGCTAAATGCAAGGTTAGCAGTTCAAATCCATCATCCACTTGTTGGAAACCCTAATCAGGGTTGTTATGAGTCGGAACCAACTGGACAGTACTAAAAACAGCAATTGGAGGAAACGTCTGTGCTTCTAAAATTTTGCCACTATTATATGTCTCCATCTACCCTGTCTCCAGATTTAAAATGTGTTTTCATCTCCAGATTGTCATATTGATGCTATTTGAAAATCATGTTTCTCGTATTGCAGTGATCAGAAGTGTGTATTTGCACTCATATTTTTATGCAAGCACACTTTTTTTTATTTTTTATTTTTATTGTGAATTAAGTAATAGTTTACATGGGAGAACATCGTTTTACACTTATCGTTTCATTGCAATGCTTATAATCTCCTCTGTGCATCATCACTCAACAGTATTTGTTTCTGTTCCCTCTAGATTTTTGAGAGGAAAGGGGGATGTACACAAAAACACTCAGGAGTATATAATAATTTAATAATACAGTAATACAGGGCACATTACCCATAAGCCTGCCTCCTGGCCACCAGCACTCAGTCTTTCCATTTCCATGAGTCTAGAGTCCTCAGCTGCTCTCTGTTTCTGTGTCCTCTTCTCTGCCTCCATCTCTGGTGTCGCTGCCTCTCTGGATAGGGTCCCACATTCCTCTGAGCATATACACTTTTTATGTTTCATTATTTCCTATGTGAGGTTGCTAGTTCTAAAAACGATCTCATCTTCTGAAAACCAGACATTTTTATTATGTATGTTATACCATTTATTGCTTTGTATATTCTTTTTGTGTCTTATTTATGCAGGTTTTATACAGACCAAAGTATATGTTTCTTGAAAATAGGATTTTAATACATAAACGTATGTACTTTAAATAAAATATTTGACATACCCACATATGTTCAATAAATAATTATTTTTTTATTCATACATGTGACTCTGTTCTCCCTTAACTCTACTTATACCATATTTTCTCCCAAATAGGAATGGTTTTGTACTTTCAGTCCTATTCATAGCACCTCTTTTACATTTTAGGCATAATAGTTTGCACAATCCTAGTATTTCTAACATCTTTTAGAACAAATTTGCTAAGGTGTTACTCTTCATAAAATGAGCTCTCTGCTCTTTATTTGTGATTCACATTTTCTGTCTTCAACAACAGTTTTTTATTAGCTTTTTCTTTTCACATTGTCAAGGTCAGCTTTTCTTTACTATTTCTGTATATTCCAGTATCTTGAATGACATTTGTAGAGTGGTTGGTTTGGTGCTTCTAAAAGACATGGTGATTTAGATGAAAGAATCATTTCCTCAGTGATAAAAATAGACAGCATAGTATCTATTTTCCCAGATTGGTTTGAAGTTAAATGATCTTATGTATGTAGTGCAGTGGGTATCACTAGGATTTTTATCTCAAGATAGTTCTGTATATTTTTTTTTCTTCAACTGCATTTTTTCATCAAAATAGAAATATTTACATTTTAAAAAAATTAAAGCAATATCCTTTTAATGAAGAATTTCCCAGAGTTCCTGTTCCATCTTTTCCTTTAACCCCAAGTAGCTGAAGAAAATGAAAACAAGTCCATAAGAGCCAAAATATGACCTTGAATATATCCCATCTGAATTTAGAGATCATTTGAAGAACAGATTTGA
>NW_006408641.1:8195799-8211622 GCF_000296735.1 Chrysochloris asiatica
TCTCATACTTTGGACATATTGTCAGGAGGGAACAGCCGCTGGAGAAGGCTATCATGTTTGGTAAGGTGGAGGGTCAGAGAAAAAGAGGAAGACCCCCAACGAGAAGGACTGGCCAAGTGGCAGTATAGATGGACTCAAGCGTGGCAACAATAGTGAGGTTAGCCCAGAATCGGGCAGAGTTTCATTCTGCTGTGCATAGGGTCACTATGGGTCAGTATTGTCTCAATGGCACCTAATAACAACATCAGAGATAAATATGTTGTTAACTTCTCCCATTTTCCTAGTCATTTTTTTCTTTGAATTTTTAAATTTAAAATGAATAATTTTTAAATTCCAGAAAGGACGGCATTGTATCTTTTCTTATCATGCTCTATACATGTTAGTTAAATACTTAAAATGCTGTTGTTGTTATATATTGATTCCAACTCATGACACCTCCATCATGCAGAACAGAACAGCTCCATAGGGTTTTCAGTGCAATTGTTTTTCAGGATAGCTAAAATAAATTTTTATTTATTTAATTAATCAATTAAAAGGTATCTCTCTGTGAGATTTTCAAAAGGAAGGAACTATAAAATATGAGTGACTTCAACTCATGGCAACCCTGTATATGTCGGAATAGAACTTTACTGTACTCCATAGGATTTTCAGTGGTTGACATTTCAGACCTTTATTCCGTGGTACCTCTGGATGGGGTTTGATGAACAACTTTTTGGTTAGCAGCCAAGCAGCTGAGCCAGATAACTATTGTACCACTCACGGAATAAATTAAGGGAACGAAAAGACAATTAAGAACACAGCGCCAGCAACAATCGTATGATTTTTGTGTGTAGACTGACAAGTCACAAGTCTAAGCTAGATTTATTTTAAGGAATGGTCTGGAAGTTAGGAATTCCTGATAGGTTAAGAAAGTCTTTCTAATCCTTTTAGCAATTTTTATGTATAAAATGGATTTTGAAAAGTAATCAGAAAATAAACTTTTTAGTACTAACAAAATCTAACTTTGTGAAACTTATGTTTCTAGTTGAACTTGGTGACTATGATCTTGCTGAACATAGTCCTGAACTTGTATCCGAGTTCAGGTTTGTGCCCATCCAGACTGAACAGATGGAGCTGGCTATATTTGAGAAATGGAAAGAATACAGGTATGTACTTGGCATTTGATCACACTTGCTTTCCCATCACCACAGTGCAGCTGTGCATCATTTAGCATCCATACTGGTGGTGGCGGGGCTTGTGTACTGGTCACTCGGTTCCTAGGCTGCACACCTTTACGGGTACAGACACTTTCATCTTTGTCCATTGGATTTGAACTGCTATGCCACCAATGTCCATAGTGTGCTCTTTGAAATAGGGCATTATGTGATTTGGGCATTGTGGGAACACTGTATTTGTGGGCTGTGAGGCTCCCTGTTGCACTGATCTAGGGCCTTCTCTAAGCCCATTAAAGGCCACAGCAGCTTCTGCTGGAAGGTGCCTTAGGTGACTGACTGAGTCCAGCCTGGCAGTGGCCTGTGCACCTGCTGCTGTGGATGCCTCAGGTGAGCACTCTGCTGAGTCAGCTATAGGGAAGGCCAGTTCACCTGTGAGAGCCTGCCCAGGAAGGGACATTATGGGCCAAGGGAAACAAAGGCACCTGAGCCAGGGCTGGGACACCTAACCTTTCTGTAGGTGTCTGACAGCACAACAGAGGGCAAAACAAGGGTTGCAGAAGCTGAGGGGGACTGAGATTGGGAATTTGTGTGTGGACCTCCATTACTGCAGACTATGTGCTTCTGGGCCACAAACAGCTACTGGGCACAACTGGGTCTCTGACTGCAAGATGAGGGTGTGGTGTCCGGGCATTCGGACAACTGGACGCCCTCACCCATGGATGTATATGCAGTCAGACGTTGCCTGAATGGACGTTAAGTGGTACATACTTGTGTTTCATATTTATTTTCTTTTATTCCTGTCCTTGGTGTAGAATTTGTTTTATAAATATTATTATTTTAATTTTTTTGTTTTGATTTCAGAGGTCAAACACCAGGACAAGCTGAAACCAATTATCTAAACAAAGCCAAATGGCTAGAGATGTATGGGGTTGATATGCATGTGGTCAAGGTAAGCATTATGTTTGATGGTGTTTCTTTTTAATCTGTGAGACTCAAGGGGATGATGGAATTTTTCATCTGCAGTTTTTAAATATTTTAGCCATACAGTTTGTATAGGCTAGCATTGGATAATTTGGATGTATGGGTAAAAAGATTGATGAAATATTGAATAACTACAATGCCACAGAAAGATTCATGTTAAGAAGAAAGACAACCAGAATCCCAGAGAAAAATATGTTAGAGCTTTTATGCTGATGATTTTTTGTTTTGTTGTTCCAACTGTGATAAATGTTTGTTTTTTTTAAACACCTTTCTAGTCTTTTAATTTGAAAATTATAATACTTTATGTTGGTGTAAATGTTATTATTAGGAGTCAAAGTTGAAATTGTGTAGCTTGAGAGGAGTTTGATAAGCTACAGAATGGCTTGATGTAATCATTTAAATTATTTCTAGGTTGGTGGTGGTTATGTGCCATGGAGTTGGTTCCGACTCATAGCGACCCTGTACAGGGTTTCCGAGGCTGTAAATCTTTACGAGAGCAGAAAGCCTCATATTTCCCCTGTAGAACAGCTGGTAGTTTTGAACTGCTGACCTTGAGGTTCGCAGCCCAATTCGTAACCACTACACTACCAGAGCTCCTTTAGCTAGCCAAATTTTCCCAGAAAAGGCAATCTTTTACAAGATTTAGCAGGAAAGAATATGGGAGGGATCTGGGAAGAACTTTCTTTGTTGTAGATGTATAATTGCCCCCTTTCAATGAAGATGGGCTTTAAAACTAAAGGTTTTCAATAATGGAACTAAAAATGTAATTATATGCGTGTATTTTCTTAGGGAAGACATTTTGGATACTCTAATTGTTGAAGTTATCTATATAGCATAGTGGTTACGAATCGGGCTGCGAACCGCAAGGTCAGCAGTTCGAAACTACCAGCTGCTCCGCTGGAGAAAGATGAGGCATTCTGCTCCCGTAAAGATTTACAGCCTTCGAAACCCTGTACAGGGTTGCTATGAGTCAGAACTGACTCCACGGCACACAGCCACCGTATAGTTATTTTATGCTATGTGTCAGTAACGTTAAACAGTTGTATGAAAATGCAAACTTTTATGCAAATAAACTAACACATTTTGCTCTCTTAAATTAGGCTAGAGACGGGAATGACTATAGTTTGGGATTAACTCCAACTGGAGTCCTTGTTTTTGAAGGAGAGACCAAAATTGGCCTGTTTTTTTGGTAAGCAGAGTAAAATGCCAAAAGTACTTTTTTTTTTTTTTTTTTAAATGAGTAAAAAACATTAGTTTAAAGGAAGCACCTTAACTAGAGTGTGAAAGTCAAATAGTTTTGAAAAGCCGGTAAATGAAAAGCAACTGTCTCCTGCTGTAGCCCTACCCATCTTTATTTCGACTTCTCAGAGACAAGTCTAGGTTTTTAAACTCTGCTAGCTGTGTCTACAGTAATTTCAAGGTAGGTCAAATATATACTGTCTATTTCTATATATATTAAACGTTTTCTTGGCACTGTAAGGTCTCCGGGGTTTTTTTCTAACTTTATAGAAAATAGTATAGTTACACATTTATTTCTTGTTCCACAGGCAATCTTTATGCTCTGTTGTATAAAGGAAGATGATAGTAGTAGTATTTTTACAACTCCCTGTAAGCTGTGCCCCAGCTTCTTTCAGCCATACTTTAGAAGTTAGATTAACATTTTATTATTTGCATGTTTACATTATTATGTTTTTCTCAAAATTAGTACAGGAATTATACGTGTGTTGGTCTGATGTTTCTTTTTGTGTAACTGTTTGTTATTCCCAGAGTTCTTGGCTCCTTTCTCCTATACGCTATTTCACTGCCACGGCTGTTGAGTTGTTTCCGACTTATAGCGACCCTGTGGTACTGTGGAATAAGCACTGGACTGCAAGATCGGTTTGAACCGTGAGGTCGGCAGTTCAAACTCCATCAGCCTCTCCTCGGAAACTCTATACAGAGTCACTATTAGTTGGAAACAACTCAGCGATGCTTAACAACAACATAGGGCAGAATAGAACTGCTTCATAGGGTTACCAAAGCTGTGATCTTTAAGGGAGAAGACTGCTTCATCTTTCTTCCATGGAGCAGCTGGTTGATTTGAACCACTGACCTTTTGGTTAGCAGCTCAATGCTTAACTCACAGGACCACCAGGCCTCCTTTATACATAAAAAACCCCAAACCCACTGCCATCCAGTTGATTCCGACTCATGGTGACCCTGTGGTTTCAAACATGAAATCTTTACAAGAGCAAACAGCCTCATCTTCTGCAGAGCAGCTAGTAGGTATGAACTGCCAACCTTTAATACCTGCCTTTGTCTTCGCCTTCTCAGTGAGCTACATTAAATGTTCCGTTTCCAACTGTTTGCTTACCAGACTGTTGTACAAATTTCATGTTGGCCCTCTTCCCTTTCCTATTTTCTCATCTGGGCTTCTCTGTCCTTGTCCCATGATTTTTTTTTTCTGTTATGTATTCTCAAGTAACTATATAAGATGTAGAAAATAACGGTTAGACATTTTGGCTTCCTTAAAATACTTTTATTCTTCTCTTTTACCTCATTGATAATTGGACTGAGAATGGAATTTTAGGTTGATAGTTCGCTCAAAAACTTTGAAGATAGTATTTCATATTATTTTAGTTGCTAGGTGTCCCTGCTGGTCAATTCTGAGAGGTTTGAGTGGAATATCTTTAGTGGGTGTACCGAAGTGGGTGAGGAAAACATCCAAAGTTATCACAAGTGGTTTGCACTTATCCACTAACTTGAAACTTGGCTGTTCAGACCCACCCAGTGACACTGCACAAGAAAGGTCTAGCAATTAGCTTCTGTAAAGATTACAGCCCAGAGCCTATATGTAGCAGTTTTGTTCTATAACATACAGGGAGTTAAATTATTAAATTATTAATTGTATTTTCTGTTCTATGACTTCAAAACAGTAAGATACAATCCCCCTTTGAAAGACTATAAGTTACCACATAGCATGCTCATTTTTAAAGATTGCAATATCATTCCTACCTGATCATCATCTTCTACAACCACCAGAGTTAATTTATTCTTCTTAAAATCCAATCTGGTTATCTTGGGCCTATAATAATGTGAGAATAACAGTTAGATTACAAAAGAACACCCTCTAAATTAAACAACAAAGAACAGTCAAATTTGACTCCCTGGCTATGGGCTTGGGGTTACATTTGTTTGTTTTATGGTTGAGGAAGCTAGGTCAGTTTTGTACCCACTCAGGAGTGTTACTTCATTGGCACTTGTGGCTTGCCATGTGGGCAAATAATACTTTGTCTCTCTGCCTAAAATCTATTTCTATAAAGAAATTGGTCTTGTAAATTGTTGTGAGGCTGAATTGAGTTAATATATGTAAAGAACTTGGAATAGTACCTGTCACTTAGTGGGCATTATGTATGTAAAAAGTTCTCTTTGGGGGTTAAGGAACCCTGGTGGTGCAACAGTTAAGCACTTGGTTGCCCACTAAACACTGCTGAAAGGTTAGTAATTCAAACTTACCAGAGACTCCACAGGAGAAAGACATGGTGATCTGCTCCCGTAAAGATTACAGCCTAGGAAACTCCGGGCAGCTCTGCTCTGTCCTAGAAGTTCCCAGTGAGTGGGAATCAACTTAGCGGCACACACAACGGCAAGTAAGTATTTGTTACGCAAATAAATGATAGCTCCTCTTCACCTTCTCTTCCTCCTACTAATTACTTGTTTGTTGTTTATTTATTTGTTGGTTTAGTATAGCTCTTGTAAGCAAATTATATTTACATAAGTTATATTTTGAAATTAACGGGACTGAGAGTCACATTGTTTTGACATTGACAGTTTATAGAAATACAAAGTTTAAGTATGGCAGATGGGTTGGGATTTTATTACAGGAATGGAGATAGAATTATTTCAGGAAAATTGGTCATAACTTGAGATTTTTTTAATTTTAATTTTTAAAGTTGTATTTTATTTAAGCACAATTGCTGAAGAAAACAGAGCTGCAGGCCCTGATCAGTACATAGTTTTTCTTGTATGCATTTTAAAAAGCACTAGGAACTTCCCTATAGCCAATCCCTGTACTGCTGCCTTAACAAGGCAGCACATTTTCTTAGGCCTGAAGAATTGCTTACATTTTAATTGGGACCTCTGAAATTATAGGAATTTCTTCTTCTTCTTTTTTTTTTTTTCACTTATATTTAATGTGTGATATATGTGCTATATCAATTTTGCCAGAGATACTGGTTTTAAACTAAGTATGTTTTCTGTTAGAGCTCATTGTTTTTAGATAGGAGGCAAAGCAGCTTGTTTTTACCCTCATCAATTTTCAATTCAGAAGTTAGATGATTAGCTGTACTTGAACTAAAGTAATTGTTCTTTGTTGTTTAATTTAGAGGGTGTTCTTTTGTAATCTAACTGTTATTTTCACATTATTATAGGCCCAAGATAACCAGATTGGATTTTAAGAAGAATAAATTAACTCTGGTGGTTGTAGAAGATGATGATCAGGTAGGAATGATATTGCAGTCTTTAAAAATGACCATGTTATGTGGTAACTTACAGTCTATCAAAGGAAGATTGTATCTTACTGTTTTGAAGTCATAGAACAGAAAATTCAATTAATAATTTAATAATTTTGTGCCTCAGGTCATATCATCCTAAAAATACAGTGTTTTGCCCTTAAAGATAACATATAAGATTGTTTTTACTTCTTTGTTGATCACATATTTGGGGAGAGAGAGAGAGAGTGTGTGTGTGTCTGTACTGCTGTGGCACTGTGAGTTAATGTGCCAAACTGCAAAGCCATTTGAACTGCAAGATCAGTGGTTCAGGCTTACCAGCTGCTCCTCAGGAACCCTATACAGGGTCACTATGGATCAAAACCAACTCAACAACACTTAACAACAACAGACAAACACACACATATATATGTATATACAAATTACATTTAAATAGTTTCGAGTTTATGCATGATTGCTAGATCCAAAAGAATAATAAAAAGATTACCTAATAACATTCTTGTGAGTGCAGTGGCTCCATAGAATAAACACTGGACTGCAAACTACAAGATCAGCAGTTCAAGCCTGTGAGATAGTGAATTGTCTGATGTGTCTTCTAGCCATCATCTGTGGTGGTGATGGTGTGCCGTAGAGTCTATTCCAACTCATAGTGACCCTGCATAAGTTTCCAAGGCTGTAAATCTTTACAAGAGCAGAACACCTCATCTTTCTGCCATGGAGACATAGTCTTGGAGTGTAAGTAGTTTCAAATTGCTGACATTGTGTTTGGTGGCCCAACGCATAACCCATTACACTACCAGGGCTCCTTATGAAACGCTAGCATGGGTATAAAATGAACCATCTCACAAGCTACAGGGGAAATCTCACTCCTGACAGGGAAGAAGAGCCAGGAGTGAATTGTGTGCTTTGGACCCTGAGATCTGTACACATTGAACCTTCTCAACCCAGGGACAGAAAATTGTGACACCAGAGGAGTGGCAGATGAGCAACAATAGCAAAACCAAGAACCAGAGCATGAGGCAGAGTGGTAGGCTTCCCAGCCCATAGAGCAAGCAAAACTAAACGACTTTGAGCAAGAGGCTTGCCGTGCAGTGGGGTGCCTCCGGGACACACGGTGTATGGTGAGGGAGCTAGGATTGCTGACCCACTGAACTAGAGGCGAGTGCATTCAGACTGAGGCATATGATGGAGTGGTGTGCCCTGTAGGCATTTATCAGCAGCTGACTGGCACAACTTCGCTCTGAACATTTCTGACCCCAGACTGTAAGCTGTTAACTTTCCTAGTAAACTGTAATTCTGAGTATGGTGTCTGAGTTCTGTGTGGCCCTTCCAATAGATTAATGAATCCAGTTGAGTAGTGAGTGTCATGGAAGGTATGGTTTAGTTCATTTTTTTTGTTGTTGCAGAGTCCACAAGCCACTCTGCAGGAGAAAGATGAGGTTTTCTGCTTCAGCAAAGATTTAAAAAGGCTTTGGAAACCCTGTGCAGGTTTACTATGAGTTATAACCAACTCGATGACTTTTAGCAAAAATAATATTAAGGCCTTTGAAACCTATGTGTTGGTTTTTTTTTTTTTTCCATTTAAAATCTAGTTCTTGATTGACACACACAACCACTTTGCAATGCATTATGCTAAGGTAGCCAGACTCAAAGGATTATATCCTGTATGATTCATTCTGGGAAAGGAAAACATACAGGAATTAAGAAAATATCAGAGATTACGTGAAATTAGGAGTAAGAATGGGATTTGACTATGAAGGCCAGGGGAATTATTTTTCAGATGAGGGATCTGGTATGTATACTGATTTTCATTGTGTATATGATGATGTGTTTGTCAGAATTCACAGATCTATGTAAAGACAATTTTACTGTGAATATTAATAATATTTTAAATGCACTTAAATATATAGGAAGTGTTGTTGTTGTTGTTAATTGCTGTCGAATTGGTTGCCTGAAGATAAAGGCACAGTTCCAAGCAATTAGTATGAATGGTAGAAGTGGTCCTGTCAAAGCTGAAGAGGACCAGTCAAGAGCAAAGTTCATGGTAACAGTGTGTTCTACTGTGATGATGTATGTGCTGCCGTGATGCTGGAGGCTATGCCACCAGTATTTTAAATACCAGTAGGGTTTCCCATGGTGGATAGGTTTCAGGGGAGCTTCCAGACTAAGAAAGACTGGTAAGAAGAAATAGGCTAGCCATCAAAAACTTTATGAATAGCAGTGGTACTTTGGCTGGTACAGTGCTGGAACCTGAACACCTCAGACTGGAAGGTATTTACAATACTATCGGAGAAGAGCTGCCATCTCAATGTGGATTTGCCCTTAATGATGGAGCAGAGCTTTCAGGACCATCATTTGCTGATGGGGTATGATTCAAAATGAGAAGAAACAGCTGCAAACATCCATTAATAATTGGAAAGTGGATTGTATGAATTGTAAATCTAGAAAAATTTGAAGTCAGAACTTAAATGGAACTTATAAAAATTGATTATCTTTGGCATTAGTGAACTGATATGGCCATTTTGAATTAGATAATCCTATGGGTGGGAACCAATTCGATGGCACTTAATAGCAGCCACAGTTAGTAAACCATATGATTTACTGTGCCAGGAATTGCAATGTGAAGAGGAATGGTGTCAAAAAAAAAAAAAAACATCATTCATCATCAAAAAGAATGTTTCAAGATCTGAAGTATAATGCTGTCTGTATTAGGATAACATCTATATGCCTATAAGGAAGACCAGTAAGTACAACTGTCGTTCAAATTTATGCTCCAACAGAATGTGGAAATCATTTAACTCTGTATCATATAGTAGTGTCACATACTAATAAAATTATCTAAAGACAATTTAAAAATGGTTGCAGCAGTACATTAGCAGGGTGCCACCAGAAAGTGAAGTAGGATTCAGAAGAGAATGTAGAACTGATACTAAATGAATTTTTGCTGAACGAGAGTCAAGGCAGGATGCTTACCAATGATTATCTGGCTCTTCAAGAACTGTGGATCATAACAAATTATAGATAACATTATGATGAATGAGAACCTCAGGTCACTTAATTGTACTCATGCAGAACCTGTATGTAGACCTACATACAGCCAGTGAACAGAACCAGGGGATACCGAATGGTTTAAAATTACGGAAGCTGTGCATCTGATGTGGATCCTTTCTTCCCATATTTACTCAGTCTGTGTGCTGAGCAAATAATCCTAGAAGCTGGACTGTATGAAGAAATATGTGGCATCAGGATTGGCAGAAGATAATTTACAGTCTGTGATAAATGACATAGCTATGCTTGCTGAAAGTGAAGAGGATTTGAAGCACATACTGACTGAGATCAAACTGCTATACCTCAGTATAAGAAAATAAATATCCTCATAGTTGGACCAATAGGCAACATCCTGCTCAACGGAGAATTGAAGTTGTCCTGCTCTGTAGGATAATTACTGGACTGCTAGCTGCAAGGTTGATGGTTCAAATCCACCAGCCTCTCTTTGGAAACCCTACACAGGGTCAATACCGACTCAAAGGCACTTAACAACAAGAAGATTTCAGCTTACTTGGATCCACAATCAATAACCATGGAAGCAGCAGTCATGAAATCAAAGATAGTATTGCATTAGGCAAACCTGATGCAAAAGACCTCTTTAAAGTTTTTTAAAAAGCAAAGATATTACTTTAGGATTAAAGTATCATCAATTGCCTCATGTATGTGAAAACTAGACACTGAATAAGAAAGACTGAAGGGGAATCCATGCATTTGAATTACTGTGTTACTCAAGAATACAGAATAGATGGCATTAACCCTGTGGGTTAATGCACTGGACTGCAAGGTTGGTTTGAACTGCAGGGTTGGCAGTTCAAGCTCACTAGCTGTTCCTCCGAAACCCTTTACAGGGTCACTATGAATTGAAACTGACTAGGTGGTCCTTAACAACAACAGCAACCAGAAGGACATATAAATCTGTCTTGGAATGTTGTAAAGTTAGAATCATTTTATAAGGAAGGATAAAACTTTCATTTACATACCCATAGTGACCTGTATAGGATTTCCAAGGAGCAGCTGGTGAGCCTGAACCACCAACCTTGCAGTTCAAATGACTTTGCAGTCTGATGCATTATCCTACAGTGCCACACCAGGACTCTGGTTTATTGGTGGTTGGTGGTTATGTGCCGTGGAGTTGGATCCGACTCATAACGACCCTGTACAGGGTTTCCAAGGCTGAAATCTTTATGGGAGTAGAAAGCCTCATCTTTCTCCCGCGGAACAG
Source organism: Chrysochloris asiatica (assembly GCF_000296735.1). Taxonomy (NCBI): domain Eukaryota; kingdom Metazoa; phylum Chordata; class Mammalia; order Afrosoricida; family Chrysochloridae; genus Chrysochloris; species Chrysochloris asiatica. The sequence continues at coordinate 8,206,695 of NW_006408641.1, forward strand.
CTGGTAATTTCGAACTGCTAACCTTAAGGTTTGCAGCCCAATTCGTAACCACTATGCTACCAGAGCGCCTTAGGAGGTCCCAATCCCTGAAGAATGACATTTTTGTGGATTGAATTGTATGTTCTAAAATTTGTGTTAGAAATCCTAACTTCTATGCCTCCAGTTATAATCTCAATTTGGGAATGAGTGTTCTGTTATGTGAGTAAGTCTCTTAATAAGAAATAAATGGAAACAGGAAATCAGACATGGAAGAAGAGAGATGCCTAGGAGGTGAAATTCATAAGAGACATGGACCTTCCTCCACAGCTAACACAACAGCCTGAATTCAGACTTTCTAGCCTCCTAAACTGTGAAAAAAAAAAATTTGTTACAGGTATCTCTTGCTATTCGAAAGTTTACTTTATGCTACTTTGCTTTTACATTAGTACTACATTAGTATTGATTTTTGCTAACTCAAAGAAACTGAAAAAGATTTTGTTCTGTTGATAAAAGGTGAAAAGTGAAACTAGCATTCAGTGAGCCCTTGAAGAGGCAAGGAACTACACACTAAGTTTCTCAGTAACCAGCCACTGTAGCTTTGAGCTGTGTCTGTGAATACTATATGTTAGTTTTAAGTTTTCTCTGTTATTTGGTATGATTTGGTACGTACTTTTTTATTTTGGCAATGTTCAGTTTTTCCACATAATTACTTCCTTGTTTTCTACCATTTCTGCTTACATAAGGTTTCATAGGAAAACTTTACTTATGGGTAGTGGGGGTAACCAGTATAGCAGCACCACATAACCAAGACAGCGTGTTTGGTAAAGTAGAGAGTCAACTAGATGGATTGATTCAGTGGTTCCAGAAATGGGCTCAAACATAGCAATGATTGTGAGGCTAAGGCAGGAATGGGCAGTATGTTGATATACAATTATTTCCTTGACCATTTTTCTCTTTTGGACATTCAGGGCGTTTTGCCTATGTTTGCTCTTTTAAGTAGGATTGTGAAGAAAATCTTTGTTTGTAATTTTAGTGTTTAGATTTACTTTTCTTAGAGTCTCAGTATATCATAATTGTTGCAAATAGTGACTCTGGAGCCAGATTGGCTAGGTTCAAATTCTGTCTTCTTTTTCACTGACTCTGCACAAGATGCTTAATCTTTTTTTAAGTCTCACTTCCCTTTTCTGAGAGATGAAGTTAGTGACAGAATTTATTATTTGCAGTAATTCATGTGAAATACTAAGAAAACACCTGTGCATGTTCATGTTATAATTAGATTCCTATGAGTATGATTACATGACAAAAAATGTTACCATCTTAAAGGCGATTTGGTGTATATTACCAGATGTTAATACCATCTTGAAATTGTCATTGCACAATTATCCCAAAGAATGACAGATTAAAACTCATTTTATGTCTCTGAGAAAAGAGATCATGTAGCAGGAAAATCCTTAGGAATAATTTCATACTGTCTAAGAAAGTAAATAGCTTGGTTTCAAGTCTGTATTTTTATAGAGGTGTAGCTATAAAGATCGTGTGAATTTAAGGGAACAAACGAGTTGCTTTATTATTTGATTCTTGGCATAGCTGTGGTGGGGATGTAGCTGAATTGGAACTGATTTCACAGCAGTTCAACAACAATAACAATAAGGGTAAAGGAGCTCTAGTGACACAGTGACTGAAGTGCTGGGCTCCCAACCAAGAGGTAGGCAGTTGGAAAGAACCCACCAGGCTCTCCAAAGGAGAGTTTCCTTACAGATTTACAGCCTTGGATGACCTACTGTGCAGCTCTGTTAGGACTTGTAGGGTTGCTGTGAGGTGGAATTAACATGATGGCAGTGGGTTTAGGAATAAGTAACAGGTGTAGGATGTTTTAGGAGTCCTGGTGTGGCACGGTAGGATTAGCACTCGACCATAAGGTCAGTTTGAACTTTCAGGGTTGGCGGTTCAAACGTACCAGCTAATCCTTGAAACCCTTTACAGGATCACGATGAAGTGGAACTAACTCGACATCACTTCACCACAACACGACAACAAGGACGTTCTAACCTAATAATTACTTACCTTCTTTACATCCTTTTCTTTTTCAGGGCAAAGAGCAGGAGCATACATTTGTCTTTAGACTGGAACATCCTAAAGCTTGCAAACACTTATGGAAATGTGCTGTGGAGCATCATGCCTTCTTCCGCCTTCGAGGCCCTGTCCAAAAGAATTCTCATCGATCAGGATTTATTCGACTAGGATCACGATTTAGATACAGGTTAATTTTACTAACAGTTTGCTCTACCTTTCACTCATAGAGGCCAGTTTAGCTCACCTCCTTATATTACTAAGGCTTTGAGAACTAAAATGGTTTGTCAAAGCCTTTCATTGGCAAAAACAGACAAGAAAACGTGTAGTATTCTGTTATTGTCACTTTGTTGGATAGTCACATTAAGCATAGTAAAGGTATGATGTGGTTTATCTTCCTTTTGACATTTACTTTGTGTATTAGCCAACCCCGAACTTAAATCCAAGTAAAAAGAGTTTTATGTTTGCTCCATCCATAGTTATATATATTATATGTTGTTGTTAAGTGTCGTCAAGTCGGTATCAAAGCGTAGTGACCCTTCATAGGGTTTCTGAGGAGTGGCTAGTGAGCTTCAACCACACACCTTGTGGCTCAAACAGACCTTGCAGTCCACAGTGCCACACCAGGACTCTGCACTTGGTAGGAAATTGGTCTGAATAATCGTTGTGTTCCTTCATCAGCTTGAACTTTCATTGTTCTTACAGTGTGCTAGTTCATTATTCATGAATTAGAAATGTTTGGTTTACTGGAGAGTCAGTTTTATTGGTATGAGTGTTCAACACGCCATTAATGTAGAAAGAATTCATTGTTTAAAATTTATGTAAGAGTGCTTCTATTTTATCTGTATTAAAAATAATGAGACATTTTCCTTAAATTTTAAATGGAAATTAGGAAGAAAGGGAAAATAATTTAAAAATATATTTCTGGGAAATAATTCCAAAAAGTGCATCACAATTCTTGTGGCTAGCAGCCCAGTGCTTAATGCATTCTGTTGTAAGGGCTTTTAAAGTCACAATTAGAAAAAGTAACGAAATCTTCCAGTTACACACATTGAGGGTGAGGACTGTGGGCGGGGAGAACTACTCCATGAAAGCACAGACATTCCAGAATTACTAAATATGTTCCTAGGTGACTTGCATGTCTACTAATAAAAGGCACTGTAATCTGTTTTGCATACTTCACACTATCCTAACAGGTGAAAGAATGAGCGTGGCAAACAGACACATCAAGACTCCTGTAATAGTTTCCTCAGAATGATGCTTTTACTGACAACCTGAATGTAAACTTTCTCACATTTATGTATATTGATTACTGTAGGCCTCAACTCCCATTTCTCTGCTAACATTCTTAATTTATTTTAGTGGGAAAACTGAGTATCAGACCACAAAAACCAATAAACCAAGAAGATCAACAACGTTTGAAAGACGGCCCAGTCAGCGGTATTCTCGAAGAACTCTACAAATGAAAGGTGAAGGGCAACCGTGTTCAAAAGGCTTGTTTTAACTCCACAGTTAGACAGCTCTGAGTATTCTTACATGTATTTCAGTCAACCAAGTTATGATGTATTAAATTGGGTTCTGGCATAAAAATCAGTCACATAAGTTAAAGGAAACATTGCCTATGTTCTTAACTGATGAAACTTTATGTTCATGCCAATCCAAACACTGTTTTGAGATTGTGTTAGTCTGTTTTCGTTTGCATTAGCTATATTAGTTTTTCTATAGGACACATTCATAATAAAATATGAGAGGAAGTTAAAAAAAATTGCTATTATGATTTGAATGTATAGATCCATGAATTTCATTCCACGTAAAACCTGTCTCTTTGATAGTGGGTGAGTGCAGTCAGGTTCTCTCAGTAATACACTTTTCTTAGTCTCCTTACGAAAAAGGTCCACTCAAAACAGTGGCTTCCAAGGGGATGTTCTGGGCCAGTGAAATTCAAGGCCGAGAGGTTAGCTCAAAGGGTTATGGCAGTTGTCTCTTGAGATACTCAAGGGGTCATATTGATGGGTTTTCTTGAAAGGACACCAGTGGTCATGGGGGCTTACAAGGAAGAAGTTTTAAGAAAATTGAAAACTGCATTGGTGAGAAAAAAACCAGGGAAGTTGTGCTGAGGAATCTTTTCCCATCATGATAATGCACCTGCTCATTCTTTGAAGTTAATATGTGCTGTCCTAGGGAATTTCCTTGGAAAACATTACCCCATCTAACCAACAACCCTGATTGTGCCCCTTTAAACATCATTTTATCAGAAAACTCAAAAAACATTAGAAGGAACGTAGAGGATGACGTGGTGTAAATTGAGGAGCACAGAATTCTTTGGGGAAGAGTTTCCAAACCAAATCCCTGTGGTGGAGTGGGTTCTGAGTCATAGTAACCCTCGAGGACAGAGCAGAACTTCTCCATGGAATGTCTGAGACTGTAAATTTTTACCTAGTCAGACAGACTCATCTTTCTCCTGATATAGCAGTTCAATGTACCTGTTTACTTAGTTATGTAAGAAAAAGTGTAGTCAATGTTAACCAATTAAAACCTGTTACATTTGGTTTTGAATCTGAATGTGTATTAAAATACAGATTGAAGTTTATGTACAGAGTCAAGTACACACCACCTGTTTGAAAACTACCACCAAGACCTGATATTTGACAGTCTTGAATTATTTCAAAAAGAGATTCCTTTTATTTTATTCCACTGTTCCTTTTGTTTCTCATGTTTGACACATAGTCCACATGGATGTAAATTATGTAATGTTGACATTGTTAGTACCTGCAGCCTCCTATGTGCAGAATGGAGGTACTCCGTAGGGTTTTCAAGCCGTTTGTGGAAGTAGATAGCCAGGCGTGTTATCCAGGGCATCTCTAGGTGGGTTCGAAGCA
>NW_006408641.1:8211886-8213686 GCF_000296735.1 Chrysochloris asiatica
TATCTTATAAATTAAGTGATGCATAGCTGTTAGGGAAACCACTTCAATTTATGATTGTTTTAAAAGTTCCCAAGTTATCTCTTGTTTTCCACTGATGATTCAGACTCACTCAGGTGACAGAGACTTACAGATGGTATGTTGTAAAGAAAGAGATCCTTATTTTTATTGCTTTATTTTAAAAAGTGGAAGTAATTGTTATTCTTGACTTTAATGGGATGAGCACTAGAATACTTGTGAAATGAAGACTTTGAACATTTGCTTAAGAAATACAGCTTATTGATCAAAATAGTATTTTGTCAACAGTGAAGCAATTTCTCATGTAAGATGAGATTAATGGGAATTTTTCTTTTTTCAGCAAACACAGCAAAACCTGAAGAACTCAGGTAAGTCATATCTTGCAACTTAGGAATTAATGTTGGATGTTTTAGAATTTCTATAGTTGTTGCTATTAATTAATGAATCGAAGGTATCGTAGCTGTTCCATAGTTTGTTTCAATTTATCTTTCTATTGAGTTTCTGTCATGTTTTTGCCCAAGTGCTCTTTTTGGAGACAGGAAGGGCTGGCAGTCTCAGCAGCAATTTAAAAAGCATTGTATAAGTCATTTGGAGAATGACACAGAAATTTGTAACTTTTAAGATTATGATAAGATCTTTTGAATTATAAAATGGTGAAAATTTGAGAGTAGAAATACATAAAGGAGTAACTCATTTTTTTTCCTGTGTAATATATAAACTTATGGGTTATTTGGACTCTATGCTTTAAATTTAAAGAATTGTTTGTGCTACTATATGTATTTTGCCATCTTTCCTAGAAATTGTGCCATCAATACATGAGATTGCTCATGAAGAATATGTCTAAAGCACAGTTAGAGTACAAATATATGGGAGTAACTAATCAGAAGATATAGAAAAGCAAGTGTTTCCCTAGAAAAGATATTTTCTGGGCATTTACAGTCTTAGTTTTTAGGTACCATTAATACCATTTTTAAATTTAAAGGCTTTTATTGTAAAGGAATTCTTTCTAAGATTTTATTTCTTTTGTTTCTGAGACTGTGCACAGCAAAATGTATACTGATTCCACAGTTTTCACATGTAAAATTCAATGACATTGATTACATTCTTCAAGTTCTGCAATCATTTTTACCCTTTGAGTTGTTTCTCCCCCATTAACTTAATCTCATTATCCTCTAAGTTTTCTAATTTTTTGTTAGTTGTTATTGTCCATTTAGGAGTCCTGGTGCGATGCTGTGGGGTAATACGCTGGCCTGCAAAGTTGGTTTGAACCACAAGGTTGGCGGTTCAAGCTCACCAGCTGCTTCTCGGAAACCCTATGGGTTGCTATGGGTTGTAATTGACTTGATGGGATTTAACAAAGTTGTCCAATTGATCCATACAGATGGTTCTTAGAAGAGTATAATGATCAAGGCAAACATTTTTAGTTAAACTGGACTATAGCTTTAAATTTCTCTGCTATTCATAGAGTTTTCAGTGACTAGCGATTCGGAAGTAGTTTGTCACTCTTTCTTCCTAGTCTGTCTTTGTCTGGAAGCTCATCAGAAACCTGTCCACCATGAGTGACCCTGCCAGTTATTTAAAATACTGGTAGCATAGCCCTCAAAATCACAGCAACTCAAGCCACCATAGCACAACAGACAGATGAATGGTGGCCGTTTGGTTTTATGTTGATACTGTCACTTTAAATTTCAATGTCAATCCTGATACAATCAAGATACAATCAAGGCACTCAGAATGCGACTGGGGAAAAAAATGCCTCCTCAAAGTAGGGTTGACCAGGATGAC
>NW_006408641.1:8215526-8223602 GCF_000296735.1 Chrysochloris asiatica
GCAAAGGCTTTCGATTGTGTGGATCATGACAAGCTATGGACAACATTTCTTAATCTGGTGGGTTTAGGATTTTTGTGCTCTTTGTTTAGTTCCTGGAGTTGTTGAATAAGTAGTTGTTCTCTCTGTTTTTGTCATGTAGTCTTTTGTTACTGTAAGTTTCCCATTAAATATTGCTTTCACTTCATCCCTTAAGTTTTGCTATGGTGTGCTTTCATTTTCATTTGACTACAAAGAAATTTGAGATTTCTTTCATTGCTTTCTTAATCTGTTGTTAGTTTAATAGTATACAGCTTAGTTTCCATGTGTTTGTACATTTTACAGTGCTTTTTTTTCTTTTTATGTTTAGCTTCACTATATTGTGATCAGAGAACATACTTTGTATGATTTAAATATTTTTAAATTTATCAATAGTTACTTTACAATCTAACATATCTTGGAAAATGTTTCATGTGCAGTGGTGTAAGATTTACACTGTGCTGTTGCTGGGGTGTGTGTTCTCTATTTGTTAAGTCTAGTTGGTTTATACTGTCATTAAGGTCCTCTGTTTTCTTTGTTGATTTTCTTTCTAGATGATCTAATATTGAAAGTAGTATAATGAAGTCTCCTACTATTTCTCCTTTCAACTCTTTTCTTCCTGTATATCAGTGTTTGCTTTATATATTTAGGTACTCTGATGTTGGGTGCATATATATAGTTATGATCATTAAATCTTCTTGATGAATTGACCATTTTATCACTGTATAATGTCCATCTTTATCTCTTCTAACAGATTTTGTCTTGAAACCTGTCTCTCATTTGGTTATTATTTCCTTAGAATATTTTATGTGTATAATCTTAAAACATGAGGCTCTATTCTAGAATGTATATATAATTTTAAAAAATGTGTTTGTTATTCATTACAGTGTTCACAATAATACTTCAACCCAGAGTGATGTCTCCCAACAGGTAAGACAGTATCAAGCATCTAAAACCATAAAAAGTATGAATTGTGGCAAACAGTAGTATTGCTAATGGGATTTTCATTCTAGATTAGTGATGTAACCTTGAGTAAGTTATGTACATTTTCTTTTTTTTTTTTTAACTGCAAAGTGGTTCAATAATGTCTAACCCTCTGTTATTGCAGTTTTGTGCTCTTTACGTTTTCTGTCTTTGTAAATCCCGGAGAGTAAATAAAGATATGTGTGTTCAGTTAAATTACTATCTCATAGTTGGTTATATAAAATTCAAGCTTTTACTTGAATTGAATTATCTTTGTTCGTTATATGAATAGTATTGCATCCTAGTTGGTGAAAGGATCTTTTTATAGGCATGATACATGATTTGTATAATTTGTGTCTGAAGGCTTGGGGTGTCAGACCTACTGTACCTGTGATGCCTTCCTCCCCTTGTGGTCCTGTGCTGATAGAGATCGAGACTCTTCCAAGGGATCCTGGAGTAGACCTGAACGACAGGAAATGGTTTGTTAACCCCTTAAATCAAAATTAAATGCTAATTCCCTTCCATAACATTACAATTCTATAAATGTCATTGGAAGCCAATTATTCATATTTGTGAGCTGAAAAGAAACATATTAAGCAGTCTTAGAGGAATTGGGGAAAAAATGGATGTGTGAATCAAAAGGGGGACTTCTGTCAGACTGTCATCCTTATTTTGATAAGCATGATCCATAACTAGTGGTTATTTCTATGTTGAAAAAAACTTCTTCCCTAGTAAGTAGAACCTTTTCTTGGGTGGACAAGAGAAGTATTTTTGTCATATGTTATTTCATTAACATGACAATACTACTTTGGATATACATTCTTCATTGAGACCATAAAGATAAAGCCAATAGGAAAACGTAATTACATTCCAATAAAACACTATTTTTTCGAAGAGATAACAATTTGATGACAAAGAAGATAATTAGCTTTTCAGGGTCTTTTTCTAGATGAATAGTACACAAATATGGATAGTTTATGGCTTGTTGGAGTTGATTGTTGGGATTTATCCTTTCCTAAATAAATGTATGTGCCTTGATGGGCTCCTTGGGAATAATATGATTATTTGGTATATTACCTGTTCAAGTGTTGTGTCTGTTTATGGAAAAAGTCTTTCTAATTCTTAGGATTTTCCTGTTGTTCTTAGTGTTTTTAGTACCTGAAATCTAACGAATTCCTGTGGTGATCTCCAGGTTTGGGTCTGCTTTCTGTTCAGCTGGTTCTTCCTTCCTGGTGGTGGGTCAACAGTGTTTGGTGATTGTTTTGAGACTTTGCAATGCATTTTTATTTGCTGCTGTTTTGGCTTAACTAACTTTAAGGTGCTTTGCTCTTGATAAGTAACTATCACTGGTGGATATATTTTTACTTCACTTCCAGATAACTAGAGATTGGTTTCTAAGATTAAGGTGTGTGTATGTGTGTGTTCTGCTCTCTTGTTCCCCCTTTCTACTTAGGAATTGGTGAGGGTACCTTGTGTGTAAACAGTGAAGCTCCTAAATGCCAATTTTTAGCCTTTAACTTTAAACCGTTAAGATGAGTTTTATCTATACTTAAAACACAGCTTCAGCAAACAACTATGTTTTCTCTTAATGTTAGCACTAAGTCCTATTGGGAAGGAAAAACAGTACTCAGATTTTAACCATAAAACAATTATTTTAGTATAAGTTTGTCTTTTAATATGTAATGAGAGTCTTTACTAGTTTACATCCTATTTTAGAACACTAAACCTTTATTGACTTTTAAAATAATTTTCTCTTTTAATGGATAAATCTGTTTAATTTGACTTATTAGGCACTACTCAATTCCTTTGATGCAAGTTTTAGAGAGAGTATTGAATCTGCTTGAATTTCAAGAAAAATGAAACATTCGGAGCTGTGTGCCCTTTCTTTATGTGGCTGTGCTGAAATGGAGTAAAGCAGTGGAACTTACCACTTCCACAGCTTCAGTGTATGTCGACTGAGGCATGGAACTGAATACAGAGCTGACTTGTCTTGGAGCTATGGATTCTCCAGCCTTTATTCATAACGCATTCTGCTTTTCATTCTTTCTGTGTATGTGTTTTGAGTCTCATTAATACTTTAAAAAGACAAACAGTCCTCCTCTAGAATGTGATAGGTTGATAAAATTTGGAAATACTTAATGTATTTCTGGCAGGTGAAATTTGCCTAAAATTGTTTAAATCTAAACCTGTTTGCTACGTGATTCTCTAGTAGATCTTTTCTAGCTGGTGCTTTTTAAATGACATTACTATTTGAGTGAGTGACTTGATATTTCAAAAACTTACAATTATCTAATATTTAAAGTATTACCTTTTTGAGAAGCAATTTGTATATTTTAAATCCATAAATTATAAACAATGACAAAAACAAAACTGAACATTTGGAAAATCTTGACATACATTGGTGGAGAAAATGAACCTAATTTACTTTTCTAAAGTTTTGTTGTTGTTATGTGTGATGGATCAGTTCCGACTCATAATGGCCCTATACTCAAGGTTTCCAAGGAGTGGCTTGGTGGGTTTGAACTGCCAGCCTTGCAGTTAGCAGTTCACTGCTTACCCTGAAGCACCATAGAGATTCTAAATTGAAGATTGAGTTGAATGAATTAGATCTGATAAATATTTTATTTGAAGGGAAAAGGTGATTTGCTGTTTTTAAAAAAGGATACTGGATTTGTTCTGAAGAATCTTTAGTTTCTTTTCAGTCCCCCTGCCCCCCAAAAAAGGAAATGTTCATGTTTATGTTTATTTAGAATGATAATCCTATATAATAGTATATTTTAATAATTTACTATATTTATTAAATATGATGCTATATTTATTTAATGTTATAATGTGATTTGTTATATATAATATTGTAACTTTAGATATCATTTATATTTAGGGTGAATTCTTTTTCATTTTGGTTATATTAAAATCTCCGTGGCCTTTCCTGCCATGTCCTAGCACCTGGGCAGATGTTTTCTTTCTACTGGAGGACTGATCTGGTCTAACCAGAAACCATGCATGTGTCCTTGTTGCACTCTGATACTGCTGTAGCACTATGTGAGAGAAGAGATCTACTATGCTTACTAAACCATTCCTTGGTGGAGGCTTATAATCTCATCACATTATCTGTACCTGTTGAATTTTCTTTTCAGTTCTGGTGAAATTTGATTACAGAATGAATAATAATTTTTTAATTGAGGACATTGATGTAAAAATTACATGGCCTCTCAGGTAGTTTTAAAAAATACTTTTTCTGAATTTTGTTTCTTATGTCTTAGTTTTGTAAAATCACTTAATTTGAGGAATATTATTTACCCCAACTGCCTTTTCCCATATGTGCCCTTGTCCTTATGTAAAATTCTTTAAATTAATTAGATTATGAATTTTTTTCTTCTCATTAGAATCTCATATAACTTTCCTACTTCTTGTTTTAATAATAACATCAGGGACAGATATAGTGCCTTGCTTTCTGTGACCTCACCTAACAGATTCTGAAGACTTGTATATATTTCCATAGTGGCAGTTTCCATTACACATAACTGAAGTTGACTACTCCCTTTGTATTCTTGAATGTTATCATTGCATGGAGTAGATACTCACAGCAGTGTTGCATGCTGGTCACATTGCTGTTTTTCTTTATTACCGCTTACACATCCATTTTCTCCTATTCCTGTGTACTAACTGTGCTCCCTCCCACTCCCCAACCATTTAGGCTGTCTGCTGCCAGTGACTGCTGTCAACGTGGTGGAAACCAGTGGAACACCAGGGCCATGTCCCCACCCCAGACTGCATATAGAAACTACACTGACTCTGTCCATGAGCACAGTGTGAAGAATACAGGAGCCCACCATGCTGGTCATTTCCCTGACCAGTCAGCCATGACTGAGATATGAATGTTAAACCCTTTAGGCATTGTGTCTTTTGTCATGCGCGTTGATGGTGTACATTTTCTAATCTTTATAGTGTATTAGGTCACATTAGGAGAACTGGGGAGAAGTTATTTCATGCTGAGTCACTAGTGCATTACTATTTATAATTAATGCATCTCTGAAATGGAAAAGGATCTAAAGGTGCTGTATTCCATATCATGACAACTGATTTTTTGTTGAGAAAAGTATGTACATCGTTGTAGTTTCAGATAAGTTTTTCATGATTTCAGCATCCTTAACACGTTACTCAGAAGCTGTCTCAGGAGAAGGTTGTGTCTGTGGCTAGGTTACCCATCACCACCCTCGCCCAGGCTGTGCACAGGTGATGGGCAGTGATAGCAGCAGACTCACTGCAGGCACTCAGAAGGAAGTGTGTCCAGGCACACACAGGACGTCAGCCTTTTGCTGTTTTTATAAAACTTACTCTTAAACCCTACACTTAGTCTTTCTAAAGTTTACTCGTTGCCCTCAGTTTAGTGCCTAAGAATTTATAATTTTAATTTAAAATTTTTTTTTGCTTTTTGATAAACACAAGTATTTAAGCTGCTAGAAGTTCTAAACACATTAGTAGTATGATACAGAGAGATCAGTCTAATTACTGTTGAATAGTTAGCTCAAAATGGAAAATGTATTTATTCTTTTCATTTATCTCTTTCATCTTGTGGACTTGGCGGATAACCCAGGTTTGCAGCAGCCTCATAATTTGGCCTTTAAAATAAAATTCTGAAGCTGAACAGTCTCATTCTCGAATGTACTTATTGGATATGCATAATATGAGTTTTTCACAGTATGAAGAATATTCTTATTTTTCATCCTTTATGAACTTCAGAATGAGTTTATCTGAGCTGTTTGATCTGCTTCATATGAGCAGATTACCTGGGAAAAGCTCATTTCAGATGTAATGGTACATGATATAAGGGAGGCAGTTCTTCCATATAGCTTTGTTCAAATTTAAAATTCATTTAACGTAATTTTTAACTATGCTTATGTTTATTTGAGGATATTTTGTATTCTGGGGATTTCTGATACTTCAAGATAATGAAGCTACATTATAACCAATCCATTTAACTTAATCTCACGGTCAGCAGTTCCAAACTACCAGCTGTTCCTCAGGAGAAAGAGGAGGTATTCTACTCCCTAAAGGTTTACAGCCTCAGAAACCCTGTACAAGGTCGCTATGAGTCGGAACCGATTCTACGTCATACAACAACAACAACAACAATTTACCTCAGTATTACCCCGTCAATAATCTCTGCTAGACAAACATAAAGGTTTCAGAAGGTGTTATTACTAGACTGTTGGTTGCAAATATAATCCAGTTTGTCCATAGAAGATACAAGTAAGCAAACAGAGCCTAAAGAGTACTTAGGGAATGAAATTTCTAAGCATATTTTAACTTGTGTTTTGATTATATTCATACACAGAAGTCTGCCCCCTCTTATCCCCCATAGGATTACTTTCCAAGACCCTCAGTAGTAGTAGTTAAGTGCCATTGAGTTAGTGTCGACTCATAGCAGGCCTGCATTGGGTTTCTGAGGAGTATTTGTGAGTTTGAACTGTGAACCTTACAGTTCAAACCAACCTTGCAGTCCAGTGCTTATCCTACAGTGCCACACCAGAACTCCAAGATATCCAGTGGATACCTGAAACCTCAGATAGTACCAAACCTTATATTTATCATGTTTTCTCCTATACTTATATACCGGTGTTGTTGTTAAAGTGCTATAGGGTTGGTTCTCACTCATAGCAACCTTGTATAGGGTTTTCGAGGAGCAACTGGTGGGTTTGAACTGCTAACCTTGTGTGATAAAGTTTAATTTATCAACTAGACACTGTAGTAGATTAACAATAGTAATTAACAAAATAGAACAATTATGTAAAACAAGGGTTAATTGAGCAAAAGCACTGTTATACCCCACCAGTTGATCTGATCATTAAGACAGCTGCTCTATAAGGGGAAATCAAAAGGATTGCTACTAGGGTTTCAGTTTATACACACTGAAGTTTATTAGAAACAGAGCATGTTCAAACATATCTCTGTGATCAGTAGATTTAGTCTCATCAGAGTGCCTTCCAAAAAAAAGGTTTAATTACAACTGGTTTCCCAGGGGATCTACTAGGCCAGTTAAGTTCAAATCAACTGGTTTTTTTTTTGGATTCCAAATGGGTAATCTTCATAGATTTTCTTGAAAGACACAGGATGATCATTGGGACTTATGAGGATGAAATGTTAAGAAAATAGGAAATGCGTTGGTGAGAAAAAGGACAGGAAAGTTGCGTCAAGGAATCTTTGTGTCATGTTGATGCATCTGCTCATCCTTCAAGGGCAGCAGGTGCTAAACTCTCAGAACTCCATGGCGAAACCCGACCACTTCACCCTCCAACCCTGATCTCGCCCCTTCATACTTCTTTTTGTCCCCTAAACTCAACATTTGGAGTCCTGGTGGGGCGCTGTGGGTAAATATGCTGGACTGTAAAGTCAGTTTGAACCACAAGGTTGGCAGTTCAAGCTCACCAGTTGCTCCTCAGAAACCCTGTACAGGGTCACTATGGGTCGGAACTGACTGGATGGTATGTAACAACAACAATAACAACCTCAGCATTTAAAGGGACACAATTTGAGTTCCTTAAGGATGTCATTTTGATGTGTCAGTTAAAGAGTGTAGAATTCTTTGGGGAAGGGTAGTTATTAAGTGCTATAGAGTCGGTTCTGACTCAGGGCGATTCTGTATAGCTTTTCCAAGGAGCTGCTGGTAGGTTTGAACACTGACCTTGCAGACTAGTGCTTTATCTTACAGCATCACTTGAGGAAGGGTTAAAGAGTTGAACACATTACCTTCAGAAATTTATAGTCTTAGATATGTTAAAGAACAACAGCTTTACATTTTGATACTTTTCTTTAATAAAAATTTCTTAGGATTTTATAGCAATACTTTCTCACGCTTGTTTATATGAGCCTTGATGTGGCACTGTAGGATTAGTGCTGGACTTTAAACTACAAGGTTGTCAGTTCAAACCCACCAGCTGTTCTCGTAAACCCTAGAGAGTCATTATAAGTCAGAAGTAACAAGACGGCAAACAGCAGGTTCTTAGTTTATGAGTGGGTAGTGTATACGTTTATGAGTGGGTAGTGTATACGTTTATGAGTGGGTAGTGTATACGTTTATGAGTGGGTAGTGTATAC
>NW_006408641.1:8223702-8245962 GCF_000296735.1 Chrysochloris asiatica
GTAGTGTATACAGGGTAAATATGACAGGAGATTTTACTGCGTTACTCAAAACGGGAAGCAATTTAAGATTTACAAATTGTTTACTTCTGAAATTTCCATTTATTTTCAGACCACAGTTGACTGACTATAACTGAGACTGTGGAAAGCACAGCCTCAGATCAGGGCTAACTGCTGTATAAGGTGAGGGGAAGGACACTCTACTAGAGTTTTCTGTAGTACATCCTCTGATTAGCAATAGACCCATACTTTAAATAGTCTAGCTCCCACTACTATAAGCCTGTCAAGACTTAGTGTGTTCAAAATGGCCACTGTTGTGTTTCTCATTGTTGTTTTAGATCTATTATATACCTCAGATTATAATTGGTATTATATATAAGTATTGTCAGTGGTCATTTATACCCTGAAAATAAAGGAATTACTTGAATCATAAGATTTTAAACTTTAGTATTTACCATTCAAGAAAAGACTTCATGGATGTGAATGATTGAAAGCCCTACTAGTTCCATGGTAGAAACCCAGGGGTGATCATTAATAGCACAGCTTCCCTGGTCTCTTAGAAAGCACCAGCGTTTAGCTTTTTCTCACCTTACAGTTGACCTTGAGTTCTGTAAGTCATGCAGTTGATACAGCACCTCATATTAATTATAGATAAGAACTGAGTCTTTTAACTCTGGAAAGTATGGAAGGTTGTCAATGATGAGTAAGCTCTTCAGTTTATATTGAACATAGTCATTTCTGTACCTATTTGAGTTCATGAAAACTGGTGTATTTAAGTGATGAAAGAATCTTTTATGTCTAAAGTATCACTGGTCAGAATACCAGATTGTTGTTACTGTTTGCCATCCTGTGGGCTTCCCAGGCTGTAGTCTTAATGGGAGTAGATTCCAGGTGTTTTCTTCCAGGAAGCCTTTGGTGAGCTTGAACAACTGACTTACTGGTTAGCAGCCAAGTGCTTAATCATTGCTTCCCCAGTGCTCCTTAAATCCTAGTCACCCCCCCAAACAAAACAAATCTGCTGTTATTGAGTCAATTCTGAGTCATAGCAACTGGACAGTCTCATTGCTTTGAAAGGCCATTATTTTGTGTGTATTATACTTTGAATAGGAGCTATGTAGGATGAGCACTGAAATGCAAACCACAAGGTTAGTGGTTCAAGCCCACCAGGACCATGCAAACATTTACAGCCTCAGAAACCCTATACAGTGTCACTATGAATCTGATCCAACTCAACAGACCTTAACAATAACAACCACAATGCTTTGAATATTGGGTTTGAAAAGGATAATGCCAAATTACATTTGTATATATATGTTGTTGGTGTTATGTGCTGGCTTCAAAAAGTTAGTAGGAATTTTTCAATTCCGCTTTTCCACAAATTTTTTGAAGCACTCTCATAGTGTTATATGGATCTGAAGTAATTAAATCATATTGCACCAGTAACACTTCATTTATTTATCATCAGATATTTCATATATTTAGTCCTAGTATGGCGCTGTAGGATAAGCACTGGACTGGGTTGCTGTGAGTTGGAAACAACTTGATAGCACTCGATGATACGAGTTTAAGTAAAAAATGTTACTTGGGGTCCAGTTCCTACATGCATGGATTTATTCTAAAAAAATTGTGTCTAAACACGTCTCTGTGATCAGTGGATAGCAGCAGACATGTTCTCTCAGTAACACATTGTCTTGGCCTCACTAGGATGCTTACTAAAAAAAGGATGCTCTTAATGTGCCATTGTAAAAACGAGGTTAATGCCAATATCAGATTTTTAGCAAAACTCACGTGGATACCTTCCCAAATCATTGAAGCTTTGCAACAAATTTACTGTAATGCTGTCACAACAGTTTTGAGATGGAGCAAGCGATTTTAAAAAGGTCAGAAAGCGCTCAAAGAGCTTAAGGCAGAGAAGTCAGTTTACTTTATAGTAGCTGTGGAATCCCAGAGGGGTAGAGCTCTGGTAGTGAAGTGGTTACGAATCAGGCTGCAAACCTCAAATTCAGCAGTTCGAAGCTATCAGCTGTTCTGTGGGAGAAAGATGAGACTATGACTCGGCACTACTGACTCCATGGCACATAACCACCAGCAACAACCAGTCAAGGAAATAGGTTTTCTTGAGGGACACAGGGCAATCACAGGAAATATTAGGAAGAAGTCTGAAGACAATAGAAAACATGCTGGTGAGTGCAAAGCCAGGGAAGCTGCCCCGTGGGATCACTGTCATGACAGCGCACCTGCTCCTCCTCCCAGGGTCAGGAGGGCAGTTCTACCTGAACTTCCTGGGGAAACCTTAGCCCTGATCCTGCCCCTTCAGGCTTCTCTTTGTTCTCAAAATACAAAGAATATTGAAAGGGGACACAATGTGAGTCCCTTAAGCATGCCCAAACTGCTGGTTTGTCACTATGAATCAGAACCAACTCGATGGCACTTAACAGCACTAACAAATGGAAGAACATGGAACTGTTCAGAGAAGGGCTAAAGGATGGAAACACTGCTTCCTGAAGTGCATAGACCTAGATGGAGATGTCGAGAGACAATAGCGCCCTCACATTTGGACATTGTTATTTAATAAAGATTTCTGTGATTCTGTAGCACTGCTTTTTCACTTAACCTTGTGTGTGTATATAATCTTATTGTAAACATATACAGTATCAGTTTGCCATTTTAACCATTCTTAGTTATACAATTCAGTGGCTTTAATTTACTGTGTTATACAATTACCACCTCTATTTCCAAAACACGACCATCCCAAACAGAAACTACCCAGTATGCAGTGACTTTCCATTCCCCTCTCCCCCTCCAGCTCCTGGTAGCCTCTAATCTATTTCTTTATCAGTTTACCTATTCTAAATATTTCCTATAGGTAGAGTCATACAACTTGCAATACAGTGATGAATAGAATTGATGAAAGTGGGCATCTTTGTCTTGTTCCTGATTTTAAGGGAAAGACTTTCAGACTTCAATCATTGAGTATGTTGTTTTCCATTAATACAAGTTAATTGTGTTGCAAAAGTTCCCGTCTGTTGTTACTGGTACACTGAGTGTTTAGCATGAAAGGGTGTTGGATTTTTGTCAAATGATTTTCCTACATTGAATTTGATGATCATGTGCTTTCCTCTAATGTTTTAACCAATCTTATTATATCATTTATACCATGCTGTCAGAATTGTGAATGTTTGCATGTGAGATGTTTGCTTTTATAGAGAGGTAGATGGTAGACTGTGAAACTACGTCTCTAGTGGGTAAGCTCTGTCTCGTGTATAAAATGACTTGAATCATTTGTAGATATGCGTTTTGTGGATTTAGGATTGATGTCTTTCCTCAGCGCCTTTTTTTCTCAGACTATAAATCTCAGTCTATATGTTAATTTTTATTTCAATAATATAAAATCAGTGTGATAATTGAGTCTTAACTCAGTTGACATGAACCTTAGTGGTGTATATATATATATATATTAGGACACAAGGCATGTCACTTTCAGTGTAATGTAAATATGTTACATAACTTCATTTCTTTCCTTGATTCCTGACCATCACTAATGTATTAAATTCCACTTGCATTGAGCTCTTTGGGTTGATGGGGAGGGGCATGTGTATATTACTAGCCTTCTCAGATTCAGTGAAGAGAAAACTTTAAAAAGAAATTAATGAAATGAAATAAACACTCTGGGACTTTTAAAATACCTTTTTATTTTATGTACTGAGAAAGTAAAACATAAGTGTTTCTGTTCTTATTGAAGAGCTTGTTCTCACAAATTTTTATGATTGAAATAATTACCTAAGTTTCTGTGCTCCTAACAAGCAGCTGTGGCCTCATTTCTAGCTGATGGTATTTGAATGAACTTTTTACATTTTGTCTCTGACAGTTGGCCAACAGTTTGTTTATATTGGCAAGGAGAAAAGATAGCTGACTTGGAAAACAACATTCTCTAAGGAGTTATACTGAGACTCCCTTAGTAGTGTAATGAACCTATACTTCTCTTCAAAACAGGTTCAGCAGCTTTTTTGTTATTGAAGAAATTTTTGTTTGTTTAGTTTAGTTTTTACAACAAGCGATATTAGTGTATGGTTAAAATTTGTAAGACCTTGCAGATTCTTTAATGAAGATATGGCCTACATGACTGATCATCGTTACTAATAAGTGAAAAATATTTTTAAATCATAGCTGTGCAGTGAGGGAAAAGAATTAAAGATAAAGGGACTATATAATAGGGAGGCAGTTGCTGGCATGATTTGTATTGTAGTACTAGAGAGGAGTATGCAGTTTTTGAAACTATCCTAGGGTGTGAAGTACATTATTACAGAATTGTGTTTATAACCCAGCTGTTAGCGTCAAGAATTGCTAAAATGTAAACTAGGAGTTTGGAGAGTAGACATACACTTAATAAGCCATATTAGTTCTTTCTGGGATGCCACCAACAAATCCCTTAGGAGTCCCTAAGACCTAGGTAGATTGGGTTCCCTAAGACTATGCAGGTTATCATTTTGATGGGAACTTCATGGTGAGTTAAAAGCATGCAGGTAAAAGTATTTGAGTAGATCATAAAGCATTCTAATTTCAATTCTTAGCAATTTCTCTGCATTTGGGTTTATACACTGCCCTCTTTGTTGCAGCTCCGCATGAACACTCCCATGTTTTTTAAGGCCCACCTGTCCACTTAGCTCCCACAGTTCCATCTTCAGCTACTCAACACCATCATTTCAACAGTACTCTCCTCTGCTCTGCATTGCCAGTTTCTGCTCTGGAATACGCTCATCCGCACAAAACAGCCTAATATTATTTAAAGAGGGACCCTCCCTTGAGTCCACCTCTCTTTTTGGCTAAAGCCCCGTTTCTTTGTTCTACCCACAGCAGAACTCTTTGCCTTGAAAGATCTTCTATGCTCACTGCTTCCTTTTCCCTTTCCATTGCCTTTTGAACCAACTCTAATCAGGCTCTGTTTCTGTTGTAAGCTGTCATGTATGACTGTGACAGTTTACACCACACAAGTGTACCACATGCTTGCATCATATGTATGAGGATTTGACAGTTTTCCAGCAGGTGGCACTATACTTCCTGTACAAATAAAATCAGTGTAGTATGCCAGTCTGTAATGGATAGAAGCAGTGTTGATCCTTTACAGTGTTTAGGACCGATGAAACTAAAATGTCTGCAGGAGGAACATTGTTTAAATCCTCACAATGGCTTTCCTTTGTCTCGTAGTGTTATAATAGTACCTCTCTACCAAAATCTCGTTTGTTAAGGTTGCAAGTGACTTTCACATTTCTAATCCCACAATCATTACTCAAGTTATTAGCATTGCAAACGTTTGCTTTCTTCCTCATGAAATACTTTTCTTCAGTTAGTTTGTTGTTGTTCTTAAGTGCCATTGAATCGGTTCTGACCCATAACAACCCTGTTTTGGGTTTCCAAGGAGCGGCTGGTGAGCTTGAACTGCTGACCTAAACAGTTCAAACTGACTTTGCAGTCCAGTGCCATGTAACATTAATAGCCAGGCATTTGCAGTCCCTTTGCTGCTATTGCTTTATCTTCCCACCCTTTCAACATTGTAATTGCCACCAAAGCTCTGTTTTCGGATCTTTTCTGTAACAACTCAATTCCTTTGGTAATCTTAACTAGTGGTAAGTTTTTTACATGCTGCCAAAACACTGACAGTTTTCCAGTTATTTGGTCAGCATGGACTTCCTTGTTTCCAGACACATACCCAGTTGCATATATGACATATCCCTTTGTTGTTGTTGTTAGGTGCTGTCAAGTCAGTCCCGACTCGGTGATTCTGTTCAACAGAATAAAACACTGCCCAGTCTTGTGCCATCCTCACACTTATGTTTGCAAATTTTATCACAATTGACCCTTTACCAAGCATGATGTCATTCTCCAGGGGCTAGTTCCTACTGATAACAAAAGCAGGGAGGCCTGCCCTGAGGCCCAGAGAGGAGGCCTGCAAAGATACACAGGGGGCGTATAATGTGCTTTCAGACGGAAGAGTCGGTTTGCTTGTACACCCAATAGGAGCTGAGAGACCTGTGCTTAAATAGGGAGGGATTTACGCTCTACTTTGGGGGAGCCCTCCAGAGTTCACCTACATGATTCTTGATCCTGGTCCTGAGTAGTTTCCTGTTACGTCTATCTGTGAGTTCCTAACTGTAAGTATGGTTTGAGAGTGCTGTGGGGAGGCCAGCTGGTGTCAGAATTGATTTTTTTTTTTTGTTTAAGTTGGTAAAATGATGGCATGTCTGACCTCCGTCTCAATAGGAATCAACTTTGGGCTGATCTTGGTCATGATCCCCTCTGAAATTAGATTCTGATGCTGTTGCTACCACCATTGTACAGCAGCCTTCAATTAGTTCCAAGACTTGAGCAAGTTTACAGACTCAGAACTCCTAGAATGAACAGGAAGCAGTATTTCTTTAAGGAAATACCGCTTTATACTACAAAAAGTGTACAATGTTAATCGTTCTTCAAGCCTTCCAAAGGGTCCTATGACAACATTGGCAAAAGGGAAATAACTAGACTTTTGGGTGATTACTGGCTCTGAACTGACACTAATTCCATTAAACACAAAGCATGACTATATCCCTTAAGTCAAAGCAGGGGCTTATAGAGATCAGGTGTCATCCCTGAACCCATCCTGTGTTTATATGCCCAGTTCTGGAATGTGTACCTGGAATACACATAATTTAGTAACTCAGAGAATTCTCAAGTTAGTTCCCTGATTTGTGAAGTGGAGATTGTTATGTTAAGAGAGGCCAAGTAGAAGCCACAAGAACAGTCTCTTAAGAAAATTGTAAACCAAAAGTAATACTGCATTCCTGGAACAAGTGTAGTGAGTTCATACTCAAGGACTTGAACAATGCAGGGGTGGTTATTCCTACCATGGTCTCATTTATCCTGTACAGAAAACAGATGCTTCTTGGAAAGTGATAATGGGTCATTGTTTACCAGGTTGTGACTCTGATTCTATCTGCTATTCCAGATGTGATTTTAATGCCTGAGCACATTAACACATCCCCTGCCACCTGTTTATACCGATTCATTTGGCAAATGTTTTTTTTCTCAAGATCCGTTAGTAGAGACTTGCTTCCAGTGGACAAAGCCAATAATACAGTGTCCTTCATATATATATCCCTTTCATAATTTAGTCCACAGCAACCTTAAGTACCTTTCCATGCCACAGTGACACACTAACCTGTTACATTGATAATATGTTGACTGAGCCTAGTTACCAAGAAGTAGTAACTGATCGCAGACTAACAGGTAAGACATCTGAGTGTAAGAAGGTTGTAAATTAATAGGGAAACATTTAGGGCCACTAATTGGGCAGTTTCTAAAAGTGCAGGGGCATGGGGCATGTTCAGATGCTATTTAAGGATGAGTTGTTGCATCTGCCCTCTCCTACAACCAAGAAATAGGTGTAATACTTTGTGGGCCTCTTTATATGGTGGAGGAAACTAAAAAGCTGCTAGTTTTGAGTGAGACCCAGAATAAGAGAAGGCTCTGCAATAGGTACCGACTGCTGTGCCAGCAGCTCCACTTGTGCTGCATAATCCAATAGACCCAGTGGTGCTTGGATTACCAGTGGCAATTAAAGAGTTCATGTTTAGCACTTTTGGCAGATCTGTATAGGTGAATCACATAGACCCTTAGGAATTTGGAGCAAAACCCTGCCACCCTCTGTGGATAACTACTTAGCTTTTTTCTTTTTTGTTAAATGCATTTTTATTATTCATAAGCAGATATGAGTGCCAGAAAAGTGTGACGACATATTGGTCCACTCATTGAGAACTAGTAGGTGACATGGAGAACCCAGATGAGACCTCTAACCACAATGAAAAAAGACTTAACTAAGGCTCTGTGATAAAGAGCACCAGTATATTTTCAAATACAGTGCTAGAAAGTTGGAAGGTACTCAAAATACAATTGGGAAAGAGCTACCTCCTCAAAGTTGAGTTGACGGTGATGATACGAGTAAAGTAAAACTCAGGACCTTCATTTGCTATTGGGACACAACTCAAAATGAAGAGAGCCAGCTGTAAACATCAATTAATGATCAGAACATGGAATGTATGAAGTATGACTCTAGGTGTAAGGTCCAAATTGATTTTACCTGATTTTGCCTACCTAGAGACTGCTTGACTAAACTCTAGTCAGGCTCAGGAAAGCATTTTTAATAGACAAGGCCTCAGTTTTTAGTTCCCTCCAGAGACAAGGTCAATCTCCATTCTGTACATTAGCCTGAACACGTCCTCTTGCTCCAAGAAAATGATATATGTATAAATAGCCAGGCAGCTCAAGGCCAGAGGCCAGATGTTTTCCTTTACCCTAGCCTAAGAACAAAGACCACTAGTCCTGACCAATTAAACTGTAACATCTCATAGTTTGCCAATTGTTAACCAATCCAAAGATTGTAAAGCTGAGAAACCTGAGCTGTTTGAAAACTCTATAAAAACCCTGCAGACAATGAATTCAGGGCTCTTTCCTTATTCCGATGGATAAGGTTAGAGACCAGGCTCGAGCTTGATTAAACTTCCCTTATGTATTTGCATCGCATCGGTACACGGCTCCTGGGTGGTCTTTGGGGACCCTGAATTCTAGGCATAACATAGGAAAGTTGGAAGTTGTCAAAAAATGAAATGGAATGCATAAACATCGATATCCTAGGCATTAGTGATCTGAAATGGACTGGTATTGGTAATTTTGAATCTGACAACCACATGCAAATAAAATGTTGCTAGATAATTCAAAAACAACTGCAACAGTATGTTGACAGGGAACTGCCTGAGGTTCAAGCAAGATTCAGAGGACTTGGAGCAAGGGAACACTAATTGGTTTAAACTTAGGAAAGGTGTGCTGCAAGGTTGTATTATTTCACCATACTTACTCAATCTGTAATTTGATAAGGCTGAATTATATGAAGAATAATGTGCCATCAGGTTTGAAGGAATACCTATTGACCACCTGCGATATGCAGATGATACTGAAAACAAAGAGGACTTAAAATACTTAATGATGAAGATAAAAGACCACAGCCTTCAGTATGCATTGCACCTCAATGTAAAAAACAACAAAAATCCTCACCACTGGACCAATACACAACTTCCATATAAATGGAGAAAAGATTGAAATTGTCAAAGACTATTTTGCTCGGATCAACCACCAACACTTACGGAAGAAGCAGTCAAGAAATCAAACAATGTATTATTGCATTAGGCAAATCTGCACAAGACCTCTTTAAAGTGTTAAAAAGTAAAGATGTCAGTTTGAAGTCTAAGGTGTGCCTGACCCTTGGGTATTTTCCATATCCTCATATGCATGTGAAAGTTGGACAATGAGTGAAGAAGACTCAGTCCAGAAATAGTTTGTAAAAGAATTGTTGCATCTGAGTTACAGTGTTGGAGGAGAATGTTAAACGTACAATGGATTGCCGAAAGAACAAACAAATCTTTTATTTGTGAGGTTGGTGAAGGATCGGTCAGTGTTTTGTACATACAGTCGCTGTGAGTTGCTACCAACTAGACAGCACCTAACGACAATAACAATTTGAGGGACAGCTTTGCTGGGTATATGATTCGTGGAATTTTTTTTTCTTTCCTAGGTTTATATATGTCATCCCATTGTCTTCTTGCCCACATGGTTTGCTGCTGAGAAATCAGAACTTTTTCTTATTGGTTCTTTTTTGTGGGTAACTTTTTGTTTTTTTTCCCCAAAGTTTGATTGTTATGTTTTGGCGATTTTCTTTTGGGATCTATCCTGTTTGTTGTTCATTCAGCTTCTTTTATGCTTCTCATCTTTCATGATGTTAGGGAACTTTTCTTCCAACAACTGTTTGACAACTTTCTCTGTGCTTGTCTCCTTCTGTTCTGGAATTCCCATCACCTGTAAGTTGTTACTGTTATTTATGATGTCCCATATAACTCTTAGGCTTTTTTCTTTTCTTTTTTTAAATTGTTCTTCTAACATACTAGTATTGAGAGATTCATCTTCATGTTCACTAATCGGAGCTTCCATTGCTTTGCATGTCTTCGTTTGCCATTTCAGTGTATTGTCCATTTCTGTGCTCTTAGTGTTACTCTTCTGGATTTGTCATTGCAAGTTTTGTATTGTTTCAAGATTTGCATTTACTTTGTTCTTGTAATGTTCTGAATTTTTCTAAAGTTTTCATTGTGTTCTCACTGTTTTCCTGGATCTTCGTATCAATCCTTTGAATGGAATTAATATTCTTTTGAATTCTTTTGCAGTTAGTTCCATTACCTTTTATTCTTCAGAAATGTTTTCTGACTCTGCATCTTGGTCATTTGTTTGAGCCATCCTGTCTTGTTTCTTTGTCTGCACTGAAATCTTCTGTTGTCTCCTGGGTGTTTCAGGGTTGTAGTATTTGTAAAAGGAAACAATGCAGTTTTTGCAGCTGGAGGGATGAATGGGTTCCAGCAATTCAAAGAGCTCAGGAGGTAGTTGTGGAAGGGATGTGACAGCAGAGTTCCTGGCCCTCGATGGAGTTCCTGTTGGCCTTGGCATTCTCTATGTTCAGGGCACTCAATCCAGAAGTAGTTTGTGGGGGGCCCTTAATGAACTGGTTTCAGTGTCTGTTAGGACCACAGGGAAGCTGGGGGTAGGGTAACTGGTGAAATGCTGGTCTGGAGGCTCTGTGGGTTTTGCAGGTCTGGAGCCCATCTGAATCCAGGCACCAAAGCAGAACACAAAAGCAGTATAACCACCCCCCAAGTCACACTGGCATGGCTCCCAACCACATGGCTTCAATCTCCCGGAGAGCAGGGTCTTCTCTGGGGGTAGATGAGGGTGGGAAAAAAGAAGCACTCACACCGTTCAGTGTGCCCATGCTAATCTGTTGTGCTAGGCCTCCTTCAGCTGCCATAGCTGCTCACAAGGTGGTGGAGCCGTGTGTGGCCAGCCGTCTACCAGTCAGTCTCTGTCTCTCACCGTTCCTGCTCAGCCTCTCCTCCAGCAAGTATTCCAACCACCTTTCTAACCTTCTGAAGTTCAGGGTGCCAGAATTGTCATCTATGTCCATTTTATTTGTTGTCTAGTATCTTTGTTGTGGAGGGTCTGTGTAGTTCATCTACCTAGTCTGCCATCTTGCCAGAAGTCAACTATTTTCCTTTTGAGAAAAGCTTTTTTCTTATTACTGGGCATTAGTAGAAACTGAATGTTTACAACTGGAGGCGCCAATGTGTCCTGAGTTGACTATCATGAACTGGATGTTGCCTGACCCACCGAACCTTAAAACCAGGTGAGCACAGGAGCCCTCCATCTGTGCATGTAATGGTGTATATCGGATTGGGTTCTAGCAGGCACTGAATGGACAAATAAGGTACACAAGGAAGTGACCCCAATATCCATAACCTCCACTCCTTCTACATGACTTCTCCAGTGTTCACCTATGGCCTCATGGGGAGTCTCCTATGATAAGTTCACTGAGGAAGAAAAAACACAGGCCTAGATTGCAAATGGTTATCACCTGAAAGTAGACAGCTGCCCCTTTCTGGGGCATCACTAAGTACAGTGACAAAGGGAAAGTCTCCCAGTGGACAGAACTTTGAGCAGTGTACTCAATTTTTCCTTTTTTTTAAAATGTTTTATTGTGAATTATGTGATAGTTTACATGGGAGAACATTAGTTTTACATTCATCCTGTTGTTGTTGTTGTTGTTAAGTGCCATCGAGTTGGTTTCGACCCATAGCGACCCTGAACAGGGTTTCCAAGGCTGTAAATCTTTACGGGAGCAGATCGCCTCATCTTTCTCCCGCAGAGCAGCTGGTAGTTTCGAACTGCTGACCTTGTGGTTCGCAACCCGATTCATAACCACTACACTACCAGAGCTCCTTACATTCATCCTATCGTATATCATTTCATTGCCATGGTTACAATCCCTCCATGCATCATCAACCAACCAAAGGGTATACCCTGCAAGCCTGCCCCCCCAGTTGTCAGCACACAGCCCTTCTCCCTCTCTGGGTCTAAAGTCCCCAGCCGCTCCATCTCTACATGTCATCGTCTCTGCCTCCATCCCCGGCATCACTGCTTCTCTGGGTAGGGTCTCGCATTCCACTCTTCTCCCTTGATGCTCCCAGGGACCTCCACTTCTGGACTGCAATGGAGTCAGAGATGATGACGTGGAGCGATGGAGCAGCTGGAGACTTTAGATCCAGAGAGGGAGAGCGACTGTTTGCTGAAAACCTGGGGGGTGCGGGGGAAGGATTCCATGGAGGGGATTGTAACCATGGCAATGAGACAATATGATAGAACGTATGTAAAACTAATGTTCTCCCATGTAAACTATCACATAATTCACAATAAATCATTTAAGAAAAAAAAAAGTTAATGATATTAAAATTTGGTTATAGCAATAACAGAATCATTATCATAGGGTGAATAGGGAATGGAATTGGTCATTACAAAATAAACTGACATTGGCAGCAGAAACTGTGGCAGAGGTGATGGCATAGAGATGCAGAGCAGCTGCAGGCTCTAGGACTTGAGAAAGGCTGTGTGCCTGTGGGCAGGAGGCTGGCTTGCAAAATGTGCCCTTTGGGTATTTAAATGCGTATGCATTTTTTTGTTTTGTATGTGTACATCCAGTATTTTTGCTTTGCTGATTTGTGAAAAATAAGATGCAAAAGGGAAGCCACAGGGAAGAAGCAGGATCACTGTTGTGGCAGGGAAGGGATTGTAACCATTGAGATGAAGCAAAACGTATGATTGGTTGAAAGTAAAGCTGATGGTCTTGTCTGTTAACCTTCACTCAATTCACAATAAAAAGTTAAATAAATAAACTCAAAAAAAAAAAAAATACTGCCCTTTTGATTTTGAATGATTGACTATTCCATAGTGAGCATACCTTGCTAGTGTTGTTGTCCCATAAACTATTTATTGTTTGACTGAAAATTTGATCATGAGGAGGGTGAGATCCTTTCCAGACCTGAAGGGTGGTCGAGTAGTCTCAGGTTCCTCCATTCTCTTTCTGACTAGTTAACTGGTCTTTTTTCTTTCTTTTAAAAATAATTTTGAGTTTTGTTCAGTATTTCCTCCCACTCTATCTGGGACCTTCTAGTGTGATTCTTATCAGGGCAGTTGGTAGTGGTAGCCAGGCACCATCTAGTTATTCTGGTCTCAGAATTGTGAAAACTGGTGTTCAGATGCCCCATTAGTCCACTGGACTAAGTGATTCCAAGCTCTTCAATTCTTACCACTTGTCTTTCTTCCACTCATGATGAGACCAGTAGCTGCACGTTAGATGGTTGCTCATGATTTAGTATCCCAGACACTACTCAACCAAGACATGTTGAACATTGTCTCTGTGTACCATGTTACGCCAGTTGACTATGGTGTCCCCTAAGACTATAGTCCTAAGCCTCCAGGACCATCAACTAATTGCCTTAAGATGTTTGACATTATCTAGGAAATTTCCATCATTTGGCCCTTTGTATACTCTGTCACATTTCATAGTTGTGTTTGCAGGAAAAGTAAATACTCATACAAATACCATCTTTTATACATTTGTGGGATATATAAATACATAGATGTAGCTCACTTTCCTCCCTTACTTATTTAGCCTGTGTCTCATCTATGTATCTATGCACAGAATACTGTTTTTCCAAAGTTGTATATACAAGTATTTTATTCTATCCCCTTTAGCTCATGTGTACCTCTCTGTGTCTTCACCTGTCTTCATCATTCTTCTGCCACCCTTCCCATCACCTGAGCTAACCCCCTAGCCAGTGAATTACTCTCCTGTCCCTCCTACCCCTGGTAACCATCAAAGAATGTTTCTTTTAGTAGGAAAACCCTATCTTAAGTTTTTACGATAATGACCTCATATAATATTTGTCCTTTTGTGATTGACTAATCACACTCAGCTTAATGTCCTCCAGGTCCATCCATCGTTCTTCAATATTGCGTAGTATTCCATTGTGTGTATGTACCAAAGTTTGCTTATCCATGGGCACTTAGCCTGTCTCCATTTTTTTGCTATTGTCCATAGTGCAGCTGTGAACATTGATGAGCATTGTAACACTTTCTTGAGCAGGATGCAGGCCAAGTAGTTGGAGAGAAACATCCTGGTGGCATGGCTAAGAGGAGGCTGTACTGATCAAAGAACTGAATATTGAGTACTCTGTATCCTTATTTGTAACATTGTTTGGTACCATTGAGTTGGTTCCAACTCAGCGACTATGCACAACAGAAAGAAACAGTGCCTAGTCCTGCACCATCCCCCCAATTGTTACTAATCTTGAGCCTATTGCTGCTGCAAGTGTGCCACTCCATCTTGTTGGGGTCTTCCTCTTTTTCGCTGACCCTCCACTTTCCTGAGGATGATGTCCGTCTCCATACCTTCTGCAGCAGATTTGCCTAATGCAATACGTCGCTTGATTTCTTGAATACTGATTCCATAAGCACTAAAGGTTAACCTGAGCAAAATGAAGTCTTTGACAACTTTTATCTTTTCTCCAGTTACCTTGATATTATTTATTGATCCAGTGGTGAGGATTTTTGTTTTCTTTACATTAAGTCGCAACCCATACTAAGGTTATGGTCTTGGATCTTCATCAATAAGCATTTTAAGTCCGTGTTGCTTTCAGCAAGCAAAGTTGTATGATCTGTACATCACAGGTTGTTAATAAGCATTCCTTTAGTCCTGATGCCACTTTCTACTTCATGTAATTCAGCTTCTCGCATTATCTGCTTGTCTACAGATTGAATCAGTATGATAAAAGAATGCAACACTGTTGCATACCTTTCATAATTTTAAACCATTCAGTATTCCCTAGTTCTGATCGAACAACTGTCTCTTGGTCTAGGTCTAGGTACTTCATGAGCACAATTAAGTGTTCCACAATGCTTATCTCTACCATGTTGTCCAGAGCTTATCATCATCCACATAGTCGAACCCTTTGCATAGATAATAAAGCAGAGGTAAACATCTTTTCGGTGTTCTGTGCTTCCAGCCAAGCTCCATCTGACATTCGCAATGATATCCCTCATTCCAGATCCTTGTCTGAATCCTTCTTGCACTACTGGCAATTTTATATGAATGTACTGTTGCAGCCATCTTTGAATTATCTTTAGCAAAATTCTACTTGCATGAGATATTAATGATACTGTCTCATGATTTCCACATTCAGTGTGTCACCTCTCTTTGAAATGGGCACAGATACGGATCTCTTCCAATCAGTTGGCCAGGTAGCTGTGTTCCACATTTCTTGACATAGATGTGTGCCTCCAGTGCTGCAGCAGTTTGCTGAAAGATTTCAATTTGTATTCCATCAATTTCTAGTGCCTTGTGCTTTGCCAATGCTTTCAATGCATTTTGGATTTCTTCCTTCATTATCATTGACTCTTAATCATATGCTATCTCTTGAAATGGTTGAACATCAACCATTTCTTTGGGTACAGTGGCTCTGTATTTCTTCCATTTTTTAAAAATATTTTATTGTGAATTATGTGATAGTTTACATGGTAGAACATTAGTTTTACATTCATCCTATTGTATATCATTTCATTGCTATGATTACAATCCCCTCCATGCATCATCAACCAATCAAGCCTGCCCCCTGGTCGTCAGCACACAGCCCCTCTCCCTCTCTGTGTCTAAAGTCTCCAGCTGTTCCATCTCTCCATGTCATCGTCTCTGCTTCCATCTCAGGCCTCATTGCTTCTCTGGGTAGGGTCCTGCGCTCTGCTCTTCTCCCTTGATGGTCCCGGGGACCTCTGCTCCTAGGCTGAAAAGTTAATCACTCCCCTCCTTGCTACAAAACGTCTACCTTTACATTTCCAACCCTCACAAGCAGTTCTCATAACAGTTATTCACTATTGTATCACAAGAGACCCATCCGCATTTCATTTCATCAGCCCCGCCCAGACAGATTGGATACTACTCAGTGGAGATTCTGCCTTCCTTCACGCCTTCTGAATCTAGGCTCCCTCTTAAAAGCTTGTTAGCCAGTCACTTCTTGCCTTTGTAGCCACCCATTTTGGGTAGGCAATGTCCAAGTTGCCCATATCTGTCTTCTCTGTTTACTTCCATCTTCTTTTAATACTTTCTGTATCATTCAGTAATTTCCCCATGTTTTATTGTTGCTATATGCCGTGGAGTTGGTTCCGATTCATAGCGACTCTGTACAGGGTTTCTGAGGCTATAAATCTTTACAGGAGCAGAAAGCCTCATCTTTTCTCCTGCAGAATAGCTGGTAGTTTCGAACTGCTGACCATGAGATTAGCAGCCTGATTCGTAACCACTACGCTACCAGAGCTCCTTAATTTGCCCATGTTGCTGTTAAGTGCCATTGAGTTGGTTTTGACCCATTTGCGACCCTGTATAGGGTTTATGAGGAGTGACTGGTGAGCTTGAACCACCAACCTTGCAGTTCAAATGGCTTTGCACCCTGGCACATTAACCCACAATGCCACACCAGTACTCAATTTATCCATAGAATCCTTCAAATATCACAAGTCTAGGCTTGAATTTTTCCTTCAGTTCCTTCATCTTGAGAAATGCTAAGCCTGTTCTTCCCTTTTGGTTTTCTAACTCTAGGTCTTTGCACATTTCATTGTAACATTTGACTTTGTCTTCTCGAGCTGCCATTTGAAATTTTCTGTTCAGCTCTTTTGTCTCCTCACTTCTTCATTTGCTGTAGCAGCTCTATGCTGGAAAGCAAGTTTCAGAGTCTTTTCCTTCTTTCTTGTCTTATTAATGATCTTTTGCTTTCTTCCTGTAAGAAGTTCTTGATGTCATCCCACAACTCTTCTGGTCTTCGGTCTTCAGTATTTAATTCATCAAATCTGTTCTCCAGATGCTGCCTAAATTCAGGTGGGATATATTCAAGACGTATTTTAGCGCTAGTGGACTTGTTTTAATTTTCTTCAGCTTCAGCCTGAATTTGCATATGAGCAATTGATAATCTGTTCCACAGTCTGCCCCTGGCCTTGTTTGGGCTGATGATATAGAGCTTTTCCACTGTCTCTTTCCACAGATGTAGTCAATTTGATTTCTGTTTATTCCATCTGGTGAGGTCCATGTGTATAGTAGTCTTTTATGTTGTTTAAAAAAGGTATTTGTAACGAAGAAGTAATTTGTCTGGTAGAATTTTACCATGTGATCCCCAGTATTGTTTCTATCACCAAGGTCATATTTTCAAACAACTTTCTCTTTGCTTCTAACCTTTGCATTCCAATTGCCAGTAATTGTCACTACATCTTGATTGCATGTTTGATCAATTTCAGTCTGAAGGTTGTTGTTATCATCAAATGCCATCGAGTCGGTTCAGACTCTGGATGACCCTGTATAGGGTTTCCGAGGAGCGGCTGGTGAGCTTGAACCGCTGACCTTGCTCTTCAAACTGACTTTACAGTCTAGTAGATTAACCCTCAGTGCCATACCTGGACTTCAAAGAAGTTGGTAGAATTCTTTAATTTCATCATTTATGGCTTTAGTGGTTTGTGTCTAAATTTGAGTAATAGTATTAATTGTGGTCTTACTTGTAGGTATCACAAACAGCATCATAATTCAAGACAGATTTGAAATTTTTTTTTGATGATGATTGCGATGCATTCCTCTTCAATCTGTCATTCCCAGCATAGTAAACCATGTGATTGTCAGATTCAGAATGGTCAATACCAGTCCATTTCTGCTCACTAATGCCTAGGACATCGATGTTTATGCGCTCTATTTCATTTTTGACAACTTCCAATTTTCCTAGGTTCATACCTCGTACATTCTATGTTTCGATTATTAATTGATGTTTACAGTTGTTTTTTTCATTTGGAGTTGTACCCCATCAGTAAATGACGGTCCCGAAGGCTTTACTCCATTTACGTCATCATGATCAACTCTACTTTGAGGAGGCAGCTCTTCCCCAGTCATATTTTGAATGCCTTCCAACCTTAGGGGCTCATCTTCCGGAACTATATCTGATATATTCTGGTGTTCTTTATCATGTTTCAATATTCAATATTCTGGTGCTGACATTGTTCCACTGCTATTCATAAGGTTTTCAGTGACTAAATATTTGTAAGTAGTCCATCTCTCCTTCTTAGTCTTAGTCTGGAAGCTCAGCTGAAACCTGTCCACCATGGGTATACCCTGCTGGTAATTAAAACACCAGTGGCAGAGCTTCCAGAATCACAGCAACACACAGCCACCACAGTACTGCAAACTGACAGACAAGTGGTGTCGGACTGTATGTTGTTGTTGTTATGTGCTGTGGAGTCGGTTCCGACTCATAGCAACCCTTTACAGGGTTTCTGAGGCTGTAAATCTTTACGGGAGCAGAAAGCCACATTGTTCTCCCACAGAACAGCTGGTAGTTTTGAACTGCTGACCCTGAGGTTAACAGCCCGATTCATAACCACTACGCTACCAGAGCTCCTTGTCGGACTGTATAATTCCTGCAAAATCATTTGGTTTGCCCCTGCCAAGGCAACCACAGTTCCAGCCATCACATTGTTATGTGCCTTTGAGTCGTTCAGACTCATAGCGACCCTGTAAAGAGATTCTGAGGAGCGGCTGGTGAATTTGAACAACCAACTCTACAGTTTAAACTGACCTTATGGTCCAATGCTTTATCCCATAGCGCCACACAATCACATTGTAGTTGTTGTGAAAGTGCCATCAAGTCAATTCTGACCCATTGTGGCCCTGTATAGGGTTTCAAAGAGCAACTGGTGAGCTTGAACCACCAACTTTGTAGTTGAAATGACTTTGCAGCCTGACGCATTAGCCCACAGTGCCACGCCAGGACTCCATACAATCACGTTGTTGTTAAGTGCTGTCAAGTCGGTTCCGATCCATAGGGGCCCTGTATAGGGTTTCTAAGGAGCAGCTGGTGAGTTTGAACCGCCAACCTTGCAATTCATACAGCTTTGCAGTCTGGAGCATTAACCCATAGCGCCACACCAGGACATTAGGGTTGTATTAATTAGATGTTTGACCAACTATAGCAGGCTAATTTTTTTGGTTTTTTTTTAACTTTTTATTGTGCATTGAGTGAAGGTTAACAGACGAAATCACCAGCTTTACTTTCAACCATTTACACGTTTTGTTTCACCTAAA
This sequence comes from Chrysochloris asiatica, assembly GCF_000296735.1. Taxonomy (NCBI): domain Eukaryota; kingdom Metazoa; phylum Chordata; class Mammalia; order Afrosoricida; family Chrysochloridae; genus Chrysochloris; species Chrysochloris asiatica. The sequence goes on from NW_006408641.1 coordinate 8,242,769, forward strand.
TGATTACAATCCTCTCCCTGCAACAACAGTTATCCTGCTTCCTCCCTGTGGCCTCCCTTTTACACAAATTAACGAAGCAAAAATATTTGATGTACACTTATAAAACAAAACATATATATTCATTTAAATATCCAAAGGGCACATTTTGCAAGCCACCCTCCTGCCCATAGGCACACAGCCTTTCTCAGTCCATGGGCCTAGAGCCCTCTGCTGCTCTATCTCTCTATGTCCACTGTCTCTGCTTTTGCCACTTTTCTAGGTAGGCTCTCATGCTCCACTCCTGCTCTTCCTTCCTGATGGTCTTAGGATCCTCTGTTCCTGAAAGGAAAGATGAACTACTCTCCCCTTTTAGTTATACATCTTCTACAATTACAGTTGTAACCATCCAAATTAATCAGCAGGCTAATTTTTAAGTTGATTATTTTGTATAGCCCATGAATGATATTACAAATTTTGGCAGAGAAAAGGTTCTCCACCCCAGGCCTAAGCTAATGGGAGTTTTGCTTTAGTAGTTGAATGAGTCTATTAATCATAGGCTATTTAAGAAGAGAGTGGAAAATCAAGTCCTTGGTGAGCATTGTAGGGTACATGGCCTTTGTTTGTACAACAGAATTTTCCAAATCTTTTAAGTTCTGGTTTCATTTTGAACAGTTTATCTTTAAATCCATCTCTTTCCTACTACATTCTAATATAAACAACAAGGAGAAACCACACTGCTGCCTTTCTAAGATCTTACTTAGAAATATCCTCAGCTAAATATTCACGTTCATTACTAACAAGGTGTAGATTTACCAAATATTTGTTCTTTGCCACTGCATAAAAAAACATAACCCTTCTTCCATAGTCCAGTCACGTTCAACATTTCCTTTTAACATCTCATCTAAAGCCTATTTAAAATCCACATTTCTAGGGATATTTTGTTGATGGCGCTGTATGTATTCTCTAAGACAATAAAGACTTACTCTCCAGCTTCCCTCACTCCTCCCTGAGATGTCACCAGCATTGCCTTTGACCTCCATGATTCTACCAACAGTCTTTTCAAAGCAATCTGGAGCCTTGTTATGAAACATGACAATTTCTTCAGCATTTACCCAATTGTCAAACTCTTCCACATTTTACAGATCTATTAGAGCAGCACTCCACTCCTCAGTACCAAATTCTGTTCTTAGCTATTGGGTGTTATTGCAGAAATGCCACAAGTGGGTGACTTTAGCAAAAACATTACTTTTCTCATAGTTTAGGAAGAAGTTCAATTTCAGGGTGTCAACTCTAGAGGAAGGCTTTCTCTGTCCACTCTGGGGGAAGGTCCTTGTCTTTTTTCTAATTCTATTTCTAGGTTCCTTTACAGTAATGTGGTAGCTTCCTCTCCATTTGTGCTTGCTTGCTTAAATTATTCTTTATATCTCAAAGGAGACTGACCTAAAATACACCCTACACTAATACTGCCTCATTAACATATCAAAGGAAACCCATTTCCAGATGAAATTGTAACCACAGGTGTAGGGGTTAGGATTACTCAAAAGGAGGCACAATTCATTACATAAAACAGTGTCCCACACTCCTGAGGAGGGGCGGAAAAGCCCCAGTGTACTCTGCAGCTTTCTGAATTCCCTTGCAGAATGGCTTTTTTGGCTTTCTTATCTTACCTTTTATATAGCCTAAAAGATGTGGCACTCTCAGGTTCTCATTCTGGAAGGCCAGCTCAGATCTTTAGAATGTAAGAGTACTTACTAACCATGTTCTCATGTTTGGGGCATCTGACATTTCAACATTATTTTATATGTGGATTTCCATTTGATTTCTGATTGATGAAGGGTTTTTTGTTTTCATCTTTTAACATGGTGTGAAGTTAAAAAATGTTTTCTGTCATTTGCCCATGTCATGACCAGCAGTTGTCACTGGGTTTTTTTGTCCAGAAATGTTGGTATCCCAATGTTGACTATTAGGAGCCCTGGTGGCTCAGTGGGTTAAGCATTGGGCTGCTAACTGAAAGATTGTTGGTTCAAACCTACTAGCCACTTCTTGGGAGACAAACCTAACAAGACACTCTGCTTCCATAAAAGATTTACAGTCAGGTGACTCCTATAGAGCAGTTCTACTCTGTCTTCTAGGGTCAGTCTGAGTTGGAATTGACTTGATGACAGCGAGTTTGGGCTTGATAATGTTGAATGTCTGTGATGAGAGCGGGCTGCAAATATCAAGGAAGATTCCCAGAGGTGACGTAACAGAAGCTGAAGTTGGTAGATGAATAGATGTTAGTCCTGTGAAGGGCATCGGGGAGGGCAGAGGTGGGAAATGGTCTAGGTAGGAGCAGTAGTGTGTGTCAAGACGCTCAAATCAGAGAGCTTAGAGGAATTGTGAACGTCTATGTGAAATTTTTATAAGTGGGCTATGGGGCTGGGAGAGTGTTGTATATAGACTGAGCTTTCTAGGAAATAAACTCTGAGACTAGTTTGCATATAAAAAGTTTCTTGGAGTATGCTCTCTGGAATAACACTAAGTCTGACAAAGTAAAGGAAATGTGATAGAGCAAATGGAGAAGTAGAGACCCAACAAACAAGATGGTGGATCCGGTGGAAGTGCAGTAAAGGAGCTCTACCAGCAACAACACAGAATACAGGACCAAGACGACTCAGGGGATGGTCCCAGAACTCTGAACCACATATAAAGGAATATTTAGAAGGTTTGAAGACTTACAACTGGGGGAGTTTGTGGCAGGGGCAAGAAATCCATTGCTTCCCGGTTCGGGACGCGCAGCTGCTCCAGGAACCACCGTCTTGTGTGGGGCCAAGCGGGGAAAGGATCAGAGCTGCCACAGATGCCTGACAGAGCCGCCAAGATAGAGGTGTAGACATTCTTTTTTTATATATATATATATTTGTTCGTTGGTCCCTTGCTGTCTGCGTACCTCCATTCTGGTGACTATAGGGGTGCCTGAGCTAGTGGAGACCCCAACCCCACCCTCGGAGGGTTCTACTACGCATGTGCACAGATCTCCTCAAAATTTAAAGAGACAGTTTACACTTAAAACCAAACGGCCAACAGATACTCAGCCCAAGAGCAGGCCTTGAACTTTTCTTGTTTGCTTTTTGTTCTATTTTTTTGTTTTTGTTTTTTTTAACACGGGAAAGAGAAGGAGAGTGCTCTAGGGAGGGAAAGCGAGGTCATATTAGGCTACAGATTTTTTTTTTTTT
>NW_006408641.1:8246332-8247009 GCF_000296735.1 Chrysochloris asiatica
AGACAACACCTGTGAAAGTTACTCTGAGTTAAACAATAAGAAGAGTGAAAAGGGAAGCCCACATCCTGATCACACCTTCCTGGAAGCAATCAGAAGGCAAAAAAATACCAAAACACATAATTAAGTATTAAGGCCACGGATAAACACTAAAAATGTCCAAGAAGCAAAAGCAGATGACCATATCAGCACATGTCCAGAAACAAGATAAAATGTCTGAGACAAATGATCCAGACTCCATTCTGGAAGGAGGGCAGGCCTTGGCAATGCCTGAGAAGGAATTCAGAAAAATCATAAAATGTTTCAAAACACTTTACAGTGGAGTTGAGAAAAATAAGGAAGAAGTCAGGAGAGTGCTACAGGAACAATCAAATAAGATAGATACAGCATTGGAAACAACTCAAAACCTACAGAAAGAAGTACAAATGATCAATAACAAAATATCAGAAATAGAGAGCACTCTGAAAGGGCAGAGGAGTACAATAGATAAGATGGAAGGCAGAACCAGTGAGCTGGAAGACAAATCTCTCGATACCACTAAAACAGAAGAACAAACACAAAAAAGGGTAAAAAAATTCTGAAGACAGTCTAAGATTCATGTTGGACAACATGAAGAGGAATAACTTAAGAATTATCAGCATTCCAGAACAAGAAGAATCCCACAAGTCCACAGAGGAAAT
>NW_006408641.1:8247109-8247832 GCF_000296735.1 Chrysochloris asiatica
AGCAGAAACCATGCAAGCAAGAAGGCAATGGGGAGACATTTATAAAACCCTGAAAGACAAAAATTGCCAACCAAGAATCCTTTATCCAGCAAAGCCATCAATCAAATATGATGGTGTAATCAAAACATTCCAAGATAAACAGAAGCTAAGGGATTTTGCCAAAACCAACCCTGTGCTACAAAACATTCTAAAGGGAGTTCTGTGGAATGAGAACCAACAAGAATAGACAACAACCAGAGATTGACATACGTGGCAGTACCTCCCTGAATTAAGTCAACTGAAGGAAGAGTTGAGAACAGAACAAAACTTTAAGAACAAACTCAGAGAATCTAGGAGATCAGTCTATGATCAAAACAAGTACAATGTAAAAGAAGTTAAACATTTAGGAACAGAGATCCAGATAGTGAGAAGGTCAGGTCGATTACAGGATAAAATAGACTAAGAAAAGTTAATGGACTACAAGGCAGCCTCAAAGAAAATTAACACGTCACAACATACCAAGAAAATTAAAATCCAAGAAGAACATGGGAACATTAAAACTATGAGGAGACTCACAAGAAAGAACACAAAAATCATTTACTCAACAAAGGAAGACACACAGAACAAAGAAACAGCAACACCACACAAAAAACCCCAAACATAATGGCAGCAATTAATCCATACCTATAGATAATAACACAGAATGTAAACGGATTAAATGCACCTGTTAAGAGATGGAGGGTG
>NW_006408641.1:8254692-8267578 GCF_000296735.1 Chrysochloris asiatica
AATAGAGACTTCAGCTGATCCTGAGGAGTGTCAGAGCAGTAAGACCCTTCAGATAAATCCTGACTTGAGGCACCCCTACCTTAAACAGTCATTGCGTGAGGACCGAAGAAGGATTTGGCCATGAGCTGTTAGTGCAACCTTCACAAAGCTGGGCTAATGAGTCTCCTGATCCTAGAGGGGAGAGTTTGTCAGAGCACCACAGTGTGAGCTACAGTAGAGTAAGCAGGGGCAGACCTTACCAGGTTTATATGACATGCAAAACATTTCAGGTATTGTGGTAGGAGAGAACAATGAAAGAGTCTCAAGTACGTGCAACATGAATAGTATTTTAGGAAGATCTCTTTTATGTCAGGTGAAAGATGGATGGCAGTGGGATTAGAGTGAATACAATATGGGAGACTGTTTTTGTTGTTGGGAAGTGCCAAAGAGTTGGTTCTGACTCATAGTGACTCTGTATAGGGTTTCTGAGGAGCAGCTGGTGGATTTGAACTGCCAATCTTGCAGCTCAAATTGACCTTCTGGTTGATTGCTTATCCTATGGCTTAGCCTAAGGCTGTTATAGTGATTATATAATGTTACTGTGGTGGCATAGTGTTGAGCAATCATCTGCTAACCATAAATTCAGCGGTTCAAACCTCTTCATGGAAGATATGGCAGTCTGCTTCTGTAAAGATTCACAGCCTTGGAACCTTGTGGAGCAGTTCTATCTGTAGTCCCTATGAGTCGGAATTGACTTGAAAGCAATGGATTTGATTTGTATTGAGAGTAATTTGCAGAGAGATGATGAAGGCCAGAACTTGGATTCTGTGAGTGTAGAGAGCTAAATAGATGTATTTGAGAAGTATTATGGATGTGAAATTGATAACTTCTTGACATCAAGTTGGTTTTTACTCATAGCTACACTATACAGGGTCCCTATGGGTTGGAACTGACTCAACAACACTTGACAACAACCCTGTTGGAAAGAGTAGAACCATCCCATATGATTTTCAAAGCTGTAATTGTTGTGGAAGCAGATTGCCACCACATCTTTCTCCCTCCTGCTGACTGATGAGTTTGAGCCTCTGACCTTTTGGCTAGTAGCCAAGTGCTTGATCATGCACTACCAGGGTTCCTATAGAATTGATATGGTGTGGTTATTGGCTTAATGAGGAGTAGAGAGAGGAGACTAAGGCTGATAGCCTTGTTTATGACAGCCTCCAGTCTGACCTCCTCTAGTCACACTGCATGCAGCCAGAGTGATGGAGCCAACATACAATCCTCCTGTCATTCCCTGACTTCATTGTTCTTAGTGCCAAACAACCAGTAGTCACCCTTAATTTGGATTGTTGTTGCTAAGTGCCACCAACTTGGTTCCAACTCATAGTGACTCTGTGTAGGGTTTCTGAAGAGCAGTTGGTGGGTTTGAACCACCGACCTTGTGCTAATCCTACAGCGCCACAGATATACTACACTTTATTTGTCCATTCATTCATCATTTGACACGGGGCTTTGGATTGTGTCTATGCTTGACCTGTTACGAATAATGTTGCTGTGAACATTTGCATACAAGTTTTTGTTTGAACATGTTTTTGTTTCTCTTGGGTACAATCTACATTTCCTTTTAGTTTTAAATTTATTTTTACTGGATATAAAATATTGGTTGGAAGTTTTTTTCTTTCCGTACTTTTAAGATGTTGCTTTATTATCGTCTAGCTTTTTATTATGTTCTAGCTTACATTGCTTCTATTGAGAAGATCTGTTGTGATATTTACTGTAACATTAGCTGAAACTCAGTGCCCTTATCCAATTAAGATTTTCTTATCACTGGTATTAAGCAGTTTGATTATGATGTGTTTTGGTATAGTTTTCTTTATGTTTCTTATGTTTGGATTTTGCTAGGATTCTTGGAGCTAGCTATGAATTTATAGTCTTCACAAACTTGGAAAAAATCAGTCACTGTTTCTTCAAATATTCTGGATCAGTTTTAATTGATGTATTATTCTACATAGCCCAGTGTGAGTTGCCTTTTTCTGTCTCTTTTTTCCTGGCAATCTTTGAGTGGTTGTCAGGCGTTTTAAATTTTACTTTGTTGGATGCTGGATGTTTTTCTGTAAATCGCCCTAAGCTTTGTGTTGGGATTCAGTTAAGTTACTTCAAAACAGTTTGATCCTTTTGGGTCTTGCTTGTATGATTTGTTAGATGTGTCTGGAATATTGCTCAGTCTTGGGTTAATAATTTTCCACTATTGAGGTAAAATTTCCTGAACACTGTGATGAAGTTCTTTTCGTCTTTCTATGGAAACAGACACGGACCATGGCCTACTCTGAGTACCACTGGCCCCCTCTCATCCTTTCGTATGGTTCTTAACCCAGCTTCAGAGAGTCTCCTCACACTCAGGCACTGATTGATACTCTACTGAAGACTTGAGACGGACCCTCTGCAGACCTCTAGGGACCACTTTGTCCTGCTTTCCTTTTTGGTACTGCCAAGAGCTTGTGACATATGAATAATACAATTGAGATATAAACTCTTCCTTTTTTTTTTTTCAACAAAGAATTTTATTAATATTTTAAATTCTTTTTATGATAAATTTCTTAGTTCAAATAAGTTTTCTTTTACCTTTACAGTTTGCCTCTGAATATTAATTTGCTAGATAGCCCAGACTTACTGGAAACAACCATTGATGACAGAATTGGGACACCTGGCGCTATGCAACCATCTCAAGCACCATCGGAAATTCACTTTACTCCCAAGCAGACTGGATTCCAGGAACTTGAAGTTGAATGTGGGAGTAAGTAAATGTCTGTATTAGACCTATGGTATCTTCGTTTTATTTTATCTTCTTTGAAATGAGATATTTAAATCAGTTTCTAAAAGGAGTATTTTATGCAATAGTTGACATTTTAAATTGAATTTGGAATAATTATGCCTTCTGCCTCTTTTTAGCTTAAGGATACATGGAAATATTTAGGTTGACGTAACTGATACCATTAAATGTTTAAATGTCTATAAGTTATTAAACATTTATGAGTTTTCAAACTTTAGCTTTACTTTGTTTCTTGAGTACCAATCAAGGAGGACCATTTCTGGGAAGATTTTCTGGGGTACAAGATTGAATGTTTGGACATTCTATTAGTTTCTAGAAAATATTTTGTTACTAATGAGGATAGTTTTTGCCCAGACTCACAAATATAAATAATTATTGAAAAATGCTGTATTCCTTAATTTTTAAAATGTTGACAGAGGTTAAAAGGAGAAGAAAATTGCAGGTTGAAGTTTTGTAGATATTTGTGTATTGTCTTGATCATAAAACATAACAATCTTTAGACAGGCAATGAGACTCAATAGGTGTTCCTATTGAGTCTCATTGCCAAGCATGTGTCATTTCAAAATCGTTTCTACTTATGTGGCTCTTGCCAATTTGATTCTTCTGGCAGGATCAGCGATTCAAACACACCATCGATTCCTCAGAAACCCTATACAGGGTTGCTATGAGTTGGGACCAACTCGATGGCACTTAACAACAACAACAGCAAGTAGTGTCATGGTTATGAGTTGGTTTGCTAACCTCAAGGACAGCAGTTCAAAACCATCAGCAGTTCCGTGGGAGAAAGATGAGGCTTTCTGTTCCCATTAAGATTTACAGGGAGGCAGGGCAAGATGGCAGACAAGGCAGAAAGACTGTGCAGACCTTCTACAGCAAGGATACGGAAAATCAGAGGAGGGTCCTGGAACTCTGAGATTCAGATAACTAAGTGGATTGAGTACTTACAAGGAAAGAGAGTTGAAAAAAAGTGGCAACAAAGGAGGTGACTTCTGATTTGAGGTGTCTGAAAGGACCAGACACAGCCATTTTGAGTATCTGTGAGCAGATTAAGAGACCAAAAAAAAAAAAAATTGCATTGCAGAAGTCTGCCTGTGACTCACAGAGACAAAGTAACTAGCCATACCCACTTCAGCACTAGCAATTGGGCTATCCACCAGATCAGTGACAACAACCGATGGTAGCTAAATTCACCCTGAACAGAGCTACATGAGCATCAGAGAACAGTGCACAAGTTGATCTCTTGATTACACCTGCCAGAAGGTAGTTGGTGAGTTCCTAAGAATACACCAATATACACCCATCCATTTAATACAAATACAACAGTACCACAATGCCTTGAAGGCAACTGACAATCTGTTCTCATGAAAAAACAAGAGAGGGTAGCTCAAATAAATGACCAAGAGGTATAGCTACAAAATGTTTTTGATGAAAAAGAGTTATTGGAATTGGCTGGAAAAGATTTCAGAAGAATGGTATTTAGATACCTCCGAACTACCACCACTAAAGCCAGTAATGATGAAATAAAAGAATTCTAACAACTTCTTCAGTCTGAACTGGATCAAACATGCAATCAAGATGTATTGATAATTACTGGCTATCAGAATGCAAAGGTTGGAAATAAAGAGGGAGGATCAGTAGTTGAAATATGTGGCCTTGGCAATAGAAATGCTGCAGGAGATCACATGGTACAATTTGCCAGATCAGTGACTTCTTCATTGCAAATGGGGGTGGGGTGGTTATGTGCCGTGGAGTCGGTTCCTACTCATAGCAAACCTTTACAAGAGCAGAAAGCCTCATCTTTCTCCCGCCAAACAGCTGGTAGTTTCAAACTGCTGGCCTTGCAGTTCTCAGCCCAATTCGTAAACACCATACAAGATACACATACACCTGGACCTTATCAGGTATAATACACAGAAATCAAATTGACTACATCTGTGGAAAGAGCATGTGGGAAAGCTCCATATTGCCAGCCAAAGCAAGGCCAGAGGCTGACTATGGAACACACCGTCAATTTCTCACAAGCAAGTTCAAGCTGAAGCTGAAGAAAATTAAAACAAGTGCATGAGAGCCAAAATATGACCTTGAACATACTCCACCTAAATTTAGATATCATCTGAAGAATAAGTTTGATGCATTAGACCTAAGACTGAAGACCAGAAGAGTTGTGGGATGACATCAAGAACTTCATACAGTAAGAAAGCAAAAGGCCATTAAGAAGACAAGAAAGAAGGAAAAGACCAAAAAGCATGTCAGAAGAGACTCTGAAACTGGCTCTCCAGCATAAAGATGCTAAATCAAATGGAAGAAATGAGGATGTGCAAGAGCTGAATAGAAAATTTCAAAGGGCAGCTCGAAAACACAGAGTGGTGTATTATAACGAAATGTGCAAAAACCTGGACTTAGAAAACCAGAAGGGAAGAACAAACTCAGCATTTCTCAAGCTGAAAGAACTGAAAAAAAATTAAAATAAAGCCTCAACTTTCAGGTTGAAGGATTCTATGGGCAAATTACTGAATGATGCAGAAAGCATCAAAAGAAGATAGAAGAAATAAACAGAGTCACTACCAAAAAAACAAGAGGTAGTGTATGATCAAGAACCAATTGGACTGAAGGAAGAAGTCCAAGATGCGTTGACAGCATTGGCAAAGAACAAACCTCTGGGAACTGATGGACTACAAATTGAAATCTTTCAACAAACTGAATAGAAAATAGATCTATTTTATCCCAACAATCTAGATTTTTACTTTTAATTTATGATAATAGGGTTTGGGAAAGAAAAATTTAAGCCTGTACCTTCACCACCAGCTTGCCTTTTTTTCCCCCTCAGCCCTGAAAGATGTCTCGGAGAAATTCAAACAGCTTGAGATGGAAACCACTCCTTTGGCAGCCTCACTTCCCAGCATAGACGTTAACGTGAACAACCAGGTAGTAAGATCTCTCCTTTGCATGCCTGTTACACATCTCCAGAGCTCTTGGAAATCCTTTCTTCCAAAGTTAAGACTTTCTCTTTTTCTGGGAAACTGCTAAACTTTTTATAAAACCTGTTTTCTTTGTTCTCTTCATTAGAAAATGTGAAGTTTAGAAATAAGGAGAAACCTTTAGTACTAACAGCTGGTCATTTCATGTTTTTGTTGGTTTTAACACACAGTAATATGTGATGGCTGTTAAACCTGTTAATACAATCCATTCTTTTTCTAATTCTGTTCAGTAGGCCTTGATTTAGTTGAAAGACTTACTGATATCTTTTTTAAACACATTTTTTAAATATAATATTTTGTCATAGTTGAGAATATATGCACAGCAAAAACATACACAAATTCATGTATCTATCTGTGCAACCTTCACCCACTTTTTAAGTTGTTCCTCCCAAACAACCCACTATATCTCCTAAGATTCCTAGCAAATCTTCAGGTGGATATGGTCAGTTTGGTCCCATAGAGGTCAATCTTCAAAGAGAACAATGCTCCAGGCAGAAGTTCTCTTGATTTAAGCTGTGTGGTACTGTAGGATAAGTACTGGCCTGCAAGATCAGTTTGAACTGCAAGGTTGGTGGTTTAAACCCACCAACTGCACCTCGGAAACCCTATACAGGGTCACTATGAGTTGAAACTGATTCGATAGCTCTTAACAACAACAACATTGTTTGGATTGGAGTCCTGGTGTGGTATAGGATAAGCACTGGGCAGCTAACTGCAAGGTCAATGGTTCAAACCCACCAACCACTCATCAATAACCCTGTACAGGGCCTCTGTGAGTCAGAACTGACTTGATGGCACTTAACAGAATTGGTTTGGCAAGGCACTAATTTTTGCGATACAAGATAAGCATCATTATATCTCATCTAACTATAAAACACATTATAAATACAATCCTTAGAACTATTATTTAGTTAGTAGTTAAGCTAAATTATTGTTTGTAAGGCAAATATAGAGAATATTTTTGGCTTAAAGTTTATTTTAGGACAGTAGTTTCACAGAAAATCAGAAATCCAAGAGAATTTGAAACTGTTCTGCATTTTCCCATTTTTGATCCGGATTCTTATCTAGAATATTTGATTGAAATGTTCAGTAACAGTAGCTGAGTGCCATCCAGTTTTTCTAGTCTCATGGCAAAAGAGAGGATTAACCACATTCCCTCCTATTCCTGACTCTCCTTGTTCTATTGCTCTAGGCAAATGTGAGGTGACTTCAAAAAGTTCATGAAAACATTCCATCATCCTTTAGTTCCATTTCCCCATGAACGTTTTGAAGCCCTGTCATCATGGTCAATTGTTGTGCCTTGGATGGCTGATTGCAAGCTTTAGTGACCCCAAGTGACACAGAGAGCTAGGACGTAGAACAGAAACAATGAACTTGTATTAGGCCAGTTAACTGGATGTCCCATGAAACCATGATACTAAGCCTCCAAATCAAAGAAACAAACCCCATGAGATATTTGGTTGTACATAAACAGCTCAGCATTACTACTTTAAAAAAAAATAATTACTATAAATGTCACGTACTTGGCCAATTAAGCTTTTTACACGTCCAGAACTTATTGATAGCACTTACAAAAATCAATAGTGCAGCTTTACCCTTAATCAATGTGATTTTTCCATCACTATAAACCAAAATTCAGTACTCCATAAGCAATAACCCCCTTTTCCCTCCTCTTATCCTTGGTAACCATTAATAAACTTTTGTCTCTATACACTTGCCTGTTCTTGTCTTTTTATATAAGTAAAGTTATACATTATTTGCCCTTTTGTGATTGACTTAATTTCACTTAACATAATGTTTTCAAACTTCATCCATACTTCGGGTTATATCAAGACTTCATTTTCCTTACTGGTTGAGTAGTATTCCATTAGATATATACCACATTTTATTGATTCATTCATCCATCCATTGGTGGACTGGTTGGAAGCCTTTTGAAATTACAGAGAGAATTGCTAGACAGAGAACTACTCTGTATTGTAATCAAGAAAAAGAATTTCAGATGCTTTACCTTCATCTTTGTTTCTTAACTTTTCATTGTGCATTGAGTGAAGGTTTACAGAGCAGATTATCTGGTTTACATTCAACAATTCGTCCTCATTTTGCTTCCTCTCACTGATTCCATTTCCCTCAGTGCACTGTTGCTTCCCTTGCTTCCTCCCTGTGTTTCCTCTTTCCATTGCTGCTGCTTTCTTAACCTTTCTAAATTTTGTCATTGGGTAAATGCTGCCCTTTTGATATCAAATAGTTGATTATTCTAAGTTGTGCAGACCTTACTAATGTTATTTTTTTCTGTGTATATCTGTCTGTTTTGTGGCTGAGAATTGAGAAGTTGGGGTGAGTTCAGTTCCAGACCTGAAAAGTGACTTAGGGCTATAGTCTCTGTCCAGCAAATCTCTATCCAACCAATTAGCCTGGTCTCTTTTTAAATGTTGAGTTTGCTCCATATTTCTCCCACTGTATCCTGGAACTCCTAATGTGGTTCCTTTCAGAGCAGTTGGTAGTGGTAGCTGGGCATCATCTAGTTCTTCTAAGTCTTAGAGTCATGGAAACTTACCTTTTTGTGTCCATTAGTCCAACTGTATTAATTGTTTCCATGTGCCTTCAATTTTTTTTACTCTTCTTTCCACCCTCTGCTCGTGAGCTTTAAAAATCCTAGTTGCTATTCAGCTAAGTAAGATGTAGAACATCTTTTTTTTTACTTTTGTAGACTGTGTTATGTCAGTTGACTTTGGTGTGACTATGGTTATGACACCCCAGGCCCAGGAACTTGTTTCCCAGTGTTTGGTTATGTCTAAGAAACTTTCATAACTCTGCCCCCTTTATTCTTGGATATACTTGAAGAAAAGGTAAATACTCATGTCTCAGGGGATACTGGAGTCAATTGGCATAACATAATTCACAAAGACAATGTTCTACATCTTTCTTCAGTGAATAACAATTGGGATCTTAAAAGCTCATGAAAGGTCATCTAAGGGGCAACTATTAGACTCTGTCTGGGGGCAAGAACAGTGATGAGAACTGAAGACACTTGGAAGCAATTAGTCCAGTGGACTAATGGAGCATGTGATCATCAGTCTCCATGACTATGAAACCAGAAGAACTAGCAGTTACCAACTGCTCTGAAAGGAATCACATTAGAAGGTACTGGATCAAGTGGGAGAAAATGTAGAACAAAAGTCAAAATTATATAAAAGAGCAGGCTAACCGGTCAGAAAGATACAAAGCAACCTGAGACTATGGCTCTCAGTCACCCTTCAGTTCAGGACTGGAACTAAACACAACCTGTGACTCAATTTTCAAGCAAGCAGTAAATATATATGTAGGAGTTGGGCAACAACACTAGTGAGGTATGCACACTGTTCAAAAGGGGAGCATTTAACTAGGGACAAAATTCAGAAGGGTTGGGGAAGGAGGAAAACTTACATAGGGAAGAAGTATGACAAATGATATTACACTGAAGGGATTTCAGTCATTGGAAGGAAATGCAGTATATGATCTGATCTATTTCAGTCATTGGAAGGAAATGCAGTATATGATCTGATCTATTGAATGTAAAACAGATATCTACTCAGTAAACCTTCACTCAATTCCCAATAAAAAGTTAAAAACAAAAATTTTTTTAAAGTAAATACCCATATATGGTTATCTGCTGTCAAACCTACATATACTTGTGGGTGTACTTCTGCTCTCCCTCCCACACCTGTTGAGCCTGCGTATCTATGCATCTGCATATCGATCACATTTTTTGCGGGATTGTATTTATAACAGTATTTACTTCTATTGCCCACCACTCATTTATCAGTTTCTCATACGTGGTGCCTTGCATGTTGCTGTGCTGCTGGAAGCTATGCCACCTGTATTTTTAAATACCAACACTGTCACCAATGCTAGACAGGTTTCAGCTGAGCTTCCAGACTAACTCAGTCTAGGAAGAAAGAGGTGAATAATGTTTGAAAGTTTAGCCACTGTGAAAACAGTGGAACATTGCCTCATACACTGTCGGAAGATGAAAACATTGTGAATACCTGCAGGAAATTGTCAGATATAGTATTGGAAGGTGAGCACTTTGGGTTGGAAGGCACTCAAAATATGACTGGGTAAGAGCGACCTCCTCAAAGTACAGTTGACAGTGATGATGCGAATGAAGTCAAACTTTTGGGACCTTCATTTGCTTATGGAATATAACTCAAAATGAGGAACAACAGCTACAAATAGCCATTAAATTATCAGAACATGGAATGTATGAAATATGAAACTAGGAAATTGGAAGTTGTCAAAATTGAAATGGAATGCATAAAGATTGATCTAGGTATTAGTGAGCCAAAATGGACTGGTATTGGCCACTTTGAATATATCAGTCATACAGTTTACTGGGAACGACAAATTGACGAGAAATGGCATGGCATTCATTATCAAAAGGAACATTTCAAGATCTACCTTGAAATATAATGATGTCTGTACTAGGATAATATCTGTATGCCTACAAGGAAGACAAGTTAATACTACTAATATTCAGAGTTGTGCACCAACCACTAAAACTAGTGATGGTGAAATTGAAGAATTCTGTTAGGTTCTTCAGTCTAAAATTGATCAAACATGCTATCAAGAGGTATTGAAAATTACTAGGTATTGGTATGTGAAGGTTGGAAACAGAAGAAGGGTCAGCGGTGGGCAAATACAGAAATGATGCTGGAGATCACATGATAGAATTTTGCAAGACCAATAACTTATTCATTACAAATACTTTGTACTTAATATGAAAGAATACACATGGAACTCACCAGACAGAATACACAGAAATTAAATTGACTACATTCATTGACTTTAGAATCATCTGAATTTAGAGATCATCTGAAGAACAGATTTGATACATTAAACACTAAAGACAGAAGACCAGAAGATCAAGAACATCATACATGAAGAAAGGAAAAAAGTCATTAAGAAGACAAGAAAGAAGGAAAAGGTCAAAACGGATGTCAGAAGAGACACTGAAACTTGCTGTCCAGCATACAGATGCTAAAGCAAATGGAAGAAATGAGGAAGTCCAAGAGCTGAACAGAAAATTTCAAAGATCAGCTCTAGAAGATAAAGCCAAACATTACAACAAAATGTGCAATGATCTGGAGTCAGAAAACCAAAAAGGAAGAACACGCTCAGCATTTCTCAAGATAGGGGAACTGAAGAAAAAATTCAAGCCTTGACTTTAGTTATTGAAGGATTCTCTGGACAAATTACTGAAAGATGCAGAAAGCATCAAGAGAAAATGGAAGGAATACACAGAGTCACTATACCAAAAGGAAATGGTTAATGTTCAGCCATTTCAAGAGGTAGCATATGATCAAGAGCCAATGATACTGAAGGAGGAAGTCCAAGGTGCATTGAAGGAATTGGCAAAGAACAGGGCACCAGGAATCGATGGAATAAATTGCAATCTTTCAAGAAAGTGAGATGGCACAGTAGGCTGTCACTCATCTCTACCAAGATATTTGGAAGACAACTGTCTGGCCTATTGATTGGAAGAGATCTGTATTTGTGCCCATTCCAAAGAAAGGTGACCCAACGGAATGCGGAAATCATTGGACAATCTCTTTGATACCCCATGCAAGTAAAGTTTTACTACAGGTAATACAGAAGCGACAGAGAACTTCCAGAGGTTCAAGTCAGATTCAAAAGAGGCCGTGGAATGAGGGATATAGTTGCTGATGTCCAATGGATCTTGGCTGAAAGCAGAGAATATCAGTAAGATGTTTACCTATGCTTTATTGACTATGCAAAGGCTTTCGATTGTGTGGATCATGACAAGCTATGGACAACATTGTGAAGTATGAGTATTCCGGAACACTTAATTGTGCTCATGAGGATCTGTACATGGACCAAGAGGCAGTTGTTCGAACAGAACACTGAATGGTTTAAAATTCAGTAAAGTGTTTGACAAGGTTGTATTCTTTCACCATACTTATTCAACCTGTATACTGAGCAAATAATCCATGAAGCTGGGTTATATGAAGAAAAATGTGGCATCAGGATTGGAGGAAGACTCATTAGCAACCTGCGATATGCAGATGATACAACCTTGCTTGCTGAAAGTGAAGAAACTTAAAATATTTACTGATGAAGATCAAAGAGCACCGCCTTCAGTATGGGTTACATCTCAATGTGAAGAAAACAAAAATCCTCACCACTGGACCAATAAACAACATTCTTATCAATGGAAAAAGTCTGAAGTTGTCAAGGACTTCATTCTTCTTGGATCAACACTCATGAAGCAGCAGTCAAGATATCAAACGACTTATTGCATTAGGCAAATCTTCTGCATAAGACCTTTTTAAAGTGTTCAAGATCAAAGTTGTCAGCTTGAAGACTAAGGTGTGCCTGCCCCAAGCCATAGTATTTTCAGTAACCTCAAATGCATGTGAAATTGGACAGTTAATAAGGAAGAATGAAGAAGAATTGATACATTTGCATGATGGCATTGGAGGAGAATATTGAAAGTGCCATGGGCTGCCAAAATACCCAACAGATTTGTGTTGGAAGAAGTGCAGCCAGAGTGCTCCTTAGAGGCCAGGATGGCCAAACTTCATCTCTTATACTTCAGACATATTGTCAGGAGGGACCAGTCACTGGAGAAGGATATCATGTTTGGTAGGGTGGAAGGTCAGGGAAAAAGAGGAAGACCCCCCCAATGAGATGGATTGGTCAAGTAGCAGCATTGATGGACCCAAGCGTGGCAACAATATTGAGGTTGACCCAGGATTGGGCAGTGTTTTGTTCTGCTGTGCATAAGGTCGCTATGAGTCAGTACCGACTTGATGGCACCTAACAACAACAACATTTGTTGGAAGAAATGGTGGAAAAACTCAGTAACATCAGCAAACCAGATTAAGGACAGATGGTGGAACAGGCCATCAATTGCTCATAAACAAGTTCAGTCTGAAGTGGAAGAAAATTAAAACAAGTGTGTGAATAAGGAGGATTCGGATGCAGACTGTGCAGACCCGGTCAGGAGGCCAAGCCCCTGTAGGCCCAAGCGTTGTTGACCATCCAAACCATAGGCTCTGAAGATCAGACTTTAGCTACCTAGTAGACATAGCAAACTGTC
>NW_006408641.1:8267893-8270401 GCF_000296735.1 Chrysochloris asiatica
CATTTAATTAAAAAAAATAAATAAATAAAACAAGTGTGTGAGAACCAAAATATGACCTTGAACATATTCCATCTGAATTTAGAGACTATATCAAGAGCAGATTTGATGCACTGAACACTAATAACCAAAGACTAGAAAAGTTGTGGGATGTCATCAAGGACATCATACAAGAAGAAAGCAAAAGGTCATTAAGAAGACAAGAAAGAAAGAAATGTCCAACATGGATTCAGAAAAGACTCTGAAACTTGCTCTTCAGCATAGAGATGCTAAAATGAATGGATGAAATGAAGAGGTAAAGGAGCTGAACAGAAAATTTCACAGGGCAGCTCAAGAAGACAAAATCAAGTTTTAAAATGAAGTCTACAAAGACCTGAAGTTAGAAGACCAAAATGTAAAAACACGTTCAACATTTATCAAGCTGAAAGAACTGAAGAGAAAATTCAAGTCTCAACATGCAGTATTGAGGAATTCTGTGGTCAAAATATTGATTGATATAGAAAGCATCAAAAGAAGATGGAAAATAATACACAGTCACTGTACCAAAAAGAAATGGTTGATGTTCAACCATTTCAAAAGGTGACGTATGATGAAGAGCCAGTGGTACTGAAGGAAGAAATCCAAGGTGCACTGAAGGCATTGACAAAGAACAAGGTTCTGGGAATTTATAGGATTCAAATTGAGAATCTTTAAACAGACTGATGTAGTAGCACAGGAGGCACTCACTCATCCATGTCAAGAAATTTGGAAGACAACTATCTGGCCAACTGATTGAAAGAAATCCATGTTTGTGACCATTCAAAAGAGAGGTACCTCAGCAGAATGTAAAAATCAGTTAACAATAGTATTACTATTACATGCAAGTAAAATTTTGCTGAAGATAATTTTTAAATGTGTGCAACCGTGCATCAATAGGGAACTGCTTGAAACTCCAGCTAGAATTCAGAAGAGGACATGGAACGAAGGGAAATCATTGCTGACATCCGATGGATCTTGGCTGAAAGCAAAGAATACCAGAAAGCTGTTTACCTTTGTTTTATTGACTATGAAAAAGTTTTTGACTGTATGGTTCATGATAACATTGTGTAACAGTTGCAGAGAATGAGTAGTCCACACTTAATTATGCTCATGATCAACTTGTATATAGACCAAGAAGCATTTGTTCAAACAGAACAAGGGGACACTGGTTTAAAATTAGGGAAGGTGTGTGCCACAGGGTTGTATTCTTTCACCATACTTATTAAATCTGTATGGTGAACAAATAATTTGAGAAGATGGACTATGTTAAGAAGAATGTGGCATCAGGATTTGAAGAAGACTCATTAGCAACCTGTGATATGCAGATAATACAACCTTGCTTGCTGAAAGCAAAGAGGGTTTAAAATATTTACTGATGAAGTTCAAAGACCGTAGCTTCAGTTGTACCTCAATGTAAAGAAAACAAATCCTCCCAACTGGATCAATAAATAACATCATGATAAAGTCGAAACTACCAGCCGCTCTGCAGGAGAAAGATGAGGCTTTCTACTCCCGTAAAGATTCATACCCTCAGAAACCCTGTACAGGGTCGCTATGGGTCAGAACTGACTTGATGGCACTTAACAACAACAAAAAGGGGAAAAGACTGAAGTCGTCAAAGAATTTATTTTGCTAGGACCCACAATCAATTCTCATGGAAGCAAATAAAGTAAGCACTTTTTGGTTATACCCTTTTAAGGTCTGGATAGAAAGTAAACCACAAAGCATTAAAAATGACAAAGAAAATTCTAAATCAGAATGTGTTGGCAACTTACTTCTATATTAAATTTCTAATAAGCAAGAACACAGGTCACCAAATGACAACCTCCAAGACAAATTCAGCCCCACTGCCTGCTTTTGAAAATAAATTTTATTGGCGCACAGTCATGCTCATTCATCTGTGATTCCTTTTATGCTACAATGCAGAGTTGAATAGTTGTGACAGATGTAATAGTTTGGCAAAGACTAAAATAATTACTTCCTGGCCCTTTGTTGATAAAAGTTTGCCAACCTTTGGTCAAGAGATGTAATCATCAAGCCCTACTTCCAACCTTTAGCCTAAAAAGACCAGCTATTAGAAGCCACATGTAACTCACTGGTGCCTACCATCCTTGCTAAACAGTGCACTTTAGATGTTGCTTCTTAAAGCATTTAAAAAATTAAATTGCTGCTCATCAAAGAACAACAACAAAAAGTTTGAAAAACTTTAGAAGAATTCAGGAAAACAACAAAAATTAGGAAAATAAATGAATAAGTAGGAAACATACAAAAACAACACATAGAAATCCAGAGCACTAATACTAAGATTTCAGAAATAGGTATTTCTGAATTACCTATTAAGAAATAGGTACTGAAAGGGCAAAGGAGTAGAACTAAATCACTGGAAGGCCAAATTAGTGAGCTTGAAGAAAAAAATCTCTCCAACACTAATCTTGTTGTTGTTGTTGTTAAGTGCCGTCGAGTCGGTTCCGACCCATAGCGACCCTGTACAGG
>NW_006408641.1:8270501-8271872 GCF_000296735.1 Chrysochloris asiatica
AACACTAATCTAGAGGAACAATAAAAAAAAAAAAAAAAGGAAAAAGTCCAAAAAAGCATAAGGGTTATGTGGAACACAATCAAGAGGAATAAATTACATGTGATCAGAATTCCAGAACAAGAAGAGATTTAAAAACAAAACAAAAAAAGCACATAAAAAGTTGTCAGAAAATTGTTGGAAGAAAGCTTCACTTATCATGAAAGACGAGAAGATACACATTCAAGAAGCTGAAAAAACAAACAAACCAACAAGCAGGATACACTCCAAAAGAAAATCACCAAGACAAAATCAAACTTTCCAAAACCAAAGATAAGGTAAGAATCCTGAGAACAACTCAAGAAAAATAAAAAGTTACTTATAGAGGAGAGCCAAAAAGACAAAGCATGAAAGAAAAATATTGCCCAGCAAGAATCATATATCCAGCAAAATGGTCCCTTATGTAAATAGAAATTAAAGGAATTTGTAAAAACCAGACCAACTTTAGAGGAAATGCTCAAGGGAGTTCTTCACACAGAGAACCAACAACAGAAGACAACTGAGATTTACATACATGACAACACCACCCCAAAGTCAACCCTCATGTAGAAATATCCTAAGGAAAACAAAACTATAAGACTGCAAATAGAGAACTAGAGATAATTTCTAATGAAAACTAATAGTAAAGAAGGAATAATGCAGTTACAGAACCTCCAAATGGAGAAGGAAGGCAAGTAGATTTTAACACAGAGCACACTGTTTTTAACTTCAGACAGAATTAATATATGTGTTACTTGAGTGAAGGAGAATACGTTATACAATAAAGGGAAATTGGAGAAAATGATAGAGACAGCAGAAGACACTGGAAGAACTTGTTGTTAGGTGCTGTCGAGTTGGTTCAGACTCACAGTGACCCTACGCAAAATAGAATGAAACACTGCCTGGTCCTGCACCATCCTCACAACTTAACTATGTTTGAGCCAGTTGTTACTGCCACTGTGCCAATCCATCTTTATAGCTGACCCTCTACTTCATCAAGCATGATGTCCTTCTCCAGGGACTGGTCACCCCTGATATGTCCTAAGTATGAGACGAAGTCTGGCCATCCTTGCTTCTAAGGAGCATTCTTGCAGCTCAGATTTCTTCATTCTTCTGGCAGCCCATGGTGCTTTCAATATTCTTCTCCAACATCATAGTTAAAATGTTTCCATTCTTCTATAGTCTTCCTTAGTCACTGGCTAACTTTCACATGCTTATGAGTTGACTGAAAATATGATGGTTCGGATCAGGTGCACCTTAGTCCTCAAACTGACGACACTTCAAGAGGTGTTTTGCAGCAGATTTTCCTAATGCAATATGTTATGTAATTTCCTTGAATTTTTTTTTTTTTTTTTT
>NW_006408641.1:8271972-8304094 GCF_000296735.1 Chrysochloris asiatica
GGGTAGATCTAGGCAAGGCCTAGGACTTCAGTTAGTGTTAGGGTTATGGTTAGGTCTAGGGATAATGCTAGGGTAGGGGTTGGAATAAGGCTTTGTCTAGTTTTAGGGTTACAGTTAGGTTTATTTTTTTATTTTATCTTTTTCTTGAAATCTATGTGATTTCCCCTTCATTTGAAAGTTCTGCGAGTACATTATTCCTTTTTTTTTTTTTATGTTTTGATGTTGTTACAAACTGATATCTCTTGTTCCCTATTTTCAGTCTTTTAGTTTGTTTTACTTTGAATACTTATATATCTAGGTTGAGTTCTGGATGATATTGTCATATATGTTAGTCTCAGTTTGTTTCCTGCTATTGTTGTTTTTATGTCCTAAGAACTCCCTTTAGTATTTTTTGTATAGTTGGTCTGATTTTTGCAAATTGTTTTCACTTCTGTTTATCTGGAAATATCCTAATTTCACCATCATATTTGATGGACAGCTTTTGGGGGAAATGATGCTTGGTTGGCAGTTTTTTTCTGAAGAGTTTTATATATGTCACCCCATTGTCTTCTTGCCTGCATGGTTTCTGCTGAGAAATCAGAGCTTTGTCCTATTATTATCCTTGGTAAGTAACGCTTTGTTTTTCCTTAACTGTTCTCAGGATTTTTTCTCTGTCTTTGGTTTTGAAAAGTTCGATTATAATATAGCTTGGTTATTTTCTTTGGGGGTGTCTATCCTTTTTGGAGGTCATTTCACTTCTTAAATGACTATCATCTCATCTTTCATGGTGTTAGGAAGGTTTTCTTCCAGCAACTCTGGGGCAGTTTTCTGTGTGGTTTCTTTAGTCTTTGTCTGTTCTTGTAATTCCAGCCACATGTAAGTTACTCCTCTTGATAATGTCACATCAAGACTTATTCAGTATTGCACACTGAAGCTTGAATTTTTTCATCAGTTCTTTCACTTGAGAAATGCTGAGCATTTTCTTCCCTTTTGGTTTTCTAACTCCCAAGTTCTTGCTCCTTTCATTATAATATTTGACTCTATGTTCTTGAGCTGCCCTTGAAATTTTCTGTTCAGCTCTTTAACTTTCTCATTTCTTCTAGTCACCTTAGCTTCTCTACGCTCAAGAACAAATTTCAGAATCTCTTCAGAAATCCACTTTGGTCTTTTCTTTCTTTCCTGTCATTTATTGCCATTTTGCTTTCTTCCTGTATGATGTTCCTGATGTCACTCTATAACTCTTCTGGTCTTCGGTCATTAGTGTCTAATGCATCAAATCTGTTCTTGAGATGATCTCTAAATTCAGGTAAGGTATACTCAAGGTCATATTTTGAATCTGATAGGCTTGTTTTCTTTTTCTTTAGCTTCAGGCTAAACTTGCATATGGGCATTTGATGGTCTGTTCCAGTCGGCCCTAGCCTGGTTTTGGCTGATGGTAATGAGCTTCTCTACTGTCTCTTCCCACAGTTATAGTCAGTTAATTCTGGTATTCCATCTGGTGAGGTCCAGGTATATAGCACTTTTTATATTGTTGGAAAAATGGTATTTGCAATAAATAAGTCATTGGTCTTGAAAAATTCTGTCATGGGATCTCCAACATCATTTCTATCACTAAGGCTGTAGTTTCCAACTACTGATTCTTCCTCTGTTTCCAACTATGATGTTACAATCATCAATGCTTATCAGTGCATCTTGATTACATTTTTTATCAATTTCTGACTGAAGAAGTTGGTAGAATTATTCAATTTTGTCATCACTGGCTTTAGTGGTTGATGTGTAAATTTGAGTAACAAATTACTGGTCTTCCTTGTGGTTATTAAATGCTGTTGAGTCAATTGTTGCTGTTGTTGTTACGTGTTGTCGAGTTGATTCTGATTCATAGTGACCATATGTACAACAGAACAAAACACTCCCTGGTCCTGTGCCATCAGCACAAGCTTTGTTAAGCCTGGGCCCATTTTTGCTGCCATTATACCAGTCCCTCTCATTGCGATCTTCCTCTTTTTCGCTGACCCTCCACTTTACCAAGCGTGACTGTCCTTCTTCAGGGACTGGTCCTTCTGACAATATGTCAGAAGTACGAGAGACGAAATTTCACTATTGTAACTTCTAAGGAACATTCTGAGTATACTTCTTCCAACACATACCTGTGTGTTTTTCTGGCAGTCCATGATGCCTTCAGTATTCTTGGGTCAGGCACACCTTAGTCCTCAAACTGACATCTTTGCTCTTGAACACTTTGAAGAGGTCTTGTGCAGCAGATTTGTCTAATGCACTACTTCGTTAGATTTCTTGACTGCTCTTTCCATGAATGTTGATCGTGAATCCAAGCAAAATGAAGTCTTTTACAACTTCAATCTTTCTTCTGTTTATGATGATGTTACTTATTGGTCCAGTTGTGAGGATTTTTGTTTTCTTTACATTGAGGTGCAACCTATACCAAAGGCTGTGCTCTTTTCCCTTCATCAGTAATTATTTTGAGTTTTCTTCACTTTCAGTAAGCAAGGTTGTATTATCTGTATAGTGCACGTTGTTAATAATGACATGAGTGGAGGAAAAGCTTTCGGGACCTTCATTTGCTGATGGAACACAATTCAAAATGAGGAAAAACAGCTGCAAACATCCACTAATAATCCACATATGGAATGTACAAAGTATGAACTGGAAGTTATCTTGTGCTTTCAGCCAAGATCCATTTGACATCAGCAATGACATCCCTCCTTCCTCTTCCTTTCTGAATCTGACTTAAATTTCTGGCAATTCCCTGTCGGTGTACTGTTGTTGTTGTTATGTGTTGTGGAGTCGGTTCCGACTCATAGCAACCCTGTACAGGGTTTTCGAGGCTGTAAATTTTTATGGGAGCAGAAAGCCTCATCTTTCTCCCGTAGAACAGGTGGTAGTTTCGAACTGCTGATCCTGAGGTTAGCAGCCTGATTTGTAACCATAGAGTACTGTTAAATAGCCACTAAAAATTATCTTCAGAAAAATTTTACTTGCATGTGATATTAATGATACTGTTTGATGATATCTGTATTCCAATGGGTCACCTCTGTTTGAATGGGCACAACTATGAAACTCTTCCAATCAGTTAACCAGGTACTTGTCTTCCAAATTTCTTGGCGTAGATGAGTGAGCGCCTCCAGTACTGCATCAGTTGTTGAAAGATTCCAATTTTTATTTTATCGATTCCTGGAGCCTTGTTTTTCTTCAGTGCCTTCAGTGCAGCTTGGACTTATTCCTTTAGTACCATCAGTTCTTGATCTTGTTACCTCTTTAGATGGTTAAACATTGTCCATTTCTTTTAGGTACAATGACTTTATGTGTACCTTCCATCTTCTTTTGATGTTTTCTGATTTATTCAAAATTTTGCCCATAGAGTCCTTCAGTATTGCAATTTGAGGGCTTGGAGTTTTCATTATAATAGTCGCTTCATTATAGTACTTGACTTAATCTTCTCAAGCTGCCTTCTGACATTTCTGCTCAGTTCTTTGCCTTCCTCACTTCTTCCATTTGCTTTAGTATCTCTATGCTGGAGAGCAAGTTTCAGAGTCTCTTCTGACATCCATTTTGGTCTTTTCTTTCTTTCTAGTTTTTTAATGACCTTTTGCTTTCTTCTGGTATGATATTATTGATGTCATCCCACAACTCTTCTGGTCTTCAGTCATTAGTTTTCTAATGCATTAAGTCTGTCCTTGAGATGGTCTCTAGATTTAGGTGGGATGTATTCAAGGTTATGTTTTGGCTTCCATGGACTTTTTAAGTTCTTTTTCAACTTCAGTCTGAATTTGCATATGAACAATTGATGGTTTCTTCCACAGTTGGCCCCTAACCTTGTTTTGGCCCCTAACCTTGTTTTGGCCCCTAACCTTGTTTTGGCTGATGGTATTGAGTTTTTCCACTATCTCTTCCCACAAATATTGTCAGTTTGGTTTTCCATATTCCATCTGATAAAGTCCATGTGTATAGTCACCTTCTATGTTGTTTAAAAAAGATATTTGCAATGAATAAGTTACTGGTCTTGCATAATTCTATCATGTGATCTCTAGCATCATTTCTGTTACCAAGGCCAACTGATGACTGGCTAACTACTGATCCTTTCTCTTATTTACATCCTTCACATTCCAGTCACCATGATTATCATTGCATCTTGATTTCATGTTTGATCAGTTTCAGACTAAAGAAGTTGTTAGAATTCTTCAATTTCATCCTCACTGGCTTTAGTGGTTGGTGCCTAAATTTGAATAATAGTGGTATGAACTGGTCTTCCTTGTTGGCCTTGTATGTATGTGGACATGCTATCACAGCTTTCTACTTCAGGTAGAGCTTGAAATGTTCTTTTTTGATGATTAGTGTGACCCTATTCCTCTTGAATTTGTCTTTCCTGGCATACTAGGGTATATGATTGTCAAATTCAAACTGGCCAGCACTACTCCATTTCAGCTCACTAATGCCTAGAATATCCATCTTTATGTCTTCTATTTCATTTTTGACAAGTTCCAATTCTCCTAGAGTCATACTTTGTACATTTCATGTTCTGATTATTAATGGATATTTGCAGCTGTTTCTCATTTTGAGTTGTGCCTCATCAGGAAATGAAGCTTTCTTCCGTTCACATCTGATAGTCAACTCTACTTTGAAGAGGCAGCTTTTTGCCAGTCAATTTTGAGTGCCTTCCAATCTGAGGGGTTCAACTTCTGACAATATTCTGCTGCTATTCATAAGGTTTTCAATGGCTAAATGTTAAGAAGTAGTCCACCTCTCCTTCTTCCTGACCTGTTTTAGTGTGGAATCTCAGCTGAAATCTGTCCACCATGGGTGACCCTGCTGGTATTCAGAATACTAGCAGCATAACTTTAGCATCATAACAACACAAAAGCCACCACACAGCACGTACAACAGATTGACTGATGGGTGGTGGTTAAAGCCTTGGACATTTTGCAAAATTGCCTTCCAGAAATATGCCAAGAATTTTTACTCTTAACCAGTTGTATGAATGTAAGTAAAAAAGTATTGCTACAAATGTATATAAAACATTGTTAATCAAAATATGAAGCTATTGTTTCTCTACATATCCTCCATCTAAGTCTGTATATTTCTAAAGGCACTATTTCTATCTTTTTAACACTCTTGTACAGATGTTGCACTGTTTGATTTACACCACTCAGAAATGCAGTTTTGGCATCCTTGAGGGACTAAAATTTAGTTCCTTTTAAATGGCCTTTCAGTTTAGAAAGCAAAAAGAAGCCTGAAAGGAGTAAGATCGGGGCTACAGAGTGAATTGGATAAGGTTTACCAATGAAATTCTTATAAGACAACCATTATTACCTTCAAAATGCATAATCTTGATGGAAAAAATTCCTTGGTGCAACTTTATTGGCCATTTTCTCACCATTGCAGTTTTCAGTTTTCTTAAAATTTCTTTATAATAAGCCCCTATGATCATCTTGGGTACTTTGGAATCTCAAAAACAGTTGTCATACCCTTTTTAGTTGACCTCTTTGCCTTGAATTTAACTAGCCCAGGTTATACCTTGATCTCTGGGTCTTACTGGTAAATCCAAGACTCATCCCCAGATACAATTTGTTCCATGAAATTGTCATTAACTTTGGTCCTGCTTAAAAAACTTAAGGAGAGATCAGGCCATTGATTCATCTTATCTTGATGCACCATTTTTGGCACCCATAGAGTCAAAAGTTTGTTGAGGTCAAGATATCTGCTTAGAATTAAAATTGCTGAACCATGTGAGATCCCAATTTCAGTAGTTACAGCATCAGTGGTAATTTTGTGGTCTTCCACCAGTTTGGGACTTTAATCAATGTCTTCACTTGTCAAGACTGGTGGTCTTCCCTCTCTTGGCTCACGTTTGAGGTCTTCCCAGCCTTCCTTAAAAATACTTGATGCATCTAAACAATTGTGGTTTTATGTGAGCAACGTTCCTATAAACTTGTTGCAAAACTTCAACCATTTGGGAAGATGTTCACTAAAGTTTTGTTAAAAATTTTATATTAGCCCTGATCTCAAAATTGTTTTTACCGTGGCATAGAAATGTTCTTTATTTGAAGGCACCCCAATGACACTAAGACAAGTGTGTTGCTGAGAGAATTGCCTGCAGCCATCCACTGATCACAGAGATATGTTGAAACATGTTTTGTTTGGAATAAATCCATGCACATATATTAACTGAAACCCTAGTAGCAATATTTTTTGACTTACCTAGTATGTGTATCGAATTTTTGTTTTTAATAGACAGGCTAGCTCTGAGAAGCCTTTAATGTGCAAATACCAATGATTAACAAATAATTTCAACTCTGGAATGTAATTGTCTTTGGAAAGAAAATGCCATTGCATTTGAACGAGCCCTGATTGAAATTAATAAAATAAATGAAGGATATACGGACTTCTTTCAACTAATAGGAGTCATTCTGAAGACCCGAATGTCACGAAGGCTACATACATAAATGTTGTTGTTGTTAAATACTGTCAAGTCTCAGAACAAACCTGAATAGGATTTCCGAGGAGCAACTGGTGAGTTTGAACCTCTGAGCTTATGGTTCAAAGCGACCTTTCAGTCCAGTGCTTATCCTATAGCGCTACACCAGGTCTAGTTTAAGTAGTAATTGTCAGACTTTTATGTTTATCAGAATCATGAGGGGAAAAGCTTTTAAAATTTTTAGACTTTAGGATCCTACCCAGAGTATATGTGTGGAAACCACACTGTTGTTGTTGTTATTGTTAAGTGCTGTCGAGTCTGTTCCGACCCTTAGCGACCTTGTATAGGGTTTCCCAGGAGCAACTGGCGAGCTTGAACCTCCGACCTTGCAGTTCAAACGGCTTTGCAGTGTGGTGCATTAACCCACAGCACCATACTAGGACTCCAGAAACCACAGTAAAAAACACTAAATTAGAGTAAACACACTAATGAAATCTTTTTAAACCTGAAAGGGAGGTGTAATATGTAATGTTGTAACTAGCATCAAGCTTGTTTTACAGAACAAAAGCGCAGTATAGCGTACACTATGGAAATATTTAGACTGAGTTTGTTACTTTAGGCCATTGTTAAAATAACAACAGTAATCATAAGAATGATGATTGTTGCTGTTGTGTGGCAGGGGGTTGATTTCCAATTCATAGCAACCCCATGTTATTAGTACTGGTTGCTATTCATTTTAAGTTAAATAAAATCAGTTGTAGTGCAGATATTTGCATTTCTTTCTAACTTAACTTCTCAATCTGTTTCCTCTTACTTGTTTTCATAATAGTTATACTTCAAATGGTTATACTGTTTTAATTATACTCGTCATTGACTTAATTTGTACTTCACCGTATCTTGTTGATAAGTCTGTACCTGAGGATGACCTTTTTGTGGCTATGTAACATCATCCCAGACATCAGTAGCTACCTGATGACCACTTAAAAATTACAGGAAATAGCTTCTGTACGAATCCTGGTGTGGTGCTGCTGGTTAATGCGCTGAACTGTAAGGTGGATCTGAACCACAGGCTTGGAGGTTCAAGCTCACCAGCTGCTCCTCAGAAACCTTTTACAGGCTCACTATGAGTCAGAACCAACTTGAAGGCACTTTAACAACAACAGCTTCTTTAGGTCCTAATTAAAAATACAGCCCTAATCTATTTGGTTTAATTCAGGCATTTATCCCAAAGTTTGCTATTATTTCAGATGCTTAAAAAGGGGAAATTGACTAGATGATTTTTAGGGTTTGCTGTCAATTCATATTTTGTGCTTTGGTTGTTATGTTGTTAAGTGCTGTCTAGTTAGTTCCAACTCCTAGTGACCCCAGGATTTCAAAGGAGTGTCTGGTGGGTTTGAACCACCAACCTTGCAGTTAGCAAGTCCAGTGCTTATCCTGCAGCGTTACACCAGGCCCCCATTCTTGTAGCTAATGGGCCTTAATTTGAAACTACATGTAGGCACTGCCAATGCTTGGAATAGGACATGGCTACTTTAGATACATGATTTCTTGGTTTTCTGAATATGAAGTTTTCATCCATTTCTTTTCTGTTTCCATATAACTGTAGCCTATCAGAATTGCTTAGAGTATATTTTTAATATCTAGGTGGAAGTAGTGAAGCTGACTGAGAAATGTCTTAATAATGCAATCGAGAGCCCAGGAATGAATGCCGTAAGAGTCCCTCCTGACTTCAAGAGTAACATTTTGAAGGCTCAAGTAGAAGCAGTGCATAAGGTAAGCCACTGTAAGAACAGATAATGTTATTGTTGTTGAGTGTTGTTGAGTTGGTTGCAACTCATAGCAACCCTGTACAGGGTTTCTGAGGAGCAGCTGGTGGAATTGAACTGCCAACCTTGTGGTTCAAAGTCCAGTGATGATCCTACAACACCACACCAAGATTCCAAGAACAGGTATAGACATGAATAAAATAAATGTAGGTAAAATAAGGGGACCTAACAAATAGATAGTGTATAGTATAAAAAAATAAAAACAAAGATTTGACTTTCTCAGTTCGAAAGCCAAAGCAACCTAAATTAAGAGGGAGCTGTCATGGGATTAAAAAGTAAAGAGTAAAGAGTCTTTGAAATTATAAAAAGTAAAAAAAAATAAGTTTCTATAAAAATGAATTCATGTCTTTAGTTGTAATATGGAAGGATTCTATACATAAAATATTGAATGAGGTGTGATGGTGGTGGTGATGTGCCGTGGAGTCAGTGCCGACTCACAGTTACCCTGTACAGGGTTTCCGAGGCTGAAATCTTTACGGGAGCAGATAGCCTCATTTTTCTCCCATGGAACAGCTGGTAGTTTTGAACTTCTGACCTTAAAGTTAGCAGCCCAACTCGTAACATCTACGCTACCAGAGTTCCTATTGAATGAGGCAGGGAGCATCAAAATAAGGAGTAAGAAATATGCAGAGTCATTTTCCCAAAAAGAGTTGACTGACATTCTGCCATTTCAGGAGGTAGCATATGATCAAGAACTGGTGGGAATGAAAGAAGAAGTCCAAGTTGCACTGAGGCATTGGCAAAACACAAGAGGCTCCAGGAATTGACCCAATAACAACTGAGGTGTTTCAACAAATAAATGCAATGATGGAAGCACTCATTCCCCTTTGTCAAGAAACTTGGAAGATGGCTCCCTGTCCAACCAACTGGAAGACATCCATATTGGTGTCTATTCCAAAGAGAGGTGGTCTAATAGAATACAGAAATTATCGAACATTATCATTAATGTCACACACAAGTAAAAGTTTGCTGAAGATAATTAAAAATGGTTGCAGCAGTACACGGACAGGGAACTGCCAGAAAGTCAAACCAGATTCAGAAGAGGACATGGAACAAGGATTATCATTGCTGACTTCAGATGGAGCTTGGCTCAGAGCAGAGAATATCAGAAAGATGTCTGCCTGTATTTTATTGCCTATGCAAAGGATTCGACTCTGTGGATCATAACAAATTATGGATAACGTTGGGAATAATGTAAGTTCCAGAGCACTTAATTGTGCTCATGTGGAACCTGTTCATAGACCAAGAGGTGGTTGATGTTGCTTGGTTCCAAATCAGTAAAAGTGTGCTTCAAAGTTGTATCCTTTCATCATATTTATTCACTCTGTATGGTGAGCAAATAATCTGAGAAGCTGGACTATATGAAGAAGAAGGTGGCATCAAGATTGGAAGAAGGGTCATTAATAACCTCAGATGCGCAGATAACACAACCTCAGCCTCTTGGCCTCTACTCTGCTGAAGCATGTTACAAAGCTCTTCTAGTTCTGCTGATAAATGCCCAAAGGGCACCACACTACACTATAAGCCTCAGTCCAAAGGAACTCAGCTCTAGCTCTTTGGGTCAGCAAACCTAGTTTCCCAATTAAATGCCTGGAGGAACTCCAGAAGTTAGCCTCCTGCTCAAAGGCACTCAGTTTTCCTTGCTCCATGGGGCAGGAAGCCCCTGTTCTGTCTTGTACTCTGGCGCTTTGTTTTGCTGCTGCCAATCCTCTTTATTGCAGTCACTTATGTGCTGGATCAAGGGGGTTCAGTGGACATGGTTCTCGAATCTAAAGGACATGCTATACTCCTGACTCTTCTTTCTTGATGGTAGTGAGATTCCCTTCTTCCTGCTTATGAGATGGCTCATTTTATACCCAGCAGGATGGCAAAATTGACTGAGCTCCACATAAAGTTTTACCATCACAATTAATCCTATTAACAAACTCTCACCTCTGAGTTATATAATCTGTCATCTTCCCCCTCCTCTTGCCCATACCTATTAGGAAAAAGTCATTTTGTGGGAGTTACAAAGACTGTCGCCAGAGGAGTCATATTAAATAATTGTATAATCCACTGTAGATTATTAAAGATAGTCTTTATCTTTTTTGCTGACTCTCTGCTTTACTAAGCCTGATGTCCTTTTCCAGGGACTGGTCCCTCTTAATAAAATGTCCAAAGTATGTAAAACAAAGTCTCACCTTCCTCGCTTTCAGTGAGCCATCCGACTATACTTCTTCCAAGACAGATTTGTTCATTCATCTGGTCTGTGATATATTCAGTATTCTTTGCCAATACCATAATTCATCAACTTTTCTTTGGTCTTTATTCACTGTCTGGTTTTCCCATGTCCAGCATTATGAAGCTCTGGAAAAAGTCTTCAAAGTGACATCTTTGCTTTTTAATTCATTAAAGAGATCTTTTGCAGCAAATTTGCCCAATGCAGTATGTCATTTAATTTCCTGGCTGCTGTTTCCATGGATATTGATTGTGGATCAAGTAAAATGAAACCCTTGACAACTTCAATCTTTTCTCCATTATCATTATGTTCCTTATGAGTTTTGTTTTCTTTATGTTGAAGTGTAATCCATATTGAAAGCTGTAGTCTTTAATCTTCATCAATAAATGCTTCAAATCATCTCTCTTAGCAAGCAAGGTTGTATCATCTGCATATATGAGGCTATTAATGACCATCCTCCAATCTTGATGCCACCTTCTTCTTTATAGACTCCTAAAATTATCCTTCAAATACTTCTGAGTATTTGCTCACCATACAGATTGAGTAAGTATGGAGAAAGGATACAACTCTGACGCGCACTTTTCCTGATTTTAAACCATTCAATGTCCCCTTGTTCTATTTAAACGATTGCCTTTTGGTCTAGGTACAGGTTCCTCATAAGTACAATTAAGTGTTCTGGAAGTCCCATTCTTCCCAGTGTTATCTATAGTTGTTAAGATCCACATGGTTGAGTGGCTTAAAACCCATAAACCATAAAAGATGCTTTGCACAAGCAAGCATCTTTCTGGTATTCTCTGCTTTCAGTCAAGATCCATCTGACATCAGCAATGATATGCCTAGGTCTATGCTTCTTCTGAATCTGGCTTGAATTTCTGGCAGCTCCTTGTCAATGTACTGCTGCAACTGTTTTTTAATTATGTTCAGCAGAATTTTATGTGTGTGTCATATTAATGATAATGTCTGATTATTTCCATATTCCACTGGCTCACCTTTTTTTGGGATGGGTACAAATATGGGTCTCCTCCAAATTTCTTGGCATGCATGAGTGAGTGCTTCCAGTGCTGCATCAGTTTGTTGAAATATTTTAGTTGTTGTTGAGTATCTTTCCACCTGAGAGGCCCATCTTCTCGCACTGTGTTCTGACAGTGTCCTGCTGCTGATCACAGAGGTTTTCAGGGGGTAACCATTCAGAAGTGGTCTGCCTCTCCTTCCTAGTCTGCCTTAGTCTGGAAGCTCTACTGAAACCTGTCTACCATGGGTGACCCTGCTGGCATTTAAATTAACAGGTGGTATAGTTTCACAGCAACACACAAGCTACCACCGTATGACAAACTGACAGAAGAGTGGTAGAATGCGAGCCTACTACCCAGCAAATCAAAACAAAGAAATCAGTGATCTGTGCAACATCATGGTGAATCTCAAAAACATCATACTGCTCTAAAGAGGCAAACAAAAAATTTTACTTACAGGAAACTACTAAATATGACTTTTGTTTGCTTCATGGAAGGGTCTTTGATGCGATAGCATAGGAACAGCCTGAGGGAACTTTTATCTGGCGGCGAGGGCGTGCTGTAGGGAACTGTTACATATATTGGTTATACTTGGTTATGCATCTGTGTTTTTCAATATTCATTGAGTCGTTCACATTATACTGTATGTAAATTAATAGCTCCTTAAAGTTGGGGAGAAAACCAGTTTCTCCAGAAAGATTTTTTTAGAAAGTAAAAATTAGCACTGGACTTTGAACCACAAGGTCAGAAGTTGGAGCTTACCAGCGTCTCCAAAGCAGAAAGATGAGGCTTTCTGCTCCTCTAATGATTTACAGCTTCAAAATCTCTATACAGGGTCACTATGAATCGGAACCAACTTAATGGCTCTTACAGCAGCAAAATATTCCTTGCATTTGGGGAAAAAAACAAAACAAAAACAAATATACATCTTAACATCTGTTCTTTTTTTATCACATGAATTTGAAGAGCTCTGGTGTGAATCTTTTTAGCTAATACTGTTTCCGTGTAAATAATTGAAAGTGGTGTAGTAAGAGTTTGTGAATCTCTATGTTGTGAATCATAGGGACATTAAAGCCTGAATTATTAATATGGATATGGATTTAGGATTGCATGAGGTACAGTACTGATATTTCGGTAGATAAGTTGTAATTCCTCTTTCTTGAACTGAAGTAAACAGATAATTTTACTCTTACTGGTAAGATACTTAAATTTGTTACATTAGTGTCCTCAACAAAGATTCATATTTTTAAAATCATTTCATTTTGTTAGGTTACAAGAGAAGACAGCTTGTTAAGTCATAAAAATTCCAGTGTTCAGGATGTTGCTGCAAACAGGTACATTTTTGAGTGGGCTGAATTAAACTAATGTTCTTCTCTTTTCCTAACTTTTTAATTTCTTTTTTCCTCCTCCCCAATTCATCACCAGTCAGTTACAAGTTACTTTCTGTAGCTGCCTAGTACCTAATTTTAGATTATTTTAAGATACTCCTAAGTGGTGGTGTTGTTAAGTGCCGTGGAGTCCACCTTACCAAACATGATATCCTTCTCCAGCAACTGGTCCCTCATGACAATATATACGAAGTATGAGAGATGAAGTTTGGCCATCCTGGCCTCCAAGGATTACTCATCATGAATTCTCTTGGTAATCAAACAGGTTTCTTTGTTGCTTCTTCCTTCCCTTTTCTTCTCGATCTCTTCTTTAATGAAGATTATATGACTGTTTTAGACCCTACTCTATGCCAGTAAGAGGAGGTAAGGTAAGGTGAAGCATCAGAGAAAAAGAGGAAGACCCCCAGCAAGATGGATTGGCAAAGTGGCAGCACCAATAGGTTTAAGCGTGAGGGTGGCCCAGGATTGAGCCGTGTTTTGTTCTGTTGCACATAGGGTCACTATGAATCTGTACTGACTCGATGACACCTAACAACAACAACAACAACAACAACTGTGCCAGTTTGTTTAGTTCACCACTGCATAGTGAGTGTTTGGTGCTAAGTTGGTGCTCCCGTCAAGATTTACAGCCTCGGAAACCCTGTACAGAGTTGCTGTTAGTCGGAACTGACTCCACGGCACGTAACCACCACAACCACCAACTCTGTAATAAGTTTTGAAATTGGAAATGAGCTGTTTTCTTACTGTGTTATTTTTCAGGATTGTTTTGGCTATTACAGGGCCACTTAAATTTTTATATGAATTTGAGGATGGGCTTTTCTGTTTCTAAAGAAAAGGCTACTGGATTATGTTGAATCTGTAGTTTGCTTTGGGGAATATTGCTCTTTTCAATGATCTGTGTTGACAGAGAAAGGTCTTATATGTAAAGAAAGATAATTTAAGCTTTCTATCACCATTGAATATGATGTTTTCTGTAGGTTATTCATATGTGGCCTTCATTGTGTTGAGGAATTTTCCTTTAGTTCTTAGTTTTTTTGAGTGTTTTTATTATGAAAGAATATTGGATTTTGTGATAGCTTTTTCTGCATTAGCTGAAATGATTTGTCTGTTATTGGTTTTTTTCCTTTATTCAATTGTAGTGTTTCATACAGATTGATTTTTGTATGCTGAACCACTCTTGTGTTCCTAAGATAAATCTTACTTTAGCATTATATATAATTCTTTTAATAACGCTGTTAAATTCAGTTTGCTACTATTTGGTGAGGATGCTTGCATTGTTATTCATAGGAGATACTGGTGTGATTTTTGTTTTGTTTTTTTCTTGTAATGTCTTTGACTTTGGTATGAGTGCAGTGCTGGCTACATAGCATGAGTTAGGAGGTCTTCTCTCCTCATAATTTTTTGGAAGAGTCTGAAAAGAATTGGCGTTAATTTTGTCCCAAATGTTTGTCAGTGAAGCCATCTGGTCCTGGACTTTTCTTTGTTGGGAGGTTTTTGACTACTGATTCTGTCTCTTTACTTGTTTTTGTTTTTTGATTGTGAATATCTGTAGTAGTCTATTCATTTAATGACTTATACCAACTTTTTTTTTTTTTGCAGCCTATCCTTCTTGACATGTGTAGTCATTTTACTCTATCTCTTTAGCATGTGTTCAGCTATTGTTTTGACAGACATTTCCTTGAACACCTTAAAAAAGAAAAACAAAACAAATTAAACAACAAAGAAAAAACATCTCTCTCAGTCTTTGCAGATTGGCTGCATGCTGGGGCACTCCTTCAATTCTTAACCTTACTTAGTGATTAGTCTGAGGTAAAATTTAGGATTCCCTCAGGTCTTTACTGAGTATGCATCTTGCCCTTGGCATATGTGTGATTTTCTAAAAATTTCTGTCTGCACAGGTGCTTTTGAATGCCCTAATTCCCTCCAAAACTTTGTCTCCCTGCCCTTAGGCAACCTTTTATATGTCTCAGTTGTACTTTTTGCCCCTGGTGCTGCAAGTTCATCATTTGCCTTACAGTATTTGGGGCAGCGTGTGCTGCTTTTGTGCCCTCAGTGAGTTCCAAGACAGGTAAAACAAATAAGCACCTTACTTTAGCCTTGTAAGTAGCCATCCAAAGAAAAGAGAAGCACAGTAATTTGTGAATAAGGTCTGCTCTGCTCCTCCAGAACCAGGACCAGGTTTCCATACTGGGAATGAATATGGACTACTATCTTTGAGCCAGTCACCAAACTGGGGAGGTTGTGGGACACATACAAGTGAAAAGCCGCAAAGCTTTCTACTTTGTGCTGTAAACCTCTTATTGTTTCTTAGCGTTCTACAAACTTGGTTCTGACCGTTGCTCATTGTTTTTTGATGTTTCTGTAGAGGTGGAACTTCTTGCTCTGCCATTTTGCTGATGTCATTCTCTGTCTTGTATGAAAAGATGTAAGGACATCTTTTCTATCATTTCTCTGAATTTAATGCTTTTGTGGGAAACTGCAACATTTAATCTGTCCATAATCTTGAAATCCTCTTCTACTTTGTATTTTTCAGTTTTTCTGTCTTAAATATTTATTCCTTTGTTAAAGATAAAATTTTTTTCTGCCATTTTAGTGCTATTTCAGGAGGAAAGCAAGACAGTCCATCATGTTTCCCCATCTGTGTATGAGTCTGACCTGGACATCCACCACTCTGTGATGTGGCAGATGGGGACGGAAATATTTCCTTCAGTACAATAATGTCCGTTGTCACACTGCTGACTCTGTGCTTTTTCCATATATGTTTTTACCCCTAAACCCATTGCAGTTATCTAGTACTTTTATAACAGAATACCTCGTGGCTGCCTTTAACAAACAGACTGTATTTTCTCACAGTTGAGAAGACTAGAAGTCTAAATTCAGGGTGCTTAGCCCTAGGGGAAGACTTTCAATCTCTGTTGGCTCTCGGGAAAGGGCTTTGCCTCTTCTCAGCTTCTGTTTCTTGGTTCTTTAGCAATCTCATGTGGCATGGCATCTGTCTTCCCCCTTGCTTGCTTGCTTGCTGAATCTGGTCTTTTATATTTCATTAACATAACAAAGAAACCCATTCCCAAATGGGAATCTAACCACTGGTATTGGGGTTTAGGATTTGCAACACATATTTTGGGGAGAGACAGTTCAATCCATATCTTTCCTTTGAAAATGCTCCCTCTGCCTGTATGTTGTTGTTATGTGCCATGGAGTCGGTTCCAACTCATAGCAACCCTGTACAGGGTTTCCGAGGCTGTAAGTCTTTACGGGAGCAGAAAGCCTCATCTTTCTCCCATGTAACAGCTGTTAGTTTCGAACTGTTGACCATGAGGTTAGCAGCCCAATTTGTAACCACTATACTACCAGAGCTCCTGCCTGTATAGCACCTCCATTATGTGACTTTTTTTCTTCTCAGTGCTCCATTCAATGAGAATAAAACGTCCCTCCCCAAAGATCCTCTTGTTTTGCTGCCTACCACGCCTACAGAAAATGGTTCTGTTCTAAAGGTAAGTATGCTTTTATTTCTTAAGTCTTCGCCAGAGACAATACTGAGTTGAATCTTGTAATGTAACCAGAGGCATCTAGTTATTTTTGATTGACACATGGACTTGTGCTGTGCAAAATGCATTGGGGCTCAGTGCTTTAGCTTGACGCCTATTGCCACATACCTCACAAGAATATTTCAGGACTTCTGCTAGCTATGCTTCTACTCATTATTATTATTTTGTTTTAAAATAAACATTGTTACATGAAAAATAGGTACTTCTTAGATACATGAATGGTGACATTATTGAGTTGCATGTTCTAATTTGTTGTAGAATTTAAGCTCTGTAGAATATTTGATCCATTTCATTATGGCTGTATTCCTAGTGCCTCAAGCAGTCCATGACATGTAACAAGCACTAAGAAAATATTTGTTCATTGAAAGAAGCAATTTAGGATAACGAGGACTTATAATTGATTCTGTTGCAACATAACCAAGCTCATCCCCATTTCTGCCTTCCCTTAAACACTTAGCACACCTGTCCTTGTTCAGAAAGCATAGAAGCTCAGTTCATTGCCTACTGAATGTTTCAGTTTTATGTGTTAAATAAAAAATTATCTTTGCAAATGACCATTTACCATTTTGTTATCTAATGTACATTTTTATAGACATTTGCCAAATATTTCATAAAAAGAAAGAAAGAAAAAGGAAATCATTTAAATTCCCACCACCCAATGATGAGACCATATTTTGCCACAAAGAATGCATATGATATATAATTTTTTGTAAAACTCATAACTCCTCACATGCTAGTTTCCTATGCACACTGTGCACATTGTATATGTGTACATGTTAGTTACATGGGCATATAACATGTCAAACATACAGTACATAGCTCATATTAAAGCATATCATCTTTGAACTTTAATTCAACATAAAATACTATTTTGAATCAGGAGTTCCCATTCTGCCAGTTAAAATGTTAAAAAGATATATTAATATCTTTATTTTTAAAAATCATAAACTAGCACCTACAATGTTCTTAAAACATAGGAGGACATCTTGTTTCAACATGCCTTCTTACGCATGTAACATGTCAGTTGGTTGTACTGTGGTGGCTGGCCTGTTGCTGTCATGCTGACAGCTATGCCACTTAATCACCAGCACGGTACCCATGGTGAGCAAGTTTCAGCAGAACTTCTAGATTAAAACAGACTAGGATGAAAAACAGAGAGGCGAACTACTTCTGACTGAAAACCACATGAATAACAATGGCATACTGTCAAATACCAACAGAATATTGAAACATTATGAATAGCACCAGAATATTGTCAGATACAGTGCCAGAGGAGAACTCCTCAGGTTGGAAGGCATTCAAAATATGAGGTTGGTGGTTCAAATTCACCAGCCTCTCCTCGGAAACCCTATACAGGATCGCTATGAGTCAGAACTGACTCAAAGGCACTTAACAACAACAAACCATATACAGCCTCCTGATGGGGTGCTGTAGGATAGACTCTGGACTGCAAACCACAAGTTTGGCAGTTCAAACCCACCAGCCACTCCGGGCAAACCCTATACAGGATCGCTAGAGTTGGAACTGACTCAAAGGCACTTAACAACAATAAGGAAGACCAGTTAATACTAGTATTATTCAAATGTATGCATCCATGACAAAAGCTAGTGATGATGAAATTGAAGAATTCTGCCATTCCTGGTGTGGCACTGTAGGATAAGCCCTCAGGCACAAGGTTGAATTGAACCACAAGGTTGGGGGTCCAAACTCCCGAGCTACTCCTTGGAAACCATATGCAGGGTAGCTATGAGTCAGAACCTACTTGACAGCAACAAAAGCAACAACTCCTTCAGTCTGAAATTGATAAAAAATGCAGTCAAGATGCATTGATAATTACTGGTGACTGGAATGCATAATCTGGAAACAAAGTTAGGTAGTTGGAAAAAATGGCCTATCTTTGATTGAAATGATGCTGGAAGTCTCATGATAGAATTTTGCAAGACCAACGACTTATTCATTGCAAATACCTTTTTAAACAACATATAAAAGATTGTTTTCTGGATCTCACCAGATTGAATACACAGGAATCAAATTTACTACATCTTTGGAGAGCTCATTATCATCAGCCAAAACCAGGTAGGGGCTCACTGAAATAGACCATAAATTGCTCATATACAAGTTCAGGTCGATGTTGAAGAAAATAAGTCCACGAGAGCCAAAATACAACTTTGAATGTACCCCACCTGAATATAGAGGCCATCTCAAGACCAGATTGGGATGACATCAATAATCAAATAGGAAGAGGGCAAAAGGTCATTAAAAAGACAGGAAAGGAAGAACTGACAAAAACAGATGTAAGAAGATACGGAACCTTGCATTCAACATAGAGAAGTGAAAGCGAATGGAAGAACTGAACAGAAAATTTCAAAGGGCAGCCTGAGAAAGAAGACAGAAGTCAAGCATTATAATGAAATGTACAAAGACCTGGAATTAGGAAACCAAAAGGGAATATCACATTTAGCATTTTTCACACTGAAAAAAACTGAAGGAAAAATTCAAGCCTCAGCTTGTAATATTGAAGGATTCTGGAGCTCTGGTAACATAGTGGTTACGAATCCGGCTGTGAACTGCAAGGTCAGCAGTTGAAAACTACCAGCTGTTCCACGGGAGAAAGATGAGGCTTTGTGCTTCCGTAAAGATTTACAGCCTCAGAAACCCTATACAGGGTTGCTATGAGTCGGAACCAACTCCACGGTACTTAACAACAACAACAACAACAACAACATGAGCAAAATATTGAATGACTCAAAAAGCAGCAAAAGAAGATGGAGTCACTGTACCAAAAAGAAATGGTTGATGTTCAGTCAGTTCAAGAGTTAGCATATGATCAAGTACAACAATGGAAATAGTAATGGAAAGGTGGGTGACTTATTGCCGTCAAGAACAGCTGCCTCTTTTGATATGAGACCAGAAGAACTAGGTAAGATCATGCCTGGCTACTAATACTGAATATTTTGATCAAACATTATATATATGAATCCTGCTCAAAAGAAGTGAAATGCAGAAAGGAATTTACAAAGTCATGGAGTCTGGATAAACCCTGAAACTTACCCTAAGACATTAGGATAGTGAAAGTTTGGTGTCAGCTTGACCAGGCCAGGATTCTCAGTGGTTTAGCAGTTGAGGTATAGTTATCACCATGGTGTGT
Source organism: Chrysochloris asiatica (assembly GCF_000296735.1). Classification (NCBI taxonomy): domain Eukaryota; kingdom Metazoa; phylum Chordata; class Mammalia; order Afrosoricida; family Chrysochloridae; genus Chrysochloris; species Chrysochloris asiatica. The sequence continues at coordinate 8,291,520 of NW_006408641.1, forward strand.
GTGGGGGGGGCGGGTGCATAGGGCTTCCAAGGCTGTATGTAAATCTTTACAGGAGCAGAAAGACTCATCTTCCTGCTATAGAACAGCTGGTAGTTTTGAACTGCTGACCTTGAGCTTAGTAGCCCAACTTGTAACCACTACACTACCAGAGCTCTCCTTATCATTATGATGAGATCTAATCTAATACAGTCAATCCTGTGATATGATTTGATGAGATATACCCTGGATTGTTGTAATTATAGTGTGTTGTAAATCCTCCCTTCCATGGTGTTAATGAGCAGTCCTGGTGTGGCACCTTCGGATAAGCACTGGACCACAAGATCTGTTTGAACTGCAAAGTTGGCAGTTCAAACTCACCAGCTGCTCCTCGAAAACTCTACACAGGGTTGGTAAGAGTTGGAACCGACTCAACGGCACTTAACAACAACAGCATGATGTTAATGAGGTCAGATGCAATTTACAGGATTAGGTTGTATCGCGTCCATCTCTTTTGATATATAAAAGAAGAATGAAGTGTGCTGAGCTCAGAGGGACATACTCCCACCAAGATGGAAGAGCCAGGAGTGAAGTGAGTCATTTGAACCTGGGGTTGTGCACCATGAAGTACCAAGATCCAGGGGAAGATTGGTGCCAAGATGTATGGATATCTCCAAGAAATACTTGATTTACAGATGCTTAAAGGAGACAAGGACCTTTCCCCAGAGCCAGCAAAGAGAAAGCCTTCTCCTAGAGCTGGCATTCTGAATTTGGGCTTCTAGCCTCCTAAACTGTGAGAAAATAAATATCTGGTTGTTAAAGCTGTCCACTTGTGATAGTTCTGTTACAGCAGCATTAGAGAACTAAGTTAGATTATCTTTAAACCTTAAGCCAAACCTATCTTTTGCTGTCTCCTTAAAACCAAACAATTGTTTAGCTTAACTAGTAAATCATGTCTGCCTTAAACATTATGCTCTTTAAGATCTACCCATACATGGGACCAAAGGGACAATAGCAACCCAGAGATTAGATGGAAATTTTAGGGGGCCATGAATATACATTAATGAGGGAGGAACTACTCAGGGGGGTAAGAATGACTGAGAATGAATACAACTCGAAAAATGTAGCCGCGTTCACTGAAATGTACATGTAGATACTTGAATTGGTGCATTTTTTTTTTTACTGTGCATAGTCTCAAAAATAACAAAAATTATTTTTTTGAAGTATTAATTACAGTTTATGGTGAGGAGGTGAGAGTCACAGTGAAGCAGCCATACTGCTAGCTACAGAAGCCCTGGGAATTTAGTCCCCTCCTTTCCTCATTCTCTCCTGTGCAGAACCTTTTACTTCTTTAGTCTGGTCTTTGTTTTCTTAGAATCTAAGAGCCAGAGTAATTTAAACCCCACCCAGTTTTGTCTTACCAAAAGGAGTAGCTAGATGAAATTTCATAGTAATTTTTTTTTAAGTTCTCTATGTGGTTTGGGTTCCGCTCCATGCAAAAGTAGAATCATTAATAACCATGATTCCTGAATGCCTCTGTTTATTTAAAGGATCAGCCCTAGTCAGAACTATAAAGTTTATGTAAAAAGCTTAGTCTGATGATTAATGAATCGTTTAACCACTATATATCCTTTGTCTTTCATAGGATGCTACAGATGAATTGGATGCCTTACTTTTATCTCTAACTGAGAATTTAATTGACCAGACCACCATACCTCAGGTAAATAGACTTTAAAGAGCAATATGGAAAGGGATTTCCATTTTGAAATGTTCCTGCTAGATTTAGATTTTTGCCTGTTTGGAAATTTAGTAAAACTTCAGAAACATTCAGGTTTTAATCACTACTTAGCATTGCCATTCTGTATTAAAATCTACCACTTTCAATGTGCACGTTACCTGTTACTATAAGCCCTATTTATAGTTTAGAGTCCTGGTGTGGCGCTGTGGATTAATGCATCATACTGCAAAGCCATTTGAACTGCAAGGTTGGCGGTTCAAGCTCACCAGCTGCTCTTCAGAAACCCTATCCAAGGTCACTATGGGTCGGAACTGACTCGATGACACTTAACAACACCACCACCATAATAATAACATGAAAGGAAACTTGTGGGGATAATCAGCATCTAAAGATCTACAATGATAAGGACATATTTCGTTTGTTTCAATTCTAATAAAAGGTGGTAGTGTTGATTGCCGTCAAGTCGATTCTGATTCATAGAGACCCTGTATAGGCTTTCTAAGGAGCAGGTGGTGAGTTTGAACCACCAACCTTGCTGTTATTAGCACTTCAGTGCTTATCCTACAGTGCCACACCGTGAAGCATAAAAATAGGTGACATTGAGCCTATCAATTCATTATTACAATGTGGAAGATACTGGGTTAAGTGCAGTGACTGTAATACATTAATTTAGTGCCTATGAGGCATATGATAAGAACTGCTGTGAAAAGTAGATGCCATTCTGAGGGCTCAGAAGTACAGGCGGTACTGTCCTTGGTGCTGAGTGTTTGCTTAGATCATTCCTCTCAAATTTTGGTATGTGTTAAGAGTCGCCTAGAATGTTGTTATGTGCTACTGAATCGGTTCCGACTCATAGCCACCATGTGTGGGGTTTTCAAGGAGCCACTGGTAGGTTTAAATTGCCAACCTTGCGGTTAGCAGTCCTTTGCTTATCCTACAGCACTACACCAGGACTACTTACCTGGAATGTTGTTCTTCTTAAGTGCTGTCCAGTTGATTCTGACTCATAGCAACCCTGAATAGGGTTTCCATAGAGTGACTGGTAGGCTTGAACTACTGACCTTGTGGTTAGCAGTCCAATGCTTATCCTACCACACCACACAAAGACACGGGTGTATTAAAACACAGATTGTTGGACCCATCACAGAGATTCTGATTGGGCAACTCTGGGCTGCATTTCTGATAGGTTCCCAGGTGGTACAGATGTAGTCTGGAGTTACTGTTCTTAAACCACCAGTTTAGATCAATAAACAAGGGTACTTCACCAAAGGACAAGAATTAATCTCTAGTGCAGAACAGGAGTCCTGATGTGCTGCTGCAGGATGCTGCACTGGACCACAGGGTCAGCATTTCAAACTCACCAGTCATTCCTCGGAAACCCTCTATGGGGTCGCTATGGGTCAGAACCGGCTCGATGGCACTTAACAACAGTCCAGAATACTTTATAAGTAGAATATAAAAAGGAAAGTGGCAATAATAATAAAGACTTCTAGGATTGATACAATATGGCTTAAAACCTGGAGTTGGAAAACTTAGGCACCTATTCCATGTCTACTCTTTCAGTGGGGAGAGAATGTTCTTATTTCATATAGTCGATCTGGTTCCAACTTAAAGCCTTATATACAGAAAGACCAAAACACAGCCTGGACCTGTGCCATCCTCACTTCATGCCTGTGTTTGAGTCCATTGTTGCAGCCACTACACCAATTACTCTTGTTGAGGGCCTTCCTCTTTTGCACTGGCCCTCTAATTTTCCAGCCTTAATGTTCTACTCCAGGAACTGGTCCCTCCTGATAGCATGTGGCGGACAGAGTCTCACCGTCATCCCTTCATCGAAGTGTTTTGACTGTACTTCTTCTAAGACAGGTTTTTTCGTTCTTCTGGTTCATGGTGTATTCAATATTCTTTGTCAAAACCGTTAATCAAATACATCAATTCTTCTTTAGTCTTCTTTATCCAGTGTCTAACTTCTGCATGCATATGAAGTGACTAAAAGTACCATAATGTGAATCAGGTCCTCAAAATGACATCTTTGCTTTTTATTACTTGGCAGCTTAGGTCTTTACCCAAAATGCAATATGTTATTTGATTTCTTGACTGCTACTTCCATGGCTATTGCTTGTGAACCAGGTAAAAAGAAATCCTTGACAAACATCAGTATTTCTCCATTTATCACGATGTTGCTTACTGGTCCAGTTAAGAGGATTTTTGTTTTCTTTATGCGGAGATGTAATCCATACTAAAGGCTATAGTCTTAGTTCTTCACTTTGAGCAAGCAAGGTTGTGTCACATACATATCTCAGGTGGTTAATGAGTCTTCCATCAATCCTGAAGACACTTTCTTCTTCATATAGTTCAACTTCTTGGACTTACTGTTTTTACTGTTGGCTCCGCATAGGAATAAAATAAGTATGGTGAAAGATGCAACCCTTCCTCTCACATATCCTCATTTTAAACCACATAATCCTTTATGCTATTTGAATGACTGCCTCTTGGTCTTTATGTAGGTTCCACGTGAACACAGTTCAGAATTCTGGAATTCCCATTCTTTGCAATAATGTGGTATAGTCCACACAGTCAAATGTGCTTACATAGTCAATGAAACACAAGTAAACATATTCTCTGCTTTCAACCAAGGTCCATTTAATGTCAATAATGATATTCCTCCTTCCACATCCTCTTTTGAATTCAACTTCTGCTGCAACCATTTATGAATTATCTTCAGGAAAATTTTACTTGCATGTGATTTTAATGATATCATTCAATGATTTACACATTCTGTTGGGTAGCCTTTCTTTGGAATGGACAAAAATATTAATCTCTTCCAGTTGGTTCACTAGGTTGTCTTCCAAATTTATTAGCATAGATGACTGAGCTCTTCCAGCATTGCATCCTTTTATTGCAACATCTCAGTTAGTATTCTGTCAATTCCTGGAGCTCTGTTTTTTACCAGTGACATCAGTGCTTCTTCCTTCAACACCATTGGTTCTTAATCATATGTTCCCTCCTAAAATGGTTGAATGTTAACCTGTTCATCTTCCATCTTTTTTTATGCTTTCTGTATCATTGGTTATTTTGTTCACAGAGTCCTTCATTGTCGTAACTCGAGGCTTGAATTTTTGCTTCAGTTCTTTCAGCTTCAGAAAAAAAATGCAGTTTTCCTTTTTGGTTTCTAAACTCCAGATCTATGCACATCTTATTATAATACTTTTTCAACTTCAGATGGAACTTACAAGTGATCAGTTGATAGTCTGTTCCATAGTCAGCCCCTGGCCTTTTTCTGACTGATAATATTGAGCTCTTCATCACCCCTTTTACAGATGTAGTTGATTTGTTTTCTGTATATTCCAGCTAGCGAGGGTCATAAATATAGTCACTGTTTATGTTGTTGAAAAAAAGGTGTTTGTAATGAATAAGTCATTGGTTATCCAAAATTCTATCATGTGATATCTGGCATAATTTCTATCACCAAGGCCATGTTTTCAAATTACTGATCCTTCTTCATTTCCAGCTTCCACATTACAATTACCAGTAATTATCAGTGTATCTTGGGAGTCCTGGTGTGGCACTGTGGGCTAGTGCATTAGACTGCAAAGTCATTTGAACTGCAAGGCCAGTGGTTCAAGCTTACCAGCTGCTCCTTGGAAACTTTATGCAGGTTCGCTATGGGTCAGAATCCACTCAGCGGCACTTAACAACATCAGTGTGTCTTAATTTCAGACTGCAGAAGATTATAAAAATAATTTTCATTTCCTCATCTTTGTGGAATTAGTGGTTGGTGTGTACAATTGAATAATAGCCCTATTAATTGTTCTTCCTTGCAGGTGTATGGATATTAATCTATCACTGACAGTTTGAGGAGTCCTGGTGGCACTGTAGAGTAAGCACTGGACTGCTAACAACAGGGTCTACATTTCAAACCTCCCAGTGTTACTTCCAAATCTTGGGTCTTATGCCCTGGAGTGATTGGACCCAATCAATAGCCACTCCAGGTGAAGCAGACAAAGAGAGAAGCCTTTAACAGAAAGTCCACTAGTGGAACACCCCACAGCAAGCAGGCTGGTGTAATTGGCATTCACGTGACACTTGGGTACAAGCAGTATTTAAACCACTTCTCCACGATGCTAATTACATAGTACATGCAAGTGGGCTTTAATTCTCAAATTCATACTAAATCACGAGGGAGTCACAAGACCCCAATAAAAATTTTAGAGAAGGCTGTGATTAATCATCTTGGCATCTGCTTGTCCAGATGGTCACTTATGAGTTTCTCAGACAGGGATTAGACTGCAGGCAGAATCAGGCAATTACTACAATCAGTAACATGCCAACATAAATGAGCTCAAACATACATTGAGGAGATGATGACAGAGTGGAAGTGTAGGCATTCTTTCAGGCAATGTTAATTACATCTTCTCATAACTAGACAGAAATGCTATCCGTCTCATATTCTCAATCTGCAGAATGGTTGCACTAATGCTCCTACCAGCCCCTCAGTGAGACAAAGATGAGGTTGTCTGCTCCTGTAAAGATTTAGTTGTATAAACCTTATGTAGGGTCGCGATGAGTCAGAATGGACCGTTTGGTTAGCAGTCCAGTGCTTACTATACAGCATCATGAGAGCTCCTTTAAGTCCTTGAAAATCCCCCAGTAATTAAGTATATTTGATTAGGCCTCTAGACCACACCTGAGAGTTTATTATGCTAATTAGGTGACTCAGATAGGGACTGGACAGGTCAGAAAGACAACTGAGTGAAATCAGCTGATCTAGGGCTGGGGACAACCACTCTTCTGTCAGTTTGTTGTAATGTGGTAGTTTGAGTGTTGCTGGGATGCTGGAAGCTATGCCAATGATATTTTAAATACCAGTAGGATCACCCATGTGGATAGGTTTAGCTGAGCTTCCAAACATAAGACAGACTAGAAAGGAGAGGCAAATTACTTCTGAATGTTTAGCCACTGAAAACTTCATGAATACCAGGAGAACACTGTCAAATATCAACAGAATGTTGAATATTGAAACATGATGCATAGCAACAGAGTATTGTCAGATCGAGTGTAAAAGGGTGAGCTCCTCAGGTTGGAAGGTGCTCAAAATATGACTGGGTCCTCAAAGTAGAATGGAGTAAAGCCTTCAGGACCTTCATTTGCTAATGGGGCTCATCTCAAAATGAGAAATAGCTGCAGACATCCATTAATAAACAGAAGGTGGGATGTATGAAGTATGAATCTAGGAAAATTCAAAGTTGTCGAAAGTAAAATGGAACACATAAATATCGATATCCTAGACTTCTTGTGTGGTGCTGTGGATCAGTCCTGGAATGTGAACCATAGGTCAGCAGTTCACACCCATCAGCTACGCTTCAGAAACGCTATACAGGTCACTATGAGTCAGACCCGATTCGATGGCACTTCAACAAAAACAAGGGCTTTAGTGAACAAAAAAGACTAGTGTTGGGCATTTTGAATCTGATGATCATGTGGTTTACTGTGCTGGAATGACAAGTCAAAGAGGAATCACATCACAGTCATCATCAAAAAGAACATTTCAATAACAATCTTGAAATGTAATTCTTTCTGTGATAGGATAATATCAATATGCCTACAAGGAATACCTGGAGTGCAGTGACTCCATACGATAAACACTGGACTGTGAACCACACAGTCCACAGTTCCAGCCTGCCAGCTGATCCTTGAGAGAAAGATGAGACTTTCTGCTCCTTTGAAATTCTAAAGCCTTGGAAATCTTATCTAGGGTTACTATAAGTCAGGACCTTCTCAATGGCACATAACAGCAGCAACAAGGAAGACCAGTTAATCCCACCATTATTCAAATTTATGCACCAACCACTAAAGCCAGTGATAATGAAATCGAAGAATTCTAACAACTTCTTCAGTCTGAAACTGATCAAATATGCAATCCAGATGTATTGATAATTACTGGTGATTGAAATGCAATGGTTGGAAACAAAGAGGAAAGGATCAGTAGTTGGAAAATAGGCCTCAGTGATAGAAATGATGTTGAAGATCACATGATAGAATTTTGAAAAACCAATGACTTGTTCATTGCAAATACCTTTTTAAACAACATAAAAGACAACTAAACACATGGACCTCACCAGACGGCATACACAGAAATAAAATTGACTACATCTGTGGGAAGAAATGGTGGAAAAGCCCCATATCATCATCCAAAACCAGGCCAGGGGCAGACTGTGGAGCAGACCATCAATTTCTCTTATGTATGTTCAGGCTGAAGAAAATTAAAACAAGTCCACAGAGTCAAATATGACCTTGAACATATCCCACCTGAATTTAGAGATTATTTTAAGAACAGATGCATTACATTTGATGCATTGGACCCTAATGACAGAAGACCAATAGAGTTGTGGGATGACATCAAGAACATCATACAGGAAGAAAGCAAAAGGCCATTAAGAAAAGAAAGAAGGAAAAGACCAAAATGGATGTCAGAAGACACTGAAAAGTTTCATCTTTTCTCATCCAGTAGAGAGATGTTAAAGTGAATGGAAGAAATGAGGAAGTAAAAGAGCTGAATAGAAAATTTCAAAGGGAGCTCGATAAGTCAGAGTCAAGTATTTTTTATCTTACAAAGGCTTTCGACTGTGTAGATCATGACATGCTTTGGACAACATTATAGAGAGTTAGTATTCTGGAATATTTGTGCTTGAGGAACCTGTCCATAGACCAATAGACAGTTGTTCGAATAGAACAAGGGGGCACTAAATGGTTTAAAATTAGGGAAGATGTGTGCTAGGGTTGTATTTTCACCATTCTTACTCATTCTGTACACTAAGCAAATAATCTGAGAAGCCAGATTATGTGAAAAAGAACATGGCATTAAGATTGGGGGAAGACTCATTAACAACCTGCAATATGCAGATGATACAACCTTGCTTGCTATAAGAGAAGAGGACTTAAAATACTTAACTGATGAAGATCAGAGACCACAGCCTTCAATATGGGTTGTGCTTCAATGTAAAGAAAACAGAAAATTCTCACTGGACTAATAAATAACATCAAGATTAATGAAGAAAAGATTGAAGCTGTCAAGGACTTCATATTGCTTGGAACAACCATCAACACTCATGAAAGCAGCAGTCAAGAAATCAAACGATATATTAGGCAAATCTGTGGCACAAGACCTATTTAGAGTGTTTAATATCATAGATGTCAGTTTGAGGACTAAGGTGCATCTGACCAAAAGCCATGTTATTTGGAATAGTCTCATATGCATGTGAAAGTTGGGCAATGAACATGAAAGACAGTAGGAGAATTGATACACTTGAGGTATGGTGTTGGAGAAGAATACTGAATGTGCATGGAATGCTAGATGAACAAACAGATAGATTCCGTGGTGGCAACGCTTTGTGTCTCATACTTTGGACATATCCAGAGAGACCAGTCCCTGGAGAAGAACATCACGCTAGATTAAGTGGAGGGTCAGAAAAAAAAATAGATAAATTGGCATAGTGGCAGCAGCAATAGGCTCCAGCTTATCTACAATTGTGAGGTTGGTGCAGGATCGGACAGTGTTTTGTTCTGTTGTGTATAAGGTGGTTGTGAGTTGGAACCGACTCGATGGCATCTAACAGCAACAACAGGACTTGGGGAGAGAGCAAGATTTCAATAACTTCCCACATAGTGAGGAGGCCTCCAAGAAAATCTCTGGACACAGAAGCTGCATGGGTTTCCTGGCTGGTGAACGACACTGATGACTGTGGGAGCGTAGGGTGTCCCTCTCGGAGAAAAGTGAATGTTCTCATTGAGAACCTTGTGCATTTCTTCATTGCTATCCTTTCTCCTATAATAAAGTTGCTTTCTGTGGGTTGTAGTGAGTTATTGAACCTCCACTTAGTCATAAGTCAGCAGGTTAGAAGTGAGGGAGGCTTATGACTGGCATCTGAGGGCTTGGGCAGACTGGGAGGTTGGGAGGACTGAGCCATTTTACTTGAGGTCTAACCTAGTTCTGGTGCCCTGGTGTGGCGCTGTGGGTTAATGCGCTGGACTGCAAAGTTGGTTTGAACTACAAAGTCAGTGGTTCAAGCTCACCAGTGACTCCTCAGAAACCCTATACAGGGTCATTATGGGTCAGAACCAACTTGACAACACTTAACAACAGCAAACTTGCTCCAGGTGGGTAGGATCAGTAGAAGTAGTAGCACATGTGCTGCTAGTGTCATCAAAATGGATGGGGAACACAGGGAAATACAATTGTTAACAAATTTATTTTTACTTTTCTACTCAGTTGGTGATAGAAAAGTAGGATTTGAATTTGCACTCACCATGTATTTCATGATAGTAGAAGACATTGTGAATATAATTATGACAATAAACCAGTCTCTCTAAAATAAATACATGAATTTTTTTAGGTATCTGCAGCATCCATGATCACACCCCGTTGGATTGTGCCAGTAAGTTCACGATAAATATAATTTTTCTTTCGGTTACCCTTTCAAAATGAGTCTGAAGCTGACCATCAGTTTTTTATTCTTCCTTAAAAACAGAAGAGTTGTTATAGATCTCTGTAGCTGAGTTTAATGGTTTCACCCTAGTGACTTAACATTTCTGGCTGTAAAAACTTGCCCCTCCAAAAAAAATCTGAGGTTGCGGATGATAAAGGAAAAATAAGATGTCCAAAACCATTTTCTTTATTACCATAATTCCTAGTGAAGCTGGCTGGGAGCTGAAGTGTTGAGTAGACATTGTTTGTTGCCTCTATGTTAAGACATGTTGTGTATTTCTTACAGCAGAGTGGTGTCGTGTCTAATGGACTTGTAGGAGATGGGATGGCCTTGGCTCAGAATGAGGGGTATGATAATAAAGAAGCAATCTCATTGATCTCTCCCCCAGCACCATTCTTAGTGGATGCTGTGACCAGGTGAGGAAATTCTTAGGCACCTATGAGGAGGTTAAACATAAAAAATTATATACATAAGCAACAATATCAGTTCATCTGTAGTTGAACTTCATTGAAATTAGATAGATATTTTCTGTTTGTTATTTAATGTATTTTTTTCTTGTCAGGAGCAATTTCGTACCAAGCTATGAAATGGACCTCAAGGTTTCTTTACAAAGTTATCCTTGCTATATTATCTTTTAAAAATGTATTATTTCTTTTTAAATTAATTTATATCTTTTCTTCAAGCATTACTGTTGTTAGTAAGCGTCACTTGTCTAGATAGTAGTGATGAATGGTGGTGCCCATTAACGTAGGTGAAGAGTCGGTGTGCAAGAAGAATTTCTTTCAGGAGAATTAGCATGAGGTTGATCCTATGAGGTGGAAGTTAAAAACCTCATCCCAGATGTCTGATGTTTTCAAGCTGCCATACCACTGTGTAATCCCTGATCACCCCCCACTTATCTCCTCATGTCCCCGGGTTTTGCAGTTTCCTTCACTGTCTCACAGAACTCCCAAACTGTCAGGACAACGGGTCATGTAGTTGGAAGACTGACTAGTCCCAAATCCATAGTTCAGGATTCTTCTCACCCTGTGGATGCCAGGCTGAGGAACCCAAATCGGCAAGCCAAATGGCAGGCTGCGGATTCATTAGGCTGCAGGAGCTTGTGAAGCAGGACAGGCAGAAGGAACAAGCTTCAGTAACTGGAGGTCAGACAGAGATGAGCCAAGGACAGGATCCAGAGCAAGAGAGTGCGCTTTGCTAACGCCTTCTTGTGTCTATTATACAGACTATACCCCCAAGGTAACTAATGATGGTGACTGGTCAGACCCTCTAGTAACATGGGTATAGCCTTGTTGTTTTTAAGTGCTATCGAGTCAATTCTGACTCTTAGTGACCTTGTATGGGGTTTCCAACAAACAGCTGGAGAGTTCCAACCTCTGACCTTGCAGTTCAAACCCACCCCTGCAGTCCAGTGCTTATCTTACAGTGCCACACCAGGACTAACAAGGGTATACCCTTTATCCCACCTTAATCCTTGTTGTTTTTATGATTCACAGCAACTCTACGCACAACAGAATTGAAACACTGCCCTGTCCCATGCCATCCTCACAACTGGTACTATGTTTGAGCCCATTTTTATTTCCACTGTGTCGATCCATCTCATTGGGGGTCTTTCTCTTTTTCACTAACCCTTTCTTTCTCCAGGGACTGGTCCCTCCTAACAACATGTCCAAAGTAAGAAAGAGGAAGTCTCGCCACCCTTGATTCTAAGGAACATTCTGAGTGTACTTTGCTTCCAACACAGATTTATTTGTTCGTCTGGCAGTCCATGATACTTTTAATACTCTTCTTCAACACCATAGCTCAAATGCATTGATTTTTCTGTGGTCTTCCTTATTCATTGTCCAACTTTCATACGCATATGAGGCAATTGAAAAATACCATGACTTGGGTCAGACACACCTTAGCTCTCAAACTGACATCTTTGCTCTTGAACACTTTGAAGAGGTCTTTTGCAGCAGATTTATCTAATGCAGTACATGGTTTGGTTTCTTAACTGCTGCTTCCATGAGCATTGTTTGTGGAACCAAGCAAAATAATACCTTTAACAATTTTAATCTTTTCTCAATTAATCATGATACTATTTATTGGTCCAGTTGTGAGAATTTTTGTTTTCTTTACATTGGGTTGTAATCCACACTGAAGGCTGCTTATCTTCATCAGTATTTTAAGTCCTCATTGAAAGCAATGAAGACTTAAAATACTTGATAATGAACATAAAAGCAAGCAGTGTTGTATCGTCTACATATTGCAGGTTGTTAATCTCCGGAGGAAACAGTCGCCGGAGAAGGATGTCATGCTGGGTAAGGTGGAGGGTCAGAGAAAAAGAGGAAGACCCCTAACGAGATGGATTGGCCAGGTGGCATCATTGATGG
>NW_006408641.1:8304231-8320315 GCF_000296735.1 Chrysochloris asiatica
CATATGATCCTTCTTCTTGGATTATTTGCTCAGCATACAGATTGAATAAGTATGGTGAAAGAATACAGCCTTGGCTCACACCTTCCTGATTTTAAACCATTCATATCCCCTTGTTTTGTCCTAAGGACTGACTTTTGGTCTATGTACAAATGCCTCATGAGCACAATTGAGTGTTCTGGAATACCCATTTTTTGCGATGTCATCTATAATTTGTTATGATCCATACAATTTAATGCCTTTGCATAGTCAAACACAAACTTCTTTCTGGTACTTTCTGCTTTTAGCCAAAATCTGACTAACATCAGATATGATAGCCTTAATTCCACATCCTCTTCTGAATCCATCTTGAATTTGTGGCAATTCCCTGTCAATATACCTCTGCAACCATTTTGGAATTATCTTCAGTAGAGTTTTACTTGCATGTGATATCAGTGATACTGTTTGATTTCCACACTCCACTGATTCACCTTTTATTAGAATGGGCAAAAATACAGATTTTTTTCCATCAGTTGGCCAGGTTACTGTCTTCCAAATTTCTTGGCATAGATGAGGGAGGTTCTTCAGTGCTGCGTCAGTTTGTTGAAACACTTCTTTTTGTGTTCCATCATTTCCTGGAGGCTTTTTTCACTAATGCCTTCACTTCAGCTTAGACCTCTTCCTTTAATACCATTTGTTCTTGATCATGCAATACCTCTTAAAGTGATGGAACACTGACCAATTCTGTTTGGTTACATGTCATGGAATCGGTTCTGACTCATAGTGTCCCTGTACAGGGTTTCTGAGGCTGTAAATCTTTATGGGAGCAGAAAGCTTCATCTTTTTCCCGCGGAACAGCTGGTAGTTTCGAACTGCCGGACTTGATGTTAGCAGCCCGATTTGTAACCACTACGCTACTAGAGCACCTTACACCCTTGCATCTCTGCTCATGTGGTTTTCTTACAGCAGGGCCTTTGCGCAGTGCACATATACTTTTATTTTGCACTAGTTCTAACAAAGTAGTCTGATTTAGGACCCCAGCCAGCCACCTGGGATTATAGAAAGGGAAGGGAACTTCCCTTGGTATTCCCTGAGGATTTTCCTTTTGTGCTGAACACTCTATTAACTCATTGAAAAAATGGTTAAATGTGTATTTGGCATATTGTTTTCAAGAAAATAGGGAAAATTGTGGTATCTTTAGATTTTATTTCAAAATGACATATGAGCGTCAGTAAATTCCCTTCTGTTGAACAGTGCCTCTCATTACTAGATCGAGTGTGACTACTTAGTCATTTAGGTCTGTAATTGACTTTCAGGCGTATATTCTCAACATGCTCCATGTGGAATTAGTTGTTGCCCCTACCCATAAAAGTCTTATTGAATAAACCCATTCTCTCTTCTTTTCAGCTCTGCTCCGACTTTGGCCAAAGAAGCCTTCTTGAAGCAGAAGTGTTTACTGACCACTGAGCTCTAAAGGATGCCCCTTCCTCCTGGAGCTGGAAGGCCTAGCTCGCACCCACAGGTCCTCTGGGAATCAATTCCAGCTGCGGGGTACTGGATTCAGGAGCTTGTCCTTTACTTATAGGTAAAAAAGCGCAACCAAGATTGACTTCAACTCTACATAATGAAGTAGAAAAAAAACAGCTATGTATTATGTCCAACTGGAAGGGTTTAATTACACTGTATTTCTTCTCAATTGAGGGCGTCTGTCTTTTTATATGATATTATTAAAGTTGTAAATTTCTGAAACAAGGAAATTCTTTTCCTTGTGGTTTTCTTCAAACGCTTGGCTCCACCTAGTGGTTATAAACGTTCATAACAGCTCCATGGAGAGGCTGCCTGAGGTAGTCAACAGAATTACATGTTATTTCCCATTTTATTTCAAGGGTAATTGAATTGCTGTAAAATCTTTGCTACACAAAAATCTCAAAATGTGAAGCTGTTGTTTCTCACATCTCCTCCATCTAGGTCTATGCACCTTTGAAGATAGTGTTTCCATCTCTCGAACCCTTTCTTAAAGAATTCTGCTCTCTTGATTTGTACCACATCAAAATAGCAGTTTTGACATCCTCAAGAGAATCAAATTGTGTTCCTTTTAAATGTTCTTTGAGTTTGGGGAACCAAAAGGAGTCTGAAGGGGCAAGATTGAGGCTAAAAGATGAATGGAGTCAGGTTCCCAACAGACTTCTCCTAGGACAACTCTTAGGCCCTTGAAAAGGGGCAGGTATCTTGCCATGACGGATGAAGATTCCTTGTTAAAAATGTCCTGGCCTTTTTCTCATCAATGCAGTTTTCGTTTTCTTGACACTTCTTCCAGATAAGCCCCTGTAACCATCCAGTATTCTTCAAGAAAATCTATCCAAATAACACCTCAGAATTCCAAAAATCAATTGCCATAACTGTAGGAGCTGACCTCTCTACCTTGAATTCATCTTTGTGCTCTTCCCGACCTTTCTTAAAACACTTGTTGTTGTTAAGTGCCATGGAGTCATTGTGACCCATAGAAACCCCATATAAGGTTTCCAAGGAACAGCTGGTGAGTTTGAACTGCCGACCTTGTGGTTCAAACTGACCTTGCAGTCCAGCACATCAATCTACAGCACCAGTGCAACTGAAACGTGTTGGTCTATGTGGGGCACATTCCCCTCAACTTATTGCAAAGCTTCAATAATTTGGGAAGAAGATGTCCACTTGAGGTTTGTTTACAATTTTATATCAGTCCTAACCTCAAAATCATTATTTTCCCCATGGAACAAAAAGTAGCCTTTTGTAATACAAAAACAAACTAAAATATTCTATTTATGATAAACAGTGAACCACAAGGTGAATTAGATATGCAAGGTTGGTGGTTCAAACTTGCCACTCCTCAGAAACCCTATACAGGGTCTCTGTGAGTCGGAACTGACTTGGCGACACTTAACAAGAAGAAGGAAGAATAAGGCGAATGTATTACTGACAGAACTTGTCTACAGTCATCCACTGATCTCAGACCTACGTTTAACCACGTTTGTTTGGAATAAGCTCATGCATGTATGAACTGAGACCCTGTAGCAATACTTCTTGTAAGCTATAGTTCTTATCAATATAAGGTAAAGACATTTAGAGTTTGCAGACTCTAAGAACAAAACGAATTTACCGGGATAGAAATAGGGAATCAGGCTAGAGTAGAAATTGTTGTTCTTGAGCATCTACACAACACTTAACAAAAACTCACATTAGTTGAAGAATTTTGTGTTGAGAAAATTCTCTAGAATTTCCTTGTCTCTTTTTTGTCTTGCCTGACCAATGAAAATCTGAGTTCTGAGTTCGTTTACTGTTAGTATTGACTGTGGGCTTTAACCTCTTCTTTCCCCAAAAATGATTCTGGATGTAGAAGTCATAAATGCTTATTATAGAAAATACAGAAAGGCATAGAAAGTCCAACCCCCAGAAGTAGCGCTGTTTCTGCTTTAGAACTTTAGAATAAGGAAGGGAGGCCTCTGTTGTTGTGGGGAGTGAGGATGACCTGGAAGCCTTCGTAAAGTCATTATTAATCTCCGGTTATGGGGACCAGTGTTGAACGACAGCACCGGAATTTGTTTTTGTGTTGTCCACCCTGTGATGTGTATGTGATTGGGTACTCATTAGTACTGTTGTTGTTGTTGTTGTTGTTAAGTGCCATCGAATCGGTTCCAACTCATAGCAACCCTTTATATGGTTTCCGAGGAGCACCTGGTGGGTTTGAACTGCCAACCTTGTGATTCACAGTCCAGTGCAGACCCTACAGCACCACACCTGCTCAGTGTAAATTGACACCTGTTTGTATGATCTTTAAAATCCCATGGTTTGGACTATCCTAGGCTCCTTGTAGCTTAATCCTGTGCTCAGGCAAATAGACAGTCCTGGCTGGCTGGAAAATGCAGGAATTTTAATGCTGCACCTTTCCCATGGAGCTGGAGAGCCTGGAAACCACTTTTGCACAAAACAATTTTGTTGGAGGAAAGAAAGTTGGCTCTTTTTGCTGGCTGCCTCCCCTTAGCTATCTTGTGCTAATGGACGTCTTGCCAGTTCTTAATTGTAAAACAGATTTTCTCACAGCTGTGAGAGACACCTGGAACCAGAAGTTTGGCCCAGGACATGTTGTGCAGGCCCGCGTACTGATCATCCTAGTGGGGTTGCAAGGTTAAAGCTGGGCTCCCATGGCTTGGAATGCCTAAATTTCCTATCCCGCTTAGGAAGCAACAGTACCCTCCTTTAAGCTTCAAACATTTAGGAATTAAGTAGCCAAAAGTGTTGTATAAACTTTCTGTCTTCGGGTGCTTGCATTCTTGCCAGTCAGAATATTGATAGGGACTTTCTTAAAATTCACTGGAATGTCAAGCTAAAAAGAAATACTGTTTTCATGCCCAGACATGAAGTACACATCAATGATGAATTAGTCCTGACAGATACGTGTTGAAGAGACATTTCCTGTCATCTCTGTTGCTGATACCACCCAGGGCTGCTATAATGGATGGCTGGTCTTGTCCTGCTTACCTGTAAAGTGGAGAATGCTAAGGATATCTGAGAATGTGTCAGATCGGGAAGGGGAAATGTCTGTCTGTTCAAGAAGAGAGAAAGCTGGGTACATCTGGGTGAATTGGAGGGAGGGACAGCTGAGGTGGTGCCACAGACTGGTGACCTTCAGGGCATAGAACTCAATTACAAGAAATAAAAGCCCACCTCACAATCATCTGATAACTAAAGCTCTGATCCTCAGGTGAGGTGAAAAAGCCCTACGGAATGATCAACATGTGTGTGAGATGAAGAGGAAGTTTTTCTATATCTAGATGAGGTTCCCATGCAGTAGTATAATGTAGATACAAAACATTGGCAGTGTTTAGTTAACTTAAATCAGGAGAAATGAGAACATGTTTGGAAAGAGAGCAAGAACAATGGTTGATTTGATCACTCCAGCTTAGACTGCTGGTAGCATTCTTCCACTGGAAGGGTGCCTGAGGTGTGATTTATGGCTGAGATAATAGACTCAGGTTGGCAGAAACTAACAGAAGCCTGCTGTAGCTACAGGGCTCAACCACTTTGTGGTTACTTTCTTTCCGGACTTTCCAGTACTAGATTTTACCCTGGTAACTCATTAGGAGCAAAGATGATAACATCTAGGTTTGCCAACAGAGTTTAAGAAGGTGCTCCCGCTATTGCATCTGGGGTACGAGAGGACTGTCAGGATCTGGCAGTGGGCTATGGCCATTACTGTCACAACAGTGCGCTGCACAAGGGTCTACTGCCCACCTGGGTTCAAGGGGCGGCTTCCTGCACTGCCTTTGGGAGCAGAAAGGGAATGAACCTCAAGTTAGGCTATTGTATAGCTCTGGGAGAGGAAAGGCGAGTTGGCATGGTGGGTCGTTTAAAGTCAGCCATGTGGCATTCAGTTCTCTGTCCTCACTGTGACCTCAGAACTTGTAATGAATGTGATCCAATTTCTCACTGCCTCTTTGTCAGTGGTATCCCCTTGGTCCACAAAGGACGGACTCATGTTATTTCATTCCCACCTTTCTGGAGGCTCGAGTCATGTCCTTTGGTCTTGAGAAATTCAGATGTCCCTTCTGTGGACATTTAAGGATGGAAGCCCCCTGCTTGTTCCTTGAATCTAGGCTGCTTATTCTCTGGCTTCAGTTCTGACTGAACTTGTACCTCTCTTCTCCTCCCATAGAAAAGCCCAAAATGAAAGCTTAGTCACTTTAGAAACATGAGTAGAGTAGAATGATCTGGCAGTGACATCATGTTAGTAGGGCTGTGCTTGTTCCCAGTTCTAAAATGTAGGGCCCCAAACAAAGTCCCAAAGTCACTCCTCAGCATCTGCCTACCTGAGGAGTGGTTTGCTACAGCACAGATCCTTTACTCCTTGTGTCTTCAGATCTGGGCATGTTCAGGGGTTAGGAGGACCTCACTAGCTATGTTGTGTTGTGTTTACTTCCGATACATGTAATGCTTTGCAGTCGGCTTCTCAAGGGTCATTTATTTTTATATGCAGTGCACTGTTCGTGTCACGTGTTTTGCCGTGTCTATGATTGTGTTGGATGGTACTGTGCTGCACTGTGAGTTTGTGCACTGAGAACTGTAGGTGGGACCATACTCAAATAAAGTTTTTGTGAAACTTAATGTTGTCATGAGCTGTTTTAGTTTCTTGGAAGTGTATTGCCTCTGTACTGGCCTTTTCCTTTTCTCAACTGAATTGTTAGACACGAGTCACTATTAACAGGGGGCTGCAGGACCTGGCAGCTGCTCCTCGGACACCCTCTACAGGGTCACTGTGAGTCGGAATCAACTCAATGGCACTTTTAACAACAACAAGTGTAGATTTTCAGTTATCTCATATGCATATGAAAGCTGGACAATAACTAAGGAAGACCAGTGAAGAATTGATGCATTTGAGTTACGGTGTTAAGAATATTAAAAATACCATGGACGGCCAGAAGAACAAACAAATCTATCTTAAAAGAAATACAGCCAGCATGCTCATTAGAAATAAGGATGGGAAGACTTCATCTCAAGTACTTTGGGCATGTCGTTAGGAGGGACCAGTCCCTGGAAAAGAGCATCATGCTTGGCAAAGTGCAGGATCAGTGATAAAGAGGAAGACCCCCAAGGAGATGGATTGGCACAGTGACGGCAGCATTGGTCTCAACTGTGAGGATGTTGCTATGAGTCAGAATCAACTCGACAGCACATAGCAACAAGTGTAGATCTGTAAATAAAGGCATTTTCAAAGTTTAGAGGCCACACTGGTAATAGCCAGTGTGTCCTGGAAGGAGCTGGTCATTCCAAGGAAGCAGCTGGGTCCAGTAGAAAGGTCTGGCTTTGGGAGTCAAACTTTTCTACACCTTGGCACCCAGGAGACCTTGGATAAATGACTTAACCAATCGGAACCTCCGTTTCTTTGTCTGAAAGGAGAGCGTGATACACTGAACACAGTACATACAGCATTTTGTAGAGAGTGGTGCAGCTCTCTGCTTCCCTTTGTGTCTCCTCCCCCAGCCCCTTGCCAAACATAGACCATCCATACGGCCCTCCTCAGCTGCTTTTAGGTTTACATGTGGCACCTCAGGATAATCTGTACTGCTTACTGTAAGGTCAGCGGTTCAAACCCACCAACCACTCCTCGAAAATACTATACAGGATTACTGAGTCATAACCAACTTGACAGCACTTATCAACAATCCAGTGAAGTAGGTGGCTGCTTAGGTTTTTCCTGGGTCTGCTGGGCAGGGTCAGACTATACCCTAAGGATGGAGGTGGGACTTCCAAAGAGGATGAGTCTGCAGATGGCATGTCAGTAGGGTCGGTGGCACTGGCACTGGTCTGATAGCAGTGGGGTGACTCGGGCTGTCTGCTGTGCCCCACCTTCCCAAGCAGATGGCCATCCCAACTGCTTAGACTCCAGGCTTCCAGCTGGAGAAACCCAGAGCAGGCCAGAGGCAGCACTTCTCTAACCCAACAGGGGACACCCACAGCCCTCCACAGCCCACACAACACAAAGTAAGCATTAATGCTGCACTCCAGCTAGGAAACCATAACGTTATAGCAAAAACAGGCTTTAAAGAGCCCCTAGTCTCAGCCCCTGGTGTGGTGCTGTAGGAGCAGCTCAAACCCACCAGCTACTCCTTGGAAACCCTCTATGAGTTGGAACTGACTTGACGGTACTTAACAACACGAAGTCTCACTCAGTTAGTGCACAGGTAAGGAAGTAGGTCCAGAGAGGGAAAAAGACCTTATGTGCTTCCGGTCATGTAACGTGCCCCAGGTCACATGACATGCCCCAGGAACCCAGGTGATCTGGATCCCAGGACACTCCTTTCCTTTTTGTCTGCTTCCCTTGAATCGATTCTGACTCACAAGCCTGTAGAGGGTTTCCAAGGAGCAGCTGCACTACACATCCTGAAGTAAACAATGAAAACTGGTGTGCCTTCTGGCATCTTTCCTGAGCCCCTTCCACCTAGACCCAGATTTCCCACTGCAGGAACTGATCAGCTTCATGCTTCCAGGGTTCTTAAAAAGTGCCCTCCATATAAAAAACAGCAACCACAGTGACTTAGGCCGGGTTCTCTAGAGAAGCAAAACCAGTGAAACCTATATATATGTATATGAAGAGAAGTTGGTATCAAGGAAATGACTCACAGTTGTGGAGGTGGGAGACTCCCAAGTCTGGATCAGTTGAACCAACATCAGCAGGCAGGCCCAGCAGGCAGACAAGCAGACAGGAGTCCCAAGTCCAGGCCAGGTGAACCAAGATTGGCAAGTGGGTCCAGCAGGAAGACGAGTGGACAAACAGACCATCGGCTCAGGTTCAGAAAACTGGAGGTTGAAGGACGCCCCAGATGCAAGATCCAGACCTAGTGGAAAATAACAAGCATTTACTGTGTGTCTGTCATTTGGGGAGCAGGCCACACCTACAAGGAACCATCCTTTCAACTGGTCTGCTGCTCATGGACATCATAGAGTTAACTCTGCCTGTATTAGATCTCACCATGGGGATAACCACAGCTCAACTGCCAAACCATTGGGAATCCTGGCCTACTCAAGCTGACCTTAACTTAACCTTAACTATCATAGTCCACCCTGTCAACTTGGCATCTATAAACCATACGCATAATCTCTAAATGAAGAAAATTGTGAAATCATATTTGCTTCCTAACATGAAAAACTAAAATGCATACACAAAAATGCATTGGCCCATTTACAGCTTACATTTCACAAATGAACAAAGCAAAAATATTTGATACATACATACAAAACATAATAAAAAATACATATTTATAACAATTACAGCCTTCGATTCTGCAACTAATAGTGTGGCCATAGCATTTCGTATTCCCTTTGCCTTCAACAAGCACCTCAGCTGGTTGTGGTTCTTTCTTTGCCTGGTGGTGTGATCCAAACCTTCAATCCTATTGGGATTGGACTGCTATAGTTTACAACCGACTTTAATCACAGGTCATGGTAGTACTGAAAGATGTCTGAAGGAAGCTCCTGAATGCCACATGTATTCTTTACCTCCATTGTGTAAGGTCAAGCCAATTTCTCCTTGATAATTAGGACCAATCACATCACCCTATACAGTGCCTGTAGATACAGAGGTATGAGGAGTGAAAAATGGCCAGGGGGCATTCTTAACTTCCAGTTTGATGGGATCACTGCTGTGTCTCCAGGATATACACCCTCCTGGAGAACAATGCCCCAACCCTGCAAGGTATTGCCACCTAGTTGTTGGCATAATTGTGCCTTTAGAAGGCCATTCCATCACTAAATCAAACCAGCTGCTTCAGGATGATGAGGGACATAGTAAGACCAGTGAATTCCATGACCATGGGCCCATTGCCTTACTTCATTTGTTGTAAGTGGGCCCCTTGATCAGTGTGGGATACCGTGACAGTGGATGAGGCATTCTGTATGATTCAAGATGGTAGTTTTGGCAGAAGCATTGCATGCAGGGAAGGCAAATTCATATCCAGAGTAAATGTCTATTCCAGTATGAAAAAAACACTGCCCCTTCCATGGTGGAAGCGGTCTTCAGGAACCAGCCTGCCACCAGGTTGCTAACTGATCTCCATGAGGAATGGGCCATATCTGCAGCTCAGTGTGGATTTCTACTGCTGGCAGATGGGGCACTCAACGGTGCCTATAGCCAAGTCAGCCTTGGTGAGTGGAAGTCCATGCTGCTGAGTCCATTGCTAACCTCCATCTCTGCCACCAGGGCCACTTTGTTCATGAGCCCATTGGGAAATGACAGAAGTGGCTGGAGAAAGAACATGATTGCTTTCCATAGAACATATCTTCCTGTCCATAGTCCTCTGCTGAGATGACCCTGTGGTGCACACTTACATGAGACTCAAGTATCTTCACTTTTCTGGCCCATTCAGAGAAACCTATCCACATTCCTCTTCCCCACACTTCCTTGTCACCAATTTTCCAATCATGTTCCTTCCAAGTCCTTGACCATCCAGTCAAACCATTGGCCACAATTCACGAATTGGACTGCTGCACATCTGGCCATTTCTCCTCCCAGTCAAAACAAACAACCAGGTTCAGTGCTCAACATTCTGTCCATTGTGAGGCTTTCCCTTCACCACTGTCCTTCAGGGTGGTCCCAGGGAGGGGCCTCAGTGCTGCTGCTGTCCACTTCTGAGCGGTGCCTACATGTTGTGCAGAACCAGCTGTAAACCATGCATTTTTCTCTTAGCCAGCTGATCGGAAGGCACTCCCCTAGAGGTGCAGACTGGGAGAGGGAAGGTGATGTGACAGGAGTGGAGACCATGGGCATTTGAGCCACTTCCTCATACAACTTACTTGTGTGCTCAAGCCTGGTCTCGTATATGCCACTTCCATTTAATGATGCAGTGCTGCTATGCATGTCCAACTTTATGTCTCTGTAGGTCAGACAACACCCAGTTCATAATGGGTAGCTCCAGTCACATAAGGACTTGATGGCCCTTGTTAAGATGCTCAGTCTACTGAGGGTCAGTAACAAGCCAAAGGCTGTTTCTCAAAAGGAGAGCAGTTATTTATAGAGAAGGCAGAGCTTTGTTCCAAAATCCTAAGGGTCTGCACTGTGAATCACCAATAGGGGCCTGCCAAAGACTCCAAGCTGCATCTCTTATCTGCCACTGCCACTTCAAATACCATTGGGTCAGCTGGATCATACGGTCCAAGTGACAGAGCAGCTTGCTCAGCAGCCTGAACCTGTTGCAGAGCCTTTTCTTGTGGACCACACTCAAATTTTTGTGTCATTTGATAAACAGGCCGGAGTAGCACACCCAAATGAAGGATATGCTGCCTCCAAAATCTGAAGAGGCCCACCAGGCATTGTGTCTCTTTTTTAGTTGTGGGAGGGGCCAGGTGCAAGAACTTATCCTTCACTTTAGTAGGAAAATCTCTGCAGGCCCCACACCACCACACCCCTAGAAAATGTCACTGAGGTGGAATTTTTGTTGGGTTATTTTCCCACCCTCTAGCACACAGATGTTTTACCAATAAATCTGGAGTCACTGACACTTCTTCCTCACTAGGTCCAATCAGCATAATGTCTCTAATGTAATGAGCCAGTGTTCGGGCTAAGGTTCCTGTGTTCTAAATTATGACATAGTGCTGGGGTGTACCTCTGAGGCAAGACTGAAAGTGTATTGTTGGCCTTGCCAGCTGAAGGCAAACTGTTTCTAGTCATCCTTAGACTGGAAGTGAGAAAAGGCATTGGCAAGATCAGTAGCTATATACCAAGTACCAGACGTATTAATTTGCTCACACAAAGAACATCTGGAACAGCAGCTGCAATTGGAGTTATGACCTGGTTACGGTTATGATTATCCACTGTGGTCCCCCAAGATCCATCTGTTTGAACGAGCAGATCAGTGGTTAAATGGGGATGTGGTGGGAATCAGCACCCCTGTACCCTTGAAATCCTTAATTGTAGCGCTCATCTCTAGGATCCCTCCAGGAATGTTGTATTGCCTTTGGTGTAGTATTTTGCTAGGTAAAGGTAATTCTAGTGGTTTCCACTTGGTTTTTCCAACCATAATAGCCCTTATCCAATGTGGGGGCTCTGCCAGTTGCTGAGAATGTGTATCTGTGCAAATGCCTCCTACCCTGATCCTGGAGAGCGAGCCAGTGAAATGAACCCCTTCACAGTGATAACCAGAGTCCTGTCTTGGGGGCTCATTCTCTTCCTGGGAAGGAGATACATTTGAAGTTAATCTTCCCTAAAGGAGCCGTGATGTGATGCTGTGGGTTAATATGCTGGACTACAAAGTCGGTTTGAACAGCAAGGTAGGCGGTTCAAGCTCACCAGCTGCTCCTCAGAAACCCTATACAGGATTGCTATGGGACAGAACCAACTCAAAGGCAGTTAACAATAACAACATAACAAAAACCATAACACCCATGAGGAACATGCTCCTTAGAACAATCAACCATGTGAGGCAAAAAGGGTGATGTTTTCCCAAGATCAAAATTCAGAAGGCAAGAAAGAGCAAGACAATTGGGCAAATGGAAATGGGAATCCCAATGTGGAAGTGAGGAGATGTCTGACACACTGGAAGGATGGCATCCAGTCATGAAAACAACCTACGTATACATTGTTGAATGGGATGATAATCTGCTTCATAAATATCTACCTAACCCACAATAAAATGCACAGGCAGTACACTTACACACAGGGAGCTGGCCCATGCTTCCACCATGAGGAAAATGCCACTTTCTAGAACCAAGAACCCACTCTCAAGCCTGGACCATCAGGTCCAGTCCACCAGCCATGAAAATGAGGAAACAGGCCCAGAGAGAGGTGTACATAGCCTTGTGCCACATTACAAAGCTCAGTGTGTTTCTTGAGGACCAGCAAGCTGGGAAGCTGCAAAAGTTGAGGAGGGCACTATACAGGTCAAGAGGAAGCACATGTTCCTGGCCACATCCTGGGATCAGTGCAGAGCTAAGGAAGGGGCCAGCCTGCCATGGAGGTCCCTGAAGGCTGGGAGGTGGGCAGGAATGAACCCTTCTGCGGGTTAAGTGTGCACCTGGGAACACATGTAGTAAACATGCCTGGAGAGCTCACTGGACCCAAGGATTTTGGAGACCCAAAAGATGGGCAAGACTCAGGGGTGGGCAACACTTGGAAAGCCATGAAAATACCTGGAGTGGGTATTTTCCAAGGTTTGTACAGCAGACTGGTGGGGGCATTGGGTGCGAGGGTCCTCAGGAGCCCAGGAGGGAGGTGAGAAGGGTTGAGCCTTCATGGCAAGTGTCCCACTGTTTGCGAACCTGCTCGGACCATCCTTCAGGAGTTTCCGCAAGTCTCACTCCAAGTGAAGCTCCTCCAATTCCTCCATCAAGTCCCCCTCTGGCCTTGGTGCTCCCACAGGAACTGATTTACCAAGTTATACTGTTCCCAGAGCAGGACAATGGGAACACAGGGTTTTGTGAGCAATTCTAGATTTATTCCTGGTCTCCATTCTGGGTCAGGCTGACCCAGCCCCAGCATCTCTGCCTGCCCTCCCCTAGCATTCTCTGTCCAGGGACAAGAGCTCCAAACCCATGGGTTCTAACTGTCCACCTGGGGTGTTCCTGGACTTCGGAGAAGTAGAAATTGCCAGGGAGGGCCAAGCTGTTGTTGGTACCTGACAGAATTTTGACTTCTGTGTTTGCAGCTGCCCTCCACTCTCCTGACACTGACTAGGTTCTTCATACTGGAACTGTTCCCTGAAGGTGATCTTGCTAAGATGCTAACCACTGAGCCAGTCTTTTGTTTATTGTACTTCTACTGGGTAGCGTAGTGGTTACGAATCGGGCTGCGAACCATAAGGTCAGCAGTTCGAAACTACCAGCTGCTCCGCGGGAGAAAGAGGAGGCTTTCTACTCCAGTAAGGATTTACACCCTCGGAAACCCTGTACAGGGTCGCTATGGGTCGGAACCGACTCGAAGGCACTTAACAACAACAACAACAACTGGGTGGTCAGAGGGGCCTCAGAGATGCACTGAGAAGAGACTGAGAGAACAGAACAGCGTGGAGGTGCTGCCATCTACCGTTTTTCACTGCACAGTGCAGGGAATATGGAGGTCTGGGAGGTTCAGAACTATTTTTATCCCCTACATATGTTGCTGTGAATTTGGTGCCATTTGCACTGATGGCACAAACCAGTGGAGGATAAAATTGGGTACCTTAGCATAAATCAAAGCAGTGGGTGTGGGGAGGGGGCTCCAAACTGTATTCGGAGTCCACCGCTGCTGAAGAACAGTAACAACTGTAAAGAACAGTTTGCAAAATTGGGAGTCCAAAGAATTCAAAAGAATTGCTCACAGAAGTGCAAGATTTCCCTTCAGTTATCAGTCATTTCCTGGAAGGAAATGTTGTTGTTGTTATATGCCATGGAGTCGGTTCCGACTCATAGCAACCCTGTACAGGGTTTCTGAGGCTGTAAATCTTTAAGGGAGCTGAAAGCCTCATCTTTCTCCTGCGGAACAGCTGGTAGTTTGGAACAGCTGACCGTTGAGATTAGCAGCCTGAATCGTTTAACTACTACGCTACCAGAGCTCCTATCATTTACAATAGCCACCCAAAAGATGAAATACTTAGGAATAAATCTAACCAGATAAACAAAAGACCTATGCAAAGAAAATGACAAAAACACTACTACAAGGAAGCAAAACAAAATAGAATATGCAATGCTCATGGATAGAAAGACTTAACATTGAGAAAATTTCAATACCACCCAAAGCAATCTATAGGTGCAATGTAATCCCAATCCAGATTCCAACAACATTCTTTGAAGAGATGGAAAAACTGATCATTAACTTTTTATGGAAAGGAAAGAAACTTTGGATTCTCCTCTGATGAAGAAGTGAAGTTAGTGTTACATTCGCGGTTTGTGGTTCAGCCTAAAATATTTTTAAATAAGGGAATATGAAAGCTTGTTAACAGATGGACAAAGTGTATTGAAAAGCAAGGAGATTATGTGAGAAAATTATGAATATGTCTTTTCTAAAAGTTGATGAAAATAATCTCTACATGTGGATAATTTTTGACTCACTCTTGTACTACACAGCTATAGTGGTCAGATAAAAAAAATCACATACATCAATGGAATATAACTGAGAACCCAGAAGTAAATCCTCCATATACAGTCAGCTGATCTTTGTTAAGGGGCCAAAACACATTAAATAGGGAAGACATGGTCTCTTCAACAAATGGTATTGGCTAAACTGGAAATCCATTTGCAGAAAAATGAAACAAAACCCGTATCTCATACACACAAAAACAAATTCAACGTGGATGGAAAACCTAAGTGTAAAACCTAGAACTATAGAGACAATCAATGAAAAAATTTTAATATGTGGCCTAAATACAATGTCAAACATTACTAAAAATACACCAACAATAGAAAACAAAATAGATTACTTGGACCTCCTAAAAATTAGACACTTATGTGCATCAAAAAATTTCACCAAAGGAGTAAAAAGGGATATCAGAGACTGGGATTTTTTTTTTTTTTTTTGCAATGACATATCAGGCAAGGGGTTAATCTCTAAAATATATAGAAAACTACACCACCAACAATGGTTGATGACCATGGACATTTCTTCAAATGTTTGTTGGCTGCCTGAAGGTCTTCCTTATTGAAGTATCTGTTCATGTCCTGTGCCCATTTTTTAATGGTGTTGTCTTTTTCTTGTAGAGGTGTTCTAGTTTTCTATAAATTTTAGAGATTACTTCATTGTCTGATATGTCATTGCAAAAAACAATTCTTTTTCCCCCCAGTCTATATTATCTCTTCTTACTTGTTTGGCAAAATCTTTAGATACATTGTTGTTGTTAAGGGCCATCAAGTCAATTATGACTCATAGCAATCCTGTATAGGGTTTCCAAGGAGCAGCTGGTGAGTTTGAATCAATGACCTTGCGGTTCTAACCGACCTTACAGTCCAGCGCATTAACCCACAGCACCACACCAGGAATCCTTTGACGCAGTGTTGTTGTAAGTGCTGTCGAGTCGGTTCTAACCCATAGAGACCCTTTATAGGGTTTCCGAGGAGCAGCTAGTGAGCTTGAACTACCAACCTTGCAGTTCAGACGGTTTTGCAGTCTGGCTCATTAACCCACAGCGCCACACCAAGACTTGATGCATTAGAGAGATGCAAATCAACACAACAGTGAGGTATCATTTCACCCCAGCATTAGTAGCAAAGGTGAAAAAAGTAGAAACCAAGAAATGCTGGTGAGGAGAACAAACAAGATGGCGGAAGTGCAGTATGGAGCTACAAGAGCAACCACACAGAATACCCGGCCAAGCAGGCTCAGGCGACAGTCCCAGAACTCTGAACCACATATAAAGAAATATTTAGAAGGTTGGAAGACTTACAGCTGGGAGAATTTGTGGCAGAAGCAAGAAATCCATTCCTTTCTAGTCCAGGACGCTCAGCTGCTCCAGGAACCTCCATCTTGGGTGAGACCAAGTGGGGGAAGGATAGGAACGGCCACAGACACCTGGCTGAACCGCAGAGATAAAAGTGTGGACATCCTTTTCTTTTGGTAGCTACTCATTGGTCCCTTGCTGTCTTTGCACCTCCATTCTGGTGACTATAGGGGTGC
>NW_006408641.1:8324042-8374141 GCF_000296735.1 Chrysochloris asiatica
AGAGAAATACTGTTAACTGATGGTACATGGAGGGGATTATAATCAATGTAACGAAACAAGGCGTATGATTTGCTGAATGTAAAACTGATGATACGCCCTGTAAACTTTCACGTAATCCACAATAAAAACCTTAAAAAAAAGAAAAAAGAAATGCTGGTGGGGGTGTGGAGAGACCGGAACCCTCCTACATTGCTGGTAGGACTGTAAAATGGTCCAAACACTCTGTAAAATAGTATGGCACATCCTCAGAAAGTTGGAAAGGGAAATACCTTATGACCCAGTAATCCCTTTACTTGGTATATGTCCAATGCATCATAGTGACCCTGTATAGGGTTTCCAAGGGGCAGCTGGTGAATTTGAACTGCTGACATAGTGGTTCTAACCGACCTTGCAGTCTAGTGCATTAATGCACAGTGCCACACTAGGACTCCTTTGATGCATTAGAGCAAAGCTTAGTAGCAGTTCATATCTTATATGTTTTCATTTATATGGACTATGCAGACTAGGTAGTGTTATTGAGAGAGACCACATATTACGGGTTGTCAGGGCAGGCGGGAGATGGGAGTAACTGTAGAGGATACAAGTTTTCTTTGGAGGTGATGAAAATGTTTTGGTGGAGGTTGCACAGCATTGAGAATGTATTAAATGGTACTGAATTTTTCACTTTAAAATGATTAATTTTGTGAATTTCATTAATTAAAAAACAAAACACCCTCCATGAAGAGAACTCCTGAATGCAGTCAGAAAAGTCACAAAAAAGAAGTAGAAACTGCTGTGGCAGAAACTTTAAGTCTTTCTTGAACTGCACTGAAAAAAAGCAATTAATTTCCTCTGGGTATCCAATTTAGCGACTCCTGGTGTGGCGCTGTGGCTTAATGAGCTGGACTGCAAAGTCTGTTTGAACCACAAAATCGGCGGTTCAAGCTCACCAGCCACACTTCAGAAACGCTATACTGGGTCGTTATGGGTCGAAACCGACTCGATGGCACTTAGCAAGAACAATAACAACGGTGTGGCGCTGTAGGATAAGCATTGAACTGCTAACCACAAAGCTGGCGATTCAAACTCACCAGTTGCTCCTCGGAAACCCTAATAGGGTAGCTAGAGTCAGAACCAACTTGACAGCATTTAACAACAACACCCAATTTAGTTCAAGTTGCCCATACCAAGAGAAAAACTGTCTCAGAGCTCTGTCACTATCCTCCCAGAGTAAGGAGGGAAGTCAGAAATAGCTCAAGTTTTTATAGTAAAGTATGAGGAATGTTCCAGAAAGAAGGCACCAGGTCAGGGCAGGGAGGGGCCTTCCTTGTCTGAGCTGAAGACAGAATGGAGATTGGACCCTCAAGGCCATACTCAGGAATGCTGCTGCTCTGCCCTCCACCAAGGAGCAGGAGAGCGGGGCCAGCACGCAGGTCTCCTCCCACAGTGACCCAGACTGACGCATGGGAGTCAGCACAGCCCCGAGAGGAGAGCCACAGGCCAAACCGAGGGCGGCTTGCTAGGCCTTTCTTTGTCCGCTCTCCAGGTCCGGACTTCATGTTCCCACACTGTACCTGCGCCTTTGAAAGAGCCACAAGAAAACACAGCAGGGTGGTCCCTGAGTCAGAAGGATGCACAGGCCCCGGTGGCTGGTTGGAGGGTCCGGGAAGATAGCACTAAGTGATAGAGCTGCTGGAGTTGGTGCAGGTCCCCAACCACTGCACTGAGGCAAGCACAGCTAAGCCTGACCTCAAGGTACTGCTGGGCCAAAGGCCACTGAAAAACAAAGGAACTAGGCCTGTGTGGGAGGGTGAAGCAGGGAAGGAGAGGGGTAGCCAGAACCCTCAGCTGGGGAAGACAATGACCCTCAGGCTGGGAGGTGTGACCCAGGAGGGTGAAGCACTTAGGACTGGGGTTTCCTCAGGAGGTGGGGTTTGTGGCCCTACCTGGAGGGCTCTGGGCTTGCCCCCCCCTCCCCCCCACTGTTGATGGGGCCTGGGACAGACTTGCAGTTTCTGATGGGAGTGTGGGAGCAGGAAGCAGTGGAGGGTCCAGGTCCAGACCTGCTGCAGCTCTGCCCCATTCTCCCAACCTGAGCTTGCGCATGACCACTGAGTTGCCCTGTGCACCTCTCCTCCCGTGGGCTTGGAACTTCTGTCCTCTCTGTGACACTCCCAGTGGCTTCCCTGTCCTGGCTGCTGAGCCCAGCTTTTCTGCCAAGGGATTTTGGATGCTCCTCACCTCCAAGCTGCCATAAAGGACAGAAATGGCACAGATTCATTCATTCACCAATCTGTTTCTTCTTCCACTTACCATATGTCAGGCCCATTAGAGACCCTGAGACAACCACCTGCAGCCCAGCCCTTGAGGAGTACCCAGGTCACTAGGAGCAAACTGGACAGCCCTGTCCCAACTCCCACCCCCTCCACCCCCTGATGGCAGGGAGAGAAGGCCTGAAAGAGGAGCAGGAGACTTTCAAAGATGACTTGGAGGGAGGGAGATTTCAAAGTTGATAAAGGTTTTCCAGACTAACCAGAAACCCTGCTGCTTGCAATTTAGGCTTATTCACCCCATGCTGAAGTGGGACCAAGGTGGGCAGGGCTCCAGGATCAGCTGCCCTATCACTCCTTTAAAAACAAAATCAAAAAACTTTTATGGTCAAAAACTGATATTTTTCAAATTTTGGAATTTGCTGTAAATTGAATGAAGGTTGACAGAGCAGCTCATAAGTCTTACATTCTGCAGATCATACACTTTGCTTCTTTACGATTGCAATCCCCTCCATGTACTAACAGTTAACAGTGTTTACCTCTATTTAACTCTTGCAGTCTTTCCTGTGTCTCCAGCTACCTTCATATCTGTCTCTGTTAACCTCCCATCAGCCATGTTAACATGTATCTACTCTCTAGTCTATGAATAATTTTCCTTCCCCCCTCCTCCTTGTAACCATTATGTCATTGTTATTTGTTAAGTGCCACGGAATAGATTCTGACTCACAGTGACCCTGTATAGGGTTTCCAAGTAGCAGCTGGTAAGTTTGAACCTTCGGCCTTGTTTATCCTACAGTGCCACATCAACACTCCATCATAGACTGTTTCTTTTATTGAGAAAACCTTTTCTTAAAAACATTTTTAAAAAATGTTTTATTGTGAACTATGTGATAGTTTACATAGGAGAACATTAGTTTTACATTCATCCTATTGTATATCGTTTCATTGTCATGGTTACAGTCCCCTCAATGCATCATCAAACAATCAAAGGGTATATCCTACAAGCCTGCCCCCTACCCCACCCCTGGTCCTTTTCTTAAATTTTTACATTGATCTCAACTATATTTGTCCTTTTGTGATTGACCAGCTTCACTCAGCATAATGTCCTCCACGTTGTGAAGTGTTTCGCAGACTTGTCGTTACTCTTCAACGTTGGATGGTATTCCATCATGTGGATGTACCAAAGTTTGTTTAACCATTCTTCTGTTATGGACACTTAGACTGTCTTCTTCTTTTTAATGTGTCTCTTGTAGACAGTATAGTGAAGGATACGGTTTTCTTATCCACTCTGCTCTCTCAGTCTCTGGTGCAGTCAGTCCGTCTACATTCAGTGCAACGATCAAAAGTGTTGCAGAGCAAAGATGTCAGCTTGAGGACTAAGGTGCACCTGACCCAAGCCATGGTATTTTCAGTAACCTCACATGCATGCAAAAGCCGGACAGTGAATAAGGAAGACTGTAGAAGAATTGATGCTTTTGAGTTATGGTGTTGGAGAATATTGAGAATGCCATGAGCTGCCAAAAGACCAATAGATCTGTTTTGGAAGAAGTGCAGCCAGAGTGCTCCTTGGAGGCCAAGATGGCCAAACTTCGTCTCTCATACTTCGGACATATTGTCAGGAGGTAACCAGTCACTGGAGAAGGATATCATGTTTGGTAAGGTGGAGGGTGAGAGAAAAAGAGGAAGACCCACAACGAGATGGATTGGACAAGTGGCAGCATCGATGGACTCAAGCATGGCAATGGTAGTGAAGTTGGCCCAGGATCAGGCAGTGTTTCGTTCTGCTGTGTATAAGATTGCTATGAGTCCGCACCAACTCGTTGACACCTAACAACATCAAAAGTTCTGAATTGATGGATGGCGGTCATTTTGCTGTGTGTTCTTTTGTGGTGCTGCTGGTTTCTTTGTTCCACATAATTTTCTGTGCTGACTTAATTTTGCTTGTAGGTTTTCTTTTTGTTTCTGTTGTGTTAATGTTTCTTTATCTTATGATTTTCCTTTTTTTAATTTTGATGTGCAAGTTTATTAATTTTTAGTGTAAATGACAGGCTGGCCTGTAAGTTGTTCATTTTTCCACCCTATTTAAAATGGTCTGTTTTAACTTGAAATCTACTTGACTTCCTTGCCATTTGGAAGTTCTGAATCAACCGACACTATCCCCTCTTTGCTTTGTCATTGACTTCATTATAAATTAATATCCCTGGTATCATGTGGGTTCCATGAGTTAAATGCAGGGCTGAGTGCGCAGAGCATGGCTTGTGAGGTGAGAGAGACTGTTGCAAGGCAGGGGCAGGTCCTTAGTGGAAACCCACTTGGTGTTTCACTCCCACGTAGGAACACCTCCACTACTTGTCTAACAGTTTTCTGTATTGTGGTGGCTTGCCTGTTGGAAGCTATGCCACTGGTATTTCATGTACCAGCAGGATCACCCATGGTGGGCAAATTTCAGAGGAGCTTGGAGACTAGAAAGAAAGACCTGGTGCTCTACTTCTGAAAATCAGCCAATGAAAGCCCCGTGGATCACAACAGGATGTGTTTTTAGGGGGGTCCAATTGCTGGAGGAGGACATCCTGTTTGGTGAAGGGTGAGGGAGACACTGGGTGAGATGCATTGGTACAGTAATATACCACAGGACACGCCCGTGATGGTGAAGATGATCAGCAAAAATGCAGCAACATTTTTTTCTGGTGTCCCTAGGGTTGCCAAGAGTCATGGTTGACTCCCCAACAGCTCTGTCTATCAGAACACCGGCATGAGGCTGGTTCCTGTGTGTCCCAGGCATCACTATGTCATAGTAGCGACTACCTTGATTTTGCAGAGTGGATTCCTAAGGCTCAGAGAAGTCAGTAGCTTGTCCCAGGTTACACAGCTTTTTCTATGGGAAATCCTGGTGTGGCGCTGTAGGATAAGCACTGGACTGCTAACCACAGGATCAGCGGTTCAAGCCCATCAACTGCTCCTTGGAAACCCTATAAATGTTGCTATGAGTTGAAATCCACTGGCTGCCACTTATTAACAACAAGAAGCAGGGCGGGGATGATATTTAAACTGAGGTCTCCAGTTTGAGCTCTTTTTTGTGTGTGGCGCGTCAGACTGCAAAGTCATTTGAGTTTTAAGGTCAGTGGTTAAAGCTCACCAGCTGCTCCTTAGAAACCCTATACAGAGTCGCTATGGGTTGGAATGAACTCAATGGCACTTAACAACAGCAACAACAACAACAATGCGCTCTAGTAGCACAGTGGTTACTAATTGGGCTGCGAAATGCAAGGTCAGCAGTTCGAAACTACCAGCTGTTTTGCAGGAGAAAGATGAGGATTTCTGCTCCTGTCAAGATTTACAGCCTCAGAAACCCTGTACAGGGTCACTATGAGTTGGAATCAACTCCCAACTCCACGGCACATTACAACAACAGGTGAGTCTTGGGTTTTGAATCTAGGAATGTGGGGAGCAGTTCTGACAGCTGCACTTATTTGATTGCAAAGCACCAGAGTGAATGGTGGGAAATAAGTTAGTGTGTATCTGAGAATTGTTTCTATCCCTAGATTCCTTCTGGAACTCTGACTTTGGGGAGTTATGGCCAGAGTGTCCTGGCTGATACTTCTCACACCGCCTTCCCTGCTCCTGGCCACTGCACATGCGCTGTCTTCTTCTCGGCACCTAGCTGAGCAAGGCCTCTCCTGTGAGGTCCTGGTTGGTCACAGGTACCCCGAGTCACTGTACATGTATTGTTATCACTGAAAGGTCCTGTTCTGGAGCTCGATGCCCCATGTGTGATGGCGATTTCTGCAGGACCCAGGATGTGTGCTGTGTGTGATGGTGGGGTCCCCACCTTCTGGACTTCTGTGCTTAGTGTATCTTTGGCACTTGGCTGATTCATTGATTCACTTTGTGATGTGTGAGCAGGATGGGCTGCTGTCCTTGAGGACCTGAACCTTGTTCTTTTTTGGGATTCTCCCTCCCAAGATGCCCAGGAGTGACCTCCTAGCAGTGAGTGGGTGGTATGCCTACTCTGAAATGCTCCCACCTTCCTACCAAGGTCATCATACAGAGTGTATGGGTCAGCAGGGCTCAGAGACATTCAGTCACACCCAGTCTCCAATCATGAAGTCCTTGGGAAGGCTAGAGGCCAGTAGGGACTATGGGATTGGACTTTCCAGCCCTGCCCCACCTCTACATTAGCCGAGGAGATCTTGTGAGGCCTGGGCAGGGATGGGGGAAGAGGGACTAGGTTGCCTCAGCCCAAACTCCCAGCTCACAGGAATGGGACTGATGTTCTCAGAGCTGCTGTAGGCCTGAGTACACCACCTTGGGTGGGGGCAGAGTGTAGCTTGGTCCTCAGAGTCATGAGAAGTCCAGGGCATGAAAGCCCAGCAAGAAATGAGCACTGGATGGGAGGCTGGGCAGAGCTAGAACCGACGGAAACATGTAATCCAGGCCTTGCATACAGAAATGGCCCTCACATGATGTTACAAACATTTAATGCCCAGGACAGCAATGGACAGCCAAGGGGTCCTATCACTAGGGGAGTGGCCAGGTAGCCTGGCTGGGTCTCAGAGTCACCAACAGAGTGGGGGCCCAGACATAGCTGTCACTGACTACTGAATACATGATATGGGTGAGCTGGTGTGTGTGTGTGGGCGGGGGGGGGGGGGGTCTTTGACTTTCCGTAACAGTTTCCTTGTTATGATGGTGAGAGGTGGGACCAGGCGAGACATCATCCATTAGCATCTAGGTATGTTTCCCCTTGCTCAGGTGAAGAAGAGCGGAGAGGAGGGGCACAGTGTGGGCACAGGAGGGAGGGTAGGACTCTGTGACAGGTTGTGGTGTGAGAGCCAAGAATCTGCACATGTGTTTTGCAGATTCCCCCAGAATGCTCTTAGGGTTCAGGGGTGTGAACCAGGGACTGAGGCCTGGGGCTCAAGGTCTAAGGACAGTGAAGTACAAGGACGGACCAAGCAGGCGGGGCTGGGGGACGGACAGAACTCTGTGCTGCTGAGTGGATAAAAGGTTTCAAAACCTACTTCCCCCTATTCCTCATCAATGTGAAGTTGTTTAACAAAACAGGACATCACGAAAGCACAAAGAAGGCGGCCTATAAGCTCTGGGATGTGTTTGTCCAACCCTATTTGTTGTTGTGAAGTGCTGTCGAGTCAGTTTTGACCCATAGTGACCCTGTATAGGGTTTCTGAGGAGCGGCTGGTGAGTTTGAACCACCGACCTCGTGGTCAAGTACTTACCTTACAGTGCCACTTCCAGAGCCCCCACCCCCATTGTGGCTGCCATTGAGATGGTGCAAGCAGGTGTGAAGTGGTGACAGAGAGCCAGCACCAGCAGAGCAGCAGGAGACAGTGCTGGTGGCACGAGGTGCCTCTGGGCATTTGGTGGAGCCAGGTTCACTGGATCACACCATGAAGAGAGTTGTGTCTTCAGGCAGGAGGCTTGCTGGCCCTGTGAAGATAAACAGCTGTGTAAAACTTGCTTGAACAGGGTGGAGTCTAAGGGGCCAAAGGGCCAGGAACAGAGCAAGGCCCACCTGCAGGCAGGATCAAGAAACTGGTCTGACCCCAGGACTACCTCCTGAGTTGTACCTGATCTTCCACTGTAAATCCTAGAACTCTGTGTATGGTCTGCGAGTTCTGTGTGACCACTGCAATAAACTACTGAATTTAGCAGAGGGGTAGAGAGTGCCAGGGGAGGGGTGGCTGGAATGAGAATTGGTAAAAAGGTGGGAGGGAGGAGGCAAGTTTCACCTTTGCCTGGTAGGAAGCAGCCTTGAGCTGCAGATCGATTCTCCTGCTCCCCTTGTGAAGTCAGAGGTCAGACACTAGGCCCTTGCACCATTTCTACACATACACACACACACATGCACACATATACACACACATACACACACACTCTCTTTCTCTCTCTCCTCAGCTAGAACAGTTCTCAAGAGCTTTTGTTTATGTGAACTATATCAACATTTAATTTCTATTATTTAGAAATTAAAGCCAGTAACTTCAAAAGCAATTATTCATTTAAAAGCAATAATAAATCCATTACAGTTTAATAAAAATGATAAGTATTTAGGAAAATAGATATATTTTCCAAACAAGAGTTTAGTGAGAAGAAAAATGGTATTGTTTTTGCACTTTTGCACACCTCTTTAGTACCTGGCTTAATAGAAGGCAGCTGCAGCCTTCTATCTGCTTTTGCAGATGTCTGGTGCAGTATGTTGTCTTGGTTCAAGTAGATCAGGGGTGGGGAACATCCAGCCCGTGGACTATGTTAAGACCCTCGAAATCATACGGTCTGGCCCTGCCAAGACATCTGCAGTTCCAGCCATCACATCTGTAGTTGCTTCTGTTGAATCAGTTCTGACTCACAGGGACCCCGTCTAGGGTTTTCCGAGGAGCAGCTGGTGAACTTGAACCGCCGACCTGGCAATTCAAACGGCTTTGCAGTCTGGCGCATTAACCCACAGCACCACACCAGGACACGTTGTTGTTGTTGTGAAGTGCCGTCGAGTTGAATCTGACCCACTGCTGTATAGGTTTCCAAGGAACAGCTGGTGAGCTTGAACCGCCGCCCTTGCAGTTCAAACCCACAGTACCACACCAGGACACGTTGTTGTTGTTATAGGCTGTGGAGTCAGTTCTGACTCATAACGACCCTGAACACGGTTTCCGAGGCTGTAAATCTTTACGGGAGCAGAAAGCCTCATCTTTCTCCTGTGGAACAGCTGGTAGTTTCAAACTGCTGACGATGAGATTAGCAGCCCAATTCGTAACCACTACGCTACCAGAGCTTCAGGGGTATGCTAATTAAATGTTTCACCAAGTATTTGTTGCTGGTAAGTGCCGTAGAGCTGGTTTCCAACTCACAGCGACCCTGTATGGGGTTTCCGAGGAGCAATTGGTGGGGTTGAACTGCTGACCTTCTGGTTCGCAGTGAAGTGCTGATCCTACTACAGCACCACACCAGGATAGCAGGCTAATTTAAAGTTGATAATTGTGTATGAACCATGGTGGTGGTGGTGGCAGTGTGCCGTGGAGTCGGTTCCGACTCAGAGACTGTGCATAGGGTTTCCGAGGCTGCAAATCTTGACGGGAGCAGAAAGCCTCATCTTTCTCCCACGGAATGGCTGGTCATTTCCAACTGCTGACCTTGTGAGGTTAGCAACCCGACTCGTAACGAGTATGCTACCAAAGTGCCTAGTATGGTCCATTAATGATGTTAATTTTGGCAGAAAAAAGGTTCCTCACCCCTGCAGTAGATGAAGACTATCTCCCCTCCCCTCAGTGTGTAGCTGGAAAGAGATACTGTACTTTATCATAGGGTCTATCATGGGAGTCAACTTCAGTTGGGTTTCTAGAATACCAGAATTAGAGGAGGAAGAGACACTTACTAAATATCCCAGATTAGGAGCAGAACAAAGTACCTGATGAACCAGTTTTGGTTTGTCTCCCTTCCCCTCTCAGAGAAGGGGCAACTGTTTTGCTTCGAGGCACAGTTATGTCAGATGGGAGCATTCTTTCTGATGTGAGAAGAGCCTAGGGATTATGGGGTGATGGTCTGTGCTCATTATCTTTGGTTACCTAGCATCTGAACACCCTTCCTCCAGTGAGTGAATGTGACAATGTCCTGTCTCCTCCTAGAGCTGACGATACCAGATGATGTCTCTTCTCTTGTTCTGGAAGTGGATGTAGCCTAGAATGGAAGCTGACCCAATCATATACTCCCTCCGGAGATGGTTGAGGAATTAGTGAGAGCTGTGGGGATGACGCTGGTGGTCCCACCTTGGTGGCAGGGCTATGTAGCCAACGGCAGTGGTGCTAGCTGTAGCATCCTCACTAGTTGGCTCCTAAGGCATGCCCTCGCTGGGTTTACGGCTGTGCAACTTCCCTGGGCTCCTGCACGTTGCCAGTGCTTGTCTCCCGCCTCGCTCCCCGTTCTATGAACTAGATGTATCCTCCCGATCCTCTCATTTTCCAGTCAAGTTTCTCCCTGATTCCAGTGCCTTCTACCTACTGGTCTCCCAGTGTCAGAGCCTCTAGCATATGCTCCCCTTTTCCCCACTGGAGAAGCCCTCAGAGGCCGGTGAGGAGCCCCCAGCAACAGCACGCTGTTTTCCAAGGTTTCCCTCCTCAGAGCACCTTCTAATGAAAATGATTCACTTTGAAAATTTAGAGACTGTTTGTAAATAGACGGAAAATGTTTACACTACAGATTTTGTGATGTCTTTCCAGTTTGCTCAGTGGAGTAAGCGCTGGGCTGTTAACTGAAAGGTCAGTAATTCAAACCCACCAGTCACTCTGAGGAAGGTGAGGCAGTCTGCTTCCATAAAGATTTACAGCCTCAGAAACCCTATAGAGCAGTTCTACTCTGATTGATGGGGTCTCTGAGTCAGAATTGGCTCTATAGTAGTGGGCTTTCTCCAGTTTTTAAAATGATCTCCTAACCTCCTAAATGTATGGCCAGGTAGATGCTGTGTAGATTATCATTCCATGGAGGCATGCTGCCCCCTCCCAAAGGTGGTGGACTTGGGCACTGGATCTGTGTCTGTGCTTGCAGGATGTCTGGGCCTCACATGCTTCTGTTCTGAGCAGACCCGGGTCAAATCCACAGCCTGGAGGGTTAACTGCTAAAATCAACTTGTTAAGTGCCATCGAGTCAGTTCTGACTCATAGAGACACTATATAGGGTTTCGGAGGAGCATCTGGTGGGTTTGAACCACTGACTTTGTGTTGTGTGACAATTTTAAGTCTCCAGGCATGGCTGAGGTTAACTGTGATAGGCCAATGTTCTACAAAGGCACTCCCTGATGGATAATGGCTCTGCTGAGTGTGAAAGTTTCCTACCACATTCCAGAAATCAGCTCTCCAACACCAGGACGGACACCTTAGGGTAGAGATGAGAAGGATGGAGGCGGAATTGGACTGGTGTCAGCAAGCCCCTAATCTGGAATTGTAGCCAGGAGAGACTGATCCCACTGCAGCCCCCAAACCTGCTTACTTCCTCCAGTGACATACCTGCGTCTTAACTGAAATGTAAGTCAAAGCTTTTGAGAACTTTTTTGGGAGTGGAGGGAAGATCAGGGACACTGGTTCCTGAAAACTAAGACCGGTCTGGAGTTCCTGGTGAGGACCCCCGAGACCAGCTGCATCCTCCCAGTGTTCTGTAGAACCTGCATCTCTGCCCAGTGGTTGGCAGCTGCGAAGTGCACCATCCCATTGTCTCAAGGAAGCGCGGCCACATTTGAATTGTTTTGAAATACGAGTGAAGGAGTGAAATCTTTCTCAGGAAACCTAAAAACTGCTCTTTGCCCTCAGTCAGCACAGGTTCATGACCTGTATTCTGCCCTTCTGAGTCCCTGGTGAACTCTGCTACCAGAAGAAAGTGTTCTGAGGTTTTAAACACCTTGAACTCTTCTGTTTCCCTGTTGCTGACGTATCAAATAGTTTGGTTGGACCTTAAAATAATACCTGATCCTGTGACTGCTTTTTGGGTTACAGTCACTTTCTCCAGTTTTCAAATGACAAATAATGCTCTCAACTAGTTGAATGATCTTCTAAGAGTCTAAGAAATGGATAAACACCTGTTGCTTAGTGCAGTGGTTTCTGAAGAGATACTACTAGCTATGTATAGACATTCAAGGTGTTAAATCACTCCATGACCTGATGCCACACTGAAGTTGGCATGCCCCCCAGTTCCCAAAGGAGGGTGGCATCTCCCTCTATTGACTTACAATTGTCCAGATTAGACTCATCTGCCATTTGACTTCTAAGGTCCATAGGACTTTCAATTCCAATAATAATGCCTAAGAGCCTGGTGACACTGTAGGACATGCACTAAACTGCCAAATGTACCAGTGTCTCTGAGGGAGAAAGATGAGGTTTTTGGCTCCAGGAAGGATTTACGGACTCAAGAAACCCCATACAGTCACTGTAAGTCAGAATCTACTCAGTGTCAATGGGTGTTTGTTTATAGTCATGGTTACTACTTTAGTAAGTCCTGGTGTGTTACTATAGGGTAAACACTGGACTGCTAACCACAACGTGGGCATTTCAAATCCCCAGCTGCTCCTAGGAAACCCTAGCCAGGGTCAGTATGATTTGGAACCAGTTCAACGGCACTTAACAACATTGATAAAATTCCATACTGGTACATACTCATGTTTTAAACAATCTTTCAGTGCAGTGAATAACTTGTTTCTTCTAGCTATTGTTGTTAAGTGCTGCTGAGCTGGTTCTGTCTCATTGTTGTTGTTGTTAAGTACTGTGGAGTCGGTTCTGACTCATAGTGACCCTGCACAGGGTTTCCAAGGCTGTAAATCTTTACGGGAGCAGAACACCTCATCTTTCTCCCACAGAACTGCTGGTAGTTTCGAACTGCTGACCTTGAGGTTGGCAGCCCGACTCGTAACCACTACACTACCAGAGCTCCCTGGTTCTGTCTCATAGAGACCCTGTATAGAGTTCCAAGGAGTGGCTGGTGGAATTGAACCGGCGACCTTGCAGTTATCAATCCAGTGCTTATCCTATAGAGCCATAATTCTAGTTATAGTAGTGGTCATGTGCTGTGCAGTCAGTTCCGACTCATAGCAATCCTGTATAGGGTTTCTGAGGCTGTAAATCTTTATGGGAGCAGAAAGCCTCACCTTTGAACTATTGACTTTGACGTTAGCAGCCCAGTTTGTAATCTACTGCACTAACAGGGCTCCCACATTCTAGCTATAGTCTTTATAAACTCCCACCAACCGACTTTTTTTGATGAGTCTGTTTAGAGAAGGTGGGGGAAGATGGATTATATGATTCAGTTGCAAGTGATTAACAGGTTTAATTGTGAAGAGATGGAACTTTAACGTGGGTATAAACTGAGCCATCTCAGAAGCAAGAATCTCACTCCCTATAAGAGGAAGAAGAGTATGTTACTTGGCCCCTAGCCTGAGACCCCTGAACACTGAACTCCTTGATGGACCCAGGGCCTGAAAGCTGTAAGAGCAGAGGTGTGGCAGAGGAGCAGGAGCAGAAGAACCAAGAGCTAGAGCTTGAGACAGTGTGGTGGCTCCCCAGCCTGTGGAGTAAGTGAAACCGAGTGACTTTGGGCAGGAGGCTTGCTTGTACAGTTGGCTTCTTTCAGGCACCTAACTGGGGAGCTAGGTTTGCTGATTCAAGGAGCTAGCGCAGAGAGTCTTCAGGCTGAGGCTCAGAGTGGAGTGGCGTCCTTAGGACATTTATTAGCAGCCCTAAAAGAGCTGTGTGACATCACCTGAGCAGGGCAGAGGCCAAGCCAAGCAGTGGAGGGTCCAGAGAGAGCCTTGCCTGTGAACACGGCTGAGGAGAGGCCGTCCTGACTAGAAGAAACTGTGCCTCACACATTTCTGATCCTGCATTGTAACCTGTTAATTTCCCTAATAAACCTCCTAACTGTGAGTATGGGGGCTGAGCTCTGTGTGATGGTGGTGGTGTTGGCACTGCTGTGGAGTAGGTTCCAACTCAAAGTGACCTTGTAGAGGGTTTTGAAGGCTGTAAATCTTTATGGAAGAAAGCCTCATCTTTCTCCCATAGAACCGCTGGTAGCCCAAGTCATAACCACTCTGCTACCAAAGCTCCTTTCTGTGTGATAGTGCAATGAATTTTCGAACCTAACTAAGGAGAGAGCGCTGTGGGAGGCATGGTTGGTGACGTTCTTGCAGTTGTCATAAAGACTGGGATTCAGTGTAACAGCTCCAGACTCAAGGACGTATGGGGGTTTGCTAGGGAAAGAAGGAAGGGGCATGGGAAATAAAACTTTGGATTCTTAGGTTACTTTGGTGGTTGTCAACAGTAAAGGTTGAAGGGAATTTAAGAGATGCTATGTTGCAACTGAGTGGAGAAATGCTGTTACTGAAATCACCTGGGGGCTCTAGTGAGGTCAGGTAACAAGATGGCTGATAGGGAGTCCTGGTCTACTGGTTCTACCCTGCCAGAGGCCCATAATGAAGAGACAGTCCAGGGGTGGAAAAGAGAAGATTAAACCTGGGTGTTTATCTTGACTGCATTATGGAATGTTTCTCCTACCTTGTATTCTAAAATAGGCCTCCTTGTGTGATGGAAATTAATATGGTTCTCCTGACTGAATATGCTAAAAGGGAACTTAGGAACTGCCCTGAAGGAACAGGCTTTATTTGAAATTAGTATCTTGTGTTATGGGAATCCTGGTGTGATACTGTAGGATCAACACTGGATTGCTAACTGAAGGTCAGTGATTTAAACCCATCAGCGCTCCTCAGAAAGCATACACAGGGCTGCTATGAGCTGGAATGGCTTAACAACAACAGTATCCTGTGTACAGAGTATGGGGCTTAGGTGGAAATCTGAGCCCTACCCAAACCTTCAGCATCAGAAAGTTTGCATTTGAAAAGACATTCAGACCCACCCAGAACTGCTGAGAACAGATTTATGTTTAAGGACATCTGCAGTAGACATATAACTTTACATATAAGCTTAGAAAAAATACTCTAACATAATACATTGTACTGTACAGAACCAGAATGAACCATAATATATTACACTGCAAAAATATTCATGTAAACACTATATATGCATGGATTCACTCCCATAGAAAGATTCCTCTATTAAGTTATTAAAGACCAGTATCAGCAGCATCCAAAGAACTATTTTAACAATAGGAACATTGAAAATAACAACTGTAAGGTTTATAAACAAGTGGTGGGAAAGAC
This sequence comes from Chrysochloris asiatica, assembly GCF_000296735.1. Classification (NCBI taxonomy): domain Eukaryota; kingdom Metazoa; phylum Chordata; class Mammalia; order Afrosoricida; family Chrysochloridae; genus Chrysochloris; species Chrysochloris asiatica. The sequence goes on from NW_006408641.1 coordinate 8,338,995, forward strand.
AATTCTTTACATTCGCTATTATGTCACAAAAGAAGCAATCTGAAATATAACTTTAGGCTAGCATTGTATAAAAAAACTTTAAAAAAGGAATACCTTAATAGGTATATGAGCACTTAAAAAAACAAAACCAAATAGCTGTGTAATAATTTCTTTTCAGAGCCTACTAAAACAATTCAAGTTCTTGCTCCTAGCTAGCTCTGTAAGCACCAACCTAGAAAGCAGGTTCTCCCACACATGTACACACATTGTGCACAATCATGTATTACAATACCTACATAAATTTACCGTGCATGTTGGGCATCAAAATTAAACAAGGCTGAGATGAGGGGCTTGGAGTTCCCTTTGGGCGATGAACACTTAGGGCCTGCCTCAGAATCGCAGTTTAATCTGGCATGTCAATATTTAACTTGGGAGGTGGGGGAACATATTTTCCGGGGCTCTGGGTTATGACGACCCTGGCTTTCTTTCCAAACATTGGGGCAATTTTGGGGGCTTCTGGAACTGATGTCTCTTCAGTATCTTCACTATCTTCATGATGTAGGTCATAAGAAATGTTCCCGTATTCTCTTAAAAATGGGAAAATTTCAAGCAGAAACTGACAGAAATCTCTTCGAATACCAAACCACCAATGATTGCCCCCTTTTCGTCTAAATGTCGTGACCATTAACGTTATTAGTGAAATCCAAAGGGGGACAAATATGGATCTATAGGAGAATGTATTGTGGCCGTCCACTCTGTGAGCCAACAGGACCTCAAACGTGAGAAGGGGCACAACGATCGTTATCCAGCTCACAGCCATGGTCACATGTGTCCTTCGCTGCTCCCCAACCACATCCAGGGACCGCAGGAACAGGAGCGACCAGACGATATAATAGAGGACGACCAGGCAGAGAAAGGACATGAGGATCCACAGGGGCACGAACACCACCAGCCACGGCCAATGGATAATCCTGTCCAGTCTTAGAGCGATAAAGATGAACTGCAAGATGTTAACCGAGCACAAGATCTCCAGTTCCAGGGATCGATCATGTCGGAAGCCCCAAACACAAGCGGCCACGGACACGGGGGACACGAAGAAGAGTGGCATGAAGACCAGCAGCCAGAAATGGGTCCCCCTCTCCACCCTGTCGCACACCAGTACTTCAAACATGAGCAGCAGCAGGTGGATACCCACGGAGATCAACATGGCTTTGAACTCCACGCAGGCCTCCCCCTCGGTGCGATAGCGAGGGTTGCGGGCCCAAACGCCAGTGCCCACAGAGGCGCCCGCGATGACCATGAGCTTCCACAGCCATATGGGCGCGAAGACCGCCCAGTAGCTCCACTGGATGACTCCGTCCAGGCGGAGAGGCAGCAGCACCGAGAAGAGCAGCAGGCAGACGTAGATGAGGAACTTACTTGGGTTGAAGTCCTGGAAGAGGCCCCTGGGGTTCATGGCGGGGGGCCGCAGCCCGCCTGGGCCTTCTCCCTGCCCGTGCTAGGAGGGTACTGCGTTCCAGATGTGTCACTGGCCCGCTGGCGCACTGGCCCCGCCTGCTTCCGCTCTAAGTGGGCATCTGCCTTGGCTCGCCGGTGTGGGGAAGACTCCGACCTGTACCCCCGAGCAGCCGGAACACGTGCGTGCGCGGTCACGTGGCGCAGCCGGAAGCACGGGGGGCGTGGCGTGCGCGCCCCAGTGTGTCTAGCGGCCTGCGGGCTGCGAATGGCTCTAGTGGTGGTGGTGGTTCGGAAAGCCGTGCAGCTGTTGCTGTCCGCACTACAGGCCAGAGGGCGGGCGGCAGGGGCCTGGACCGTTCGCCTTCAGTTTGTTCACCTTTGGGAGCACCTCTTGCAGGGAGCGGATTGCGGCCTCCGGCGGACGTTTCCTGGTGGCGCCGGGAGAGGGGAGGCGGGAGTGAGCTCACATCTTCCGGGCGACCAGGGGCGGGGCCCGACGGTTCCACGCGGCGCCAGTGTTGTGCTTGGCTTTCGGGGAACTGGCGCCACAGCCCGGGGCCCGTGTGTGCAGAGTGCTGGCATCTGGGTGTGCAGTATCAAGGCGGGAGGCAGGCCGCATGGGGCGCTTGGGAGCGAAGGCTTAATGCCCCTCACTGTGAGTGCACACTACAGGGGATTCCTGTGTGGGGCAGTCTGTGTATGAGCATGGCTGTGTGTGGGGTCGGTGCGTAATGTGGGAGGTTTTGTCCAGTCAGTTGGCTGCCCGGAAATGGCTAGGGTGGAGTGCTAGGCAGCATCGATAGTTTTGCATGTCAGGAGTGGAAGCCAGATGCTGGGGCGGGTGCTAGACCCCACAGGACTTCCTAGACATAGTGCCAGGGAGCAAGTCAGGAAACGGTTTCAGAGAGGAGGCTAATCCTGCCGTAGGTCACTCAGCAGGTTAGGAGCAGAATTGAGACTCAGATTAAGGACCCATAGAATCCTTATTTTGACTTGTTTGACCCTGCCTCAGTCTGATTCTGAGAACCATGTTGGGGATAAAAGGGCATTGGCCAGAGGTCAAGAAATTTAGGTTCAAATTTAGATCCAGGCCCCTACCAGCTGAAAAACCAAGGCAAATTCGCCCCTTATCTCTGGACCTCAGTTTCCTTGAGAAGGGAAGGTTGGCATGAGTGGCCTCCAAGGCAGTAGTTTTGAGATTTGGAGCACCCTTCTCTCTTTGGCCAGCTTTGTTCAGAAAGCCCTGATTTGTCCTTCTTGCCTTTCAACTCCCACTCTGTCCCCTGTAGCCTGGTCTCCTGAAGCCAGGGTGTGGAATCCTGACATGCTAGTATAGTGTGCTGAGGGGGAGAGAGTGCCTCAGTGGAACGTATCACGTGTTAGAATCTCTATGGAGTAACAAGAAAGGGCTAGATTTTTGTGACTGTTCAGAGAGATGCCAGGGAGCTCTCCTGTGTTCTTAGAGCCCTGTCCCCAGTCCATCCAGATGGAATGGGGAGGGTTATGGCTCAGACTCAGAGCCAGCTTACTCCCAGACATGGCCAGTGTCAACAGGATATTGGTGGAGGACATTGTGAAGTTTCAGAGATTTCCCCACAACTTTTTCTATTCCCACCTTTACCGTGGGCAATCAAGTGACCCTGGCTAGGGACTTCCAGCTGAGTGAGTCTTGCCAGTACTCAAGGGTTCAATTCTGAGCCCTGATTTCATAGATGGAGATTGTGTCTAGGGCCCCTGGTCACTGTGTATAGGGGATTAGCTAAGTGACCTTTCTTCTTCAATATCCTCTGTCCCCTTTCTGAATTTTTTATTTTGTTTTGCACATTGGACTTATTTGTACTTTCATAGAAGGATTTATCAGCCAAAACAAAAAATTGAAAACCCAGTACATAGCAAAATGACAGCAATCAATTCACACCTATCAATAATTACACTGAATGTCAATGGATTAAATGCACCAGTCAAGAGACAGAGAGGCAGAATGGATAAGAAAACAGGAACCTTCAATATACCGTATATGTATCAAAAAGAGACACATTAAAACGATGGAGACAGCCCAAATGCCCATCAACAGAAGAATTGTTAAACTCCGGTGCATACATACAATGGAATACTAGGCAACGTTAAAGAATAATGATGAATCTGCAAAACACCTAACAACATGGATGAACCTGGAGGACATTATGTCAAGTGAAATTAGTCAATCACAAATGAGACCACTATTGTAAAAGGTTAAAAAATTTCCTTGTTTAATGAAGCATGCTTTGAGGGCTACAGGGCAGATGACGGGGAGTGGGGGAAATAAAAGTGGCTGAAGGTAAATTCTGTTCACTGATGGTACCTGGAGTGGATTGCAATCATTATAAAGACATGAAGTATATACTATGTTAAGTATGGGCCGGATGATCTGTAAACCTTCACTCAAATCACAAGAAAAGCTTTTTTTTTTTTTTTTTTTAAATGAGAAAACCCTTGGACCCATCCAACCTCATTTATAAAATGAGCTAATAAAAGCATATACAGGATTGTTTTGAGGATTAGATGAATCCATTCCTGACAACTACATTGCACTTAAAGACAGATGAGCTCTTGAATGTTACTACACTGGGGAAGGAAAGGACTTACTAGGAGCCCAGCAGCACAGTAGGGGCAGAACCAGTTCTTGGGGGCTCTCAGGGAACCTACTTCCTGTTCTACAGATGTCAGACCTTGTAGTCTGAGCCCAGAAGCCAGATGCCTCTGCTCCCAGCCTTCAGGAACACCTCAGGCAAGTGCCTGCTTCTCTCCGTCCAGGTGGCCTGTCACAGTGCTACCTTCACAGGCCAGCTCCAGAGAGAGCTCAGAAACTCTCTAGGTTTATTCCAGGGTGAGAGCCACCACCTTCCTCACCCCCTCAACACATTTTCCTGGGCCCACAGGTCTGGACCCCCAGTTCTGCACACCAAACATCCCTCTGCTGTTCTCTCTTACATGGTCAGTCTCTCTGGGACATGCCCTTGCCTTTATTTTTTAAGCTAACATGTCTGTTTGCTGTGTACCAGGTGCTGGATGACATAGCCTTCCACAAGGCTGGTACACAAATGAAAGTGTAGATTGATTCATTTACAGAGGGCGTATGGGTACTCTAGTTTACAAAGCAGGCTGGCCTTTCCCTTTAGTTTGGGGAGTGTGAACCCAGAAGTCCAGGGCTGGCATGGCCTGAGGGTCATTGCCCTGAAGGTGTGGGGAAACCCTGAGATGCACCTCCATCCCATAGTCTCTTCACTGTTCAGCTGCCTCAGTCTGAATTGTTCCATCTGACCTGTGAGACCATCCTGTGCTTACCCTGGCCCACCTGCTGGCCAAGTCTGCTCTTGTGGTCTGTGTGCCATTTCTGCCAGTCTGCTGCCATCCCCAGAATGTGGCATAATCCTGCTGTTCTCTCCTGTGGGGTGGGCCATGTTCACACAGCCTCTGTCTTCTTCCTGGTCCTTTAAGACCCCAAATAGGTTTCTAGCCCCAGAAAACCACCTTGAACCCTGATGGACTGCTGACCCTTCCCTGCCTCCCCATAGGACTCATTTCACTGGGTTTGGTCTATTTGGCCATCTACCTCCCATGGTTTTATATGTATGTGTATGTGTCTGTATGTGTGGATAGACAGGTCTCAGTAATTCAAACCCACCAGCCACTCCTTGGAAACCCTATATAGGGTTGCTGTGACTTGATAGCACTTGACATATATATGATGGTGGTGGTGGTGGTGTGCTGTGGAGTTGGTTCCCATTCATGGTGACCCTGCACAGGGTTTCCGAGGCTGTAAATCTTTACTATAACAGGAAACCTTATCTTCTGGGGAACGTCTGGTAGTTTCTAACTGCTGACCTTGAGGTTAGTAGCCTGACTCGTAACCACTATGCTACCAGATCTCCTTAATATATATATAAATAAAATTTTCTTTATTTTGTAGAGGACATACACAGTAAAACACACCAACAGTTTTTACCTGTACCATTAGTGCCGTTGCAGACATTCCCACCCTCCTTTCCTGAGTGATTCCTCCCTCATTCCTCCTACCATGGTGGTGCAGTGGTTAAATGCTTGATGGCTAACGAAAGGTTGACAGTTTTAACCATGCAGTGACTCCTCAGGAGAAAAGATGAGGCAATTTGCTTCCATGACGGTTACTGCCGAGAAAACCCTACTGTTTAGTGCCTTCAAGCCGGTTCTGACCCATAACAACCCTGTATAGGGGAGCTTAAACTGCCGACCCTGCAGATCAAACAGCGCATTAACCCACAGTGCTATACCAACACTCCCAAACAAAACCCTATGAGACAGTCTGAGCTGCCCTATAGGGTCACAGTCAGAATTGACTCAGTCGGTTCCTATTGCATCTCATAAATTCCATCCTATATAGTTCTTAGAAATGCTTAATATTTTGCTAGTTAAGCTTTAATACTTCAGGGGATATTTTTTGCTTAATATTATCTCAGGGAAATAGTTTTAGGTGCACAGCTTTCAAGACCCCAGGAAGTCTGGAGTCTACAAGATTTTGAAGTTTTGTTCTATGTTTTCCCACTTTTGGTTAGGATTTTTTTGGGACTTTTTAATCAAAATATTCAGTAATAGTAGTGGGGTACCATTCAGTTCTTTTGTATTGTTTTTGTGTGCCATTGAGTTGGTTCTGACTCACAGCGACCCTATATAGGGTTTCTGAGAGTGACTTGTGGGTTTGAACTCCTGACCTTGTAGTTAGTGTGGTAAACAGCCCAGTGCTTATCCTACAGTGCCACACACATTACATATCCTCCTATTCCTGACTCTCTTCTGTTGTTTCAGGCGAACAGAGACCAATCCTGCTTGGATAGCTTGCAAGCTTTTAAGACCCCAGGCACTATACCAGATAATTCAGGGTTACATCTCTATTATTAGGTTAGCCTATTAATAACCTTGGAGTTCTAGTATGGTGCTGCAGGATATGTGCAGGACCTCAAGGTTGGTGGTTCAAACTCACCAGCCGCTGCTCAGAAACCCTATACTGAGCTGTTTTGAGTTACTCCAACAGCTCTAAACAATAACAAATTAGTAACGTTAGTGCCATCTGTGAATTCACTTAACAGTACCTAGATTTGTGTTAATTTGAGTAATGAGGGGACAGGAATCTGGAGGCCCATCTTAGAATTCACAGTACAGCAGTCAGGCCACGCTTGGCTTTTTTTTCCCCTAAATGTTTTATTGTGAATTATGTGATAGGTTACATGGGAGAACATTAGTTTTACATTCATCCTATCGTATATCATTTCATTGCCATGGTTACAATCCCCTCCATGCATCATCAACCAAAGGGTAAACACTACAAGCCTGCACCCTGATCATCAGCACACAACCCCTCTCCCTCTCTGGATCTAAAGTCTCCAGCTGCTGCATCTCTCCACGTCATCATCTCTGCCTCCATCTCTGGCATCACTGCTTCTTTGGGTAGGGTCCCGCTCTCCGCTCTTCTCTGTTGATAGTCCCAGGGACCTCTGCTCCTAGACTGAAAAGTTAATCATTCCCCTCCTTGCTATAAAATGTCTACCTTTACATTTCCAACCCTCACAATCTGTCCTGATAACAATTATTCACTGTTGTATCACAAGAGACCTATCTGCATATCATTTCATCAGCCTCACCCAGACAGATGGGATATTACTCATTGGAGATTCTACCTTCCTCCAGGCCCTCTGGATCTAGGTTCGCTCTTGAACCATGCTTAGCTTTTCCTGCCCCTGTTGAAGACATGTCCTGTCCAATGGGAGAGACTAGGATGACAGTGTTGGCTCCCAGGTGACATCTGCACTGGTGGGAGGCAGGACTCTTTCAAGGGGCCTGAGCCCCAGGAGAAAGGATCTTGCTGAGTGTCTTCCCTAGTGGGGGACTTGGGGAGGGATCCCAGAGAGGTTTTTCCTTTCAGGCTTATAATGTGCACATCAGCACCTCCACAAGGAAGCTGCGGCTGCCCTGGCCTTGTGTGCCCATCTTTCCCCCAGGCTCCACATGGGCCTCCCTAATGCAGCATGCTATTGAGAACTCTACCTACAGTAGCCTGCTCTCAGCTCCAGTCTCCCTGTCCTCAGCACACCCCACACAACCTCACCAGTCAGAGTGTGCTCAGGGATCATGGGATCCAGGAGCAAGCTCTGTGGCCTTGGCAAGTAACCGCCTTAATCCCCTCCTCTGTGAAACAGATAACCTCACAAAATTGAGAGGGCAAAAGGAAACACTGTAGGAAAACTAGAATATGCTCCATTGTTCTGTCTCAAAGGTGGCTTGTAACTGTCCTTCAATGCAGATTAGGTGTTCTCTCCTCCAGGAAGCTCCTACCCTTGTGTGGTCCCAGGCTCATCCTACTAGGAGCAGGATCCTAGGCTTAGCTGACTCTCCCAACAGTCTCCCATCTCTAGCTGAAGTTTCTAGCACAAGGCCTCTGCAGAGTACAGGTGTCCAGGGGAGGGCAGGAAGGTTGGAGCTTAACTGAGAATCTTTTCCAGATGCTGAGAAGCATCAGATGACAAAACACCTTGTAGGTCTCCATTTGTAGGATGGTGTTGCTAGGCTTGCACAAGTACCTTCCAGAACCTGCCAGCCCCTCATGGGTGGACTGGGCTCAATCTTTCAAACACTATCATTTGAAGCTAACTTCCAGAGGCTCATATGGCAAAGGCACTAACTCATTTTACAGATGAGGAAACAGGCTACAACCCTGACCACAATTTTCTGCTGAACCCGTGGCTGCAGAGTTAATCCTGATCCCTGCTGTTGGTCCCACTGGACTCCGGGCTTTCTCTGTGGGTTGAAGAGCCAGACTCTGGCTGGGACCCATGGAGACTTAGGCTGGGTTTTAGTAGCTTTCCTCTGATGTGTTCATTCCTTAGTTCATTAATTCATTTAGCAAACGTACTAAGTATCTCCCTTGTGTGGGACACAGGGTGATCAGTGAACTATTCCTATAGCTTTTCTCAGTTCAGGTGTCTCCTTTGAGATGCCCTTCCTGACTACTCTGTTTTATTTCTCCTATTTCTTATATGGTCACTGAATAAATACTCATTTTAGAAAACCTGGGAACTGCACCATCTTTTAAAGAAAAGGGAAACAAACCCTTACCTCAGCATCTACAAGAAATCACCATTGGCATTTTTAGTGTATTCCCTTCCAGTTGGTCTCTGCCTTTAAAGAGACACCGTGCTCCACCTACAGTTTTCTGCTGCTGTTTTTTGCATTTTAACAACTCTGAATCTTGCTTTTTGCAACTGGTGGCATTCTGTGGGCACTTTTAGCCTCTGTTGACGTCACGCTGCCCCCAAAGGAGTTTGTTTGTGTTTGCTTTTGACCCTCACTGAAGACATGACCAACTCAGAGGACTTTAAATTTAAATGAGATTCAGTTAAAGTATTTGCTTGAGGTTTTTTCAGACCATATCTGCAGTGCAAGTTCAGATTCAAGTTTGCTAGAGTACTGGCTTGTTCACATTCTCGGGAGCAATTTATTGCCCTCCTTCCACCCAGGGTCAAGGCTGAGACATGAAGTTTTCCCTCCTGACCTGTTTTGCCTGACAGGGCTGTTAGTTATTGCCTTTTTTACAAAGGCAATACAGAACAAAACAAAAAACAAACAACTTGTTACTGTGAATTGAGTAAATGAAGGTTTACAGAGCAGATCATCAGTTTTACATTCAACAAATGATACATTTTATTTCATTTCAATGATTGTCATTCCTTCCATGTAACATCCGTTGTCCCACTTCCTCCCTGGGATCTTTGTTTCCATCCCACCTTTCTTCCCAACCCTTCTGAACTTTGTCCTTAGATAAATGCTGCCCCTTTAATCCTGAATGGCCAACCATTCCAAGTGAGCATACCTTACTAGTGTTTTTCCCCTCCCCACCCCATGCACCCCATACACCCATCTACCACATGGCTGAAAATTGTGCCAGGAGAGTGAACTTGGGTTCCTCCAGTCTCTTTGTGACCAGTAAGCCCGGTCTTTTCCATATTATCATTGTCCTTTACACTAAGGGAATAGCTTCTTGTCTGGCTTTATTTAGATCCCCATCTTTGTCTCTTGTTAGATCCCCATCCTCAGTAATTTTCTTCCTTCTTGTTGTGAAGTTACATTGAGTCATTTCTGACACATAGTGACTCTGTAAAGGGTTTTCTGAGGAGCAGCTAGCTGGCGGGGTTGAACCACAGACCTTGTGGTTAGCAGTTCAGTGCTTATCCTATAGTGCCACATCAGGACCCCATCTTCTTCCTTAGTGGTTCATGAAGTAGTGTTGCGTCTTAGAACCAATGGTATCCTAAACCAGATGACCCTGCAAAAGCCGTTTTCACACTCACAATCTGTGTTTTGTCCCCTTATCAATGCCCCGTGTCCCTGTGTGTCTGGTCCCAGCTCATCTTCAGCTCTCACCAGAGATAGGGATGCTCTCCTGAGACTGACTCACCCTTTAAACTGCAAGCTGAAACCTCTCAGTCTAGAAATAAATACCTAGTAAGTGGCCTTACCCCATTGGCTACCTGGCAGGAGGAAAACAGCTTACCCTCTGAGACCTGGGATGCTCTCTTATCGCATATAGGCTGAATCTCAACTGAAAATAAATCTTCGAGACTGGAGACACATTATAGGATAAAAACCCTGACCAGGCAATCCCTTCCTTTTCATGCAGCACTTTCTGATCTAAGAAAGTGAAATTCCACAGCGTTCCTGCAGCTCTCATATTGGTCTCACATAAGAACATAAAAGTTATTTATTGTCACCCAAGTCCTTTCCAAATTGCCTAAAACAGCCATAAACATCCCAGCTTTACCTAGGGAGCTTTTTGGGTGGTGAATTGCTGTTCACTTAGTGAATTCCTATTTGCAAACTTGGCATTAAGGTTTAGGGAAATGTGCAAATCCAAATTTCCTCCATGCAGAATGGAAATTTCTTGAGTTTAGAAGGCTCTCACAGGGCAGAGGGTACAAGAAAGTGGGAAGTTTTGAAAACTCAGTAAAAATGGAACTGGTTTATATTGGTTAATATCAGAACAACAGATACATTGGCTAAAGGGACAGTCATAAATGGATGTGTTGGGGTGTATGGGGAGCAGAGATACAAAGAAAATGCATGGTCACATTTAGAAGTGAATAAATGGCCTAACTTTCTCCTTTTGGGGTGAAAGGAGCTTCAGAGGAGGAGTCAGGAAAAGGTATTTTCACTGTTAAATAGAAAAATGATGATGAGAATGGTAATAATGATAGTAGTAAGAGCTCTCTTAGGATTTACTATTAATGCCACCTGTTTCACAAGGGGTTTCTACCTGGGTCCTGGTGAGACTCTGTAGGATAAGCACTGGACCCAAGGTTGGTTTGAATTGCAAGGCCGGATATTTAACCTACCAGCGACTCCTTGGAAACCCTATACAACCTACCAGCGACTCCTTGGAAACCCTATACAACCTACCAGCGACTCCTTGGAAACCCTATAGAGGGTCGCTATGAGTTGGAACCAACTCAAGAGCACTTAAAAACAACAGTTTATCTGGGTAGAAAGAATGTCCTGGTTATCTACTTCTGAAAATCAGTCAATGAAAACAGCCATTTGATTCAGTGTTTTTCTATTGGGCACAGGGTTGCTGTGGGTCTAGCCAACTCGGCGGCAGCTAATAACAATCTGTCCTGAGCTGAGGAGTGGGAGTGGCTTATACTGAGGCTCAGAGAGGTCCAGCCTCAGAGCCAGGACTTGAACCTACGTATCTCTCTCTGTCTTCTACCATTCTGTCTCCACAGTGGGATATAAAACAGAATTAATGTCCTCCCTAATTCTATTCTCATGGTCAGCAGTTTGAAACTACCAGCTGTTCATGAGAGAAAGATGAAGCTTTCTGCTCCCGTAAAGATTTACTGCCTCAGAAACCCTGTACAGAGTTGCTGTGAGTGGGAACCGACTCCACGGCACATAACAACAACAACAACAATGCTATACAGGGTAGCTATGGTTCGGAATCAACTCGACGGCACTTAACAACAACAACAATGCTTTGAAGTCCTGGTGTGGTGCTATAGGATAAACACTGGACTGCTAACCACAATATCAGCGGTTCTAACCCAGAAACTACTTCTTGGAAACTCTACACAGGGTCGCTATGAGTTGGAACCAGCTCAGTGGCACTTAGCAACAACAATACTCATCTTGGATGTTGTTATTAGTTGTTGCAGACTCAATGCCGACTCATGGTGACCCCATGTGTATACAGTAGAGATGTTCTGTGGGATTTTCTTGGCTGTAATCTTTATGGAAACATTATGAGGCCTGTCTTCCATAATACCACTGGGTGAGGTGGGGTGGGATTGTTCTACAAATTAGAAAAGAAAAACACACACATTGATAAGAGTTTCTGTCAAGTGACTGGTTAGAAGTTGTTTTTAAAGATTTATTTCCTAAGTAACCAACTTATCACCATTAAAAAAATTATGTACCCACAGTCTGTCAGTTTGTTGTACTGTGGTGGCTTGCGTGTTGCTGTGTTGCTACCAAATACCATCAGGGTCACCCATGGTGAACAGGTTTTAGCAGAGCTTCCAGACTAAGACACATTAGTAAGGGGGAGCAAGTGATTAATCTCTGAGGTATTTGCAGGGGAACGTTATCTGACATGTGCTAGAAGATGATTCCCTCAGGTTGGAAGGCACTCAAAATATGACTGGGGAAGAGCTTCCTCCTCAGAGCAGAGTTGACCTAAATTATATGGATGGAGCAAAGCATTTGGAACCTTTACTTGCTGATGGGGCACAACTCAAAATGAGAAGTAGCAGCTGCAAATATCCATGAATAGTTGGAATGTGGACTGTACGAAGTATGAATGAATCTAGGAAAATTGGAAGTTGTCAAAAATGAAATGGGATGTATCAACATACATATACTAGGCATTGTTGTTATTAGGTATTGTGGAGTCGGTTCAACAAAGGGCCAAATAGGACATTTATGAGGGTGGTGCAGGGTGTTCTGTTTTACATGGGGTTGCTATGAGTCCGAGCTGACTCAATAGCACAACAATGTGTATTGACTCTGGGAGAATAAATAGGTGAGTGGATAAGGCCCTTTCTTGGTATAACAATTCATATGTTCTTGGTGGGGACTTTGTCCCAGCTTTGGGAACCAAGGTCGACAGTATTGTGGCTCAGGCACAGGAGTGTTGAGTTGGGTGAGACACTTGACCAGGTCTACAGGAAGGCAGTGGGTGGCACACTCTTGCGCAGCTGGTTCTTCTCCTTCTTATGACTTGGTGTCAGGGCCTTGAAAGTCACATTTCCATCATGACTACCATGAACCAACCAGTAGATTTTGCATATTTCCATGGGCAATCTTCTGTAATCACCACTGTTTTCCTAATTACTCAGTTTGCTGTTAGTTGCTCTACAACAGGCTCCAACTCCTGATGACCTTAAGTACAACAGAACAAAATGCTGCTGGTCACATGACATCTTCCTGTCTGAGCCCAATTTGCAGCTGTAGTGTCAGTCCATCTCACTGACAGTTTGCCTCATTTCCGCTGATTCTCTGCTTTACTAATTATGACATCCTTATCTAGTGAATGGTTTTTCTTGGTGATGTATACAAAGTAGTTAGTTGAAGTCTTGCCATCTTTGCTTCTAAGGATGATTCTGTTATCTTCCACTATAGATACCAGCACGCACAGGTAGTCCCCAACTTATAATGGGGTTCCGTTCTGATGACTCCTTTGTAAGTTACTTCTGACCTAAATAAAATACTTCTTCTTTTTTTAAGCTTTCATTCTTATTATCTTTTATTATTAGTATCTTTATAAATCTGATCTTTATTTGTCTTTGAGGGGTGGATGAGGATAACATCATGTTGCAACACTGTATGTAGTATGTATTACTAGCAATAAAATATGTATTTTAAAAAGGTGGTTATAAGTGGGATGTATTGTAACTCAAATCTATTGTAAATCAGGAGTTACCTGCAACAATATTCAGTCTCTTCATGCCTTCATCTTGGCGAATAATACCCAAACCCAGAGAGCTGCCAGGCACGACGGACAAAGTAGGGGTGGAATAGAAGCATTACACACACTATTAGGTCCATTTCCAGGGGTGTCCCAGGAAACCATGACCCCTCCAAACCAAGGACCCAAGTCCACGAGGTGTTTGGTGCTGGGCTGAACATCAGCATCCCCAGCAACTACGCTTCTTTATTCTTCTAAATCTCACTTACAACTTTTGCCAATGTGAGCTTTCACAGGTGTACCATTTACCGACAGCAATTAGAACAATCAGCTGTGCAACTCTATCCTAATGACAGCATTTTTCTCCCACTATTTGCTGAGGGGAAAGTAGCACTTATACTGACTTCCAAGCATGATGTAGTAACACAGAACTGAAATAAATCCCTGAGCAACTCCTTCCTTCCAAGGAAGATTAGAGAGGGGAGACTGGGCAGCACGCAGCTCTGTCCTCTGCTGCCTGGACCAGGCTGGTCTGTTCAGAAGGACCCAGGCTGTGGAAGCTCCAGGTGGCCTTGGGTGTTGTCTGCCCATGTGCAGCTGCCCCTCGGGGAGACAAGTGAGGAACACATCCGCTCATTATCGGGCTGCCAGGCAGCTGGCTGAGCGCCCTTCCCACAGGGCTTTCCAGGCTTGGTCGGAAGCTCGTCAACTGGGCACCTGGTGCAGACCCCAGAGCTGTTTTCCCAGGCTCATTTTCCAGGCAGACTCGGCCCAGGTGTCTGACAGCTTCAGCTTCAGGGTCATGGCCTCCACATCTAAGCCCTTGTGGGGGACCCAGGAACTCAACAGTGTGGATAGTAGAATCCAAAAACCAATTAATTTGGGGCTTGAGGGGAAATCTGTCTGACCGGTGGTTTGGCTAAACCTTCAATCATTCGTAAGACTGAAGAGCCAGGTGGTGCAGTGACTAGAGCACAGGGCTGGCTGCTGCCAAGTAGGAGAAGGCCTTTGCAACAGCTCACTTCCCCTTCCCAGTGTCTTTCCTCTCAAGAGAAGGGGGGGTGCATGCGGGTCAAGGGGCTCTCCACGCAGTCCACAGACACCCTGTTCTTGAACAGCAAGGGATAGCTTTGGTTGAACCCAGAGTCAAATCACATAGTCAACTTGAGAGCTGAGGTACCTGGAAGAGCCTTGGGGGGTGGGGGAACAAAGATAAAGGTGAGCTTCTGTCTTAGCCACCTGAATAGTCTGAGGTACACAGGAACCCTATAAGGCTGAAATGGGGGCCTGGAAGGCCAGAGCATGACCTGAATTGCTCCTCAGTCACTCTGGATTAAGCACAGTGTACATGAATTATCCCCTAAATTATAACCGTCTGTAGCTGCTTTCTGTCTCTAAGGCCAGGTTTGCTTGGCAGCCAGTGTAAGACAGATACTCTTCATTGGTCACTAGCAAATGGTCCTCATTTCCCTGATGACTTCAGTGTACTTGTGCAAACTCAGTGGGGGCACACGCATACCCTCCTTTGTGGAAAGTTTCAGGTAGATTTGGCTGCATTCAAGTGGGCAGCTGAGCTTACTTGGCCCAGAGCTGTGTGCAGATTTTAGGAAGAGAAAGAGACAGGTTGCAGCTTGTACAGGTCTGCATGGGGGCATATACACACACACACTTACACACACTTCACTGAGGAAGGTGACTCCAGCCTCAGAAAGGCCAAAGTAAGGACTGAGACAAATGGAGTAAAGGAATGCTCAGCTCTGGGAGAACTTCTGTGAGAAGTCAGTCATAGAAGGATGGAGACACTGACTCTGCCTCCCAGAACCTTCTCTGGGGGCCGAGATGCTAGGGTCTCCCACATTGGTACCTCAGCCTTTTGGGAAGGGTGTTCTATATGGAGGTTTCCACAGTGTTTGCCTTCTCTAAAACAGTGCCTAAAACTGCTCAGGGACTCCTATTCTATGGCACGCCAGTCTTTCTGCTCTATGCATTTTCCCAAACCTACTTAACCATGTCATACATTTCTTGGGCTTCTCTGCCTCTGTGACTTTGTCTTAGTACCTCCTGCCTGGATGGCCCTTCTGTACTGTTTATCCCTTTTTGTGTTTGTCAGAACCCTCTTCCTTTTTTCAAGCCTGATTCAAGCTCCACCTCTTCCTGGAAACATCTGGTTGTGTACTTCACCCTACTATGATGTCACTTTGCTCTAAATCCTTTGAAATCCTCTCCTCTTTAGAGGCTTTAGTTTCTTGACCTGTAAGATGGGTACAATATAATGACATGGATACTTTGTGAGTGGTACTTGAGATGACCTTCATGACAGGGGCTGACACATACTAGGTGCTCAGGCACAGGAATACGATTACGATACAGTCCTCAGCCTGTTGGGAATGAACAGAGCTGGGGCATGAAGAAGCGTGGAGGAGGGACACCTAACCAATCTAGGCAGGGAAGGCTTCTGGAAAGGCCCACTACTTAGGCTGAGATTGAAGGACAAGTAGAGACATCAAGAAAATAAGGGGATTAGCAGTTAGGGAGGGCAGAGGAGGAGAGGTATGAGATGACTGGGGGAGCCCTCAGTTGGAAGGGGCTGGAATGTGAAATGTAAAGTGGTGTCTAGGAAACAGCTAGCAGGAAAGGCAGCTGACGGCCTGGGTGATCGCAACACAGATGGGCCCTATAGCCTGGGCTGGGAGTCACGGAGGTGGCCTTGATGTACGGAGTAGGTGGGGAGAGACAGACCCAGAAGGGCAGGCTCAGTGGCGTTGGGAGGGAGAGTGAAGACCCAGAGGGAGGGCTGTGTGCAGACAGCGCTGACTCAGGTGTTCCTGCTTCCTGCAGCCTCAAGTTAACCTTCCTGGAATAAAAGGGGGAAACTTAGAGTTTACTCTGTGGGGTTGTTGTTGAACTTTATCTGGGAAAGGCAGATCGATGGTCCTTCCTAGGATCCCCAGAGCTCATTTCTCTTTTCAGTTTTCATTGTTTTGTGCTCATAATTGTAATAAAATTCTACATCAAAATATACTGTTAGCCTTTGTTGGGCTGTTCTCTGTCTATGGACTTTGTTCTTTGGTTCCCCTCTGCATTTACTACTCAGTAGTATGGGTCACTATGAGTTAGAGTTGACTCAATGGCAGTGGATTTGCTTTGATTAGTTAAGGCAACTTCAAGTGATTGTAGTGTGCAGAGACTTGTAACACAACACTGGGCCAGGGGCTAGACAGCAGGGGGTGGGCGGTTCAAGTCCTGGCCAGTTCCCACCCCTACGTTTGCCTTCCATAGTGCTGTTGTGGACAGCCACTGGGCCAAATGTCCCATGAGTGAGTCTGTTTTGCTCACTACCCTGCCTGCCCCATGCCCTGCACAATGCCTGGCAACTGGTAAATGATCAATAATCATTTAGTGGATGCTCATTGATTTCTGTGTCTCCAAGCTCTAGGTGCATAGTAAATGCACAATACAATTTTGCCTCTTATGTGCCCTTCCTCCCCTGCCCTATGATC
Organism: Chrysochloris asiatica; assembly: GCF_000296735.1. Classification (NCBI taxonomy): domain Eukaryota; kingdom Metazoa; phylum Chordata; class Mammalia; order Afrosoricida; family Chrysochloridae; genus Chrysochloris; species Chrysochloris asiatica. The sequence goes on from NW_006408641.1 coordinate 8,355,900, forward strand.
TTTACAAATGTTTTTATTGTGGTGAACTATATATAACAAAACATTTACCATTAATTACATGCACCATTTCAAAGTGTAGCATATGGTCAAGAACCATGGTACTGAAGTAAGAAGTCCAATTTGCACTGATGGTATTGGAAAAAAACAAGGCTCCAGGAATTGATGGAATACAAGTTGAAATCTTCCAACAAACTGATGAAGCACTGGCAGTGCTCACCTCCCTATGCCAAGAAATTTGGAAGAGAGTTACCAGCCAATTGGAAGAGATCTATATTTGTGCCCAGTCCAAAGAAAGGTGATCCAGCGGAATGAGGAAATCATCAAACAATATCATTAGTGTCGCACGCAATTGCAATTTTTCTGAAGATAATTACAAAATGATTGTAGCAGTACAGCGACAGGGAGTTGCCAGAAATTCAAGCCAGATTCAGAAGAAGCTGTGGAATGAGGGATATCATTGCTGATGTCAAGGGAACTTGGCTGAAAGCAGTGAATACCAGAAAGATATTTACTTGTGCTCTATTGACTATGCAAAGGCTTTTGACTGTGTGGATCATGTCAAACTATGGATAATGTTATGAAGAATGGGGACTCCAGAACACTTAATTGTGCTGATGAGGAACCAAGAGGCAATGGTTCAAAGAGAACAAAGGAATATTGAATAGTTTAAAATCAGGAATGATATGCATCAGGGTTGTATCCTTTCACCATATTTATTCTATCTGTATGCTGAGCAAACAATCTGAGAAGCTGGGCTATATGTAAAAGAATGTGGCATCAGAATTGGAGGAAGACTCATTAACAACCTGCAATATGCAGATGACACAACCTTGCTTGCTGAAAGTAAAAAGGACTTGAAATACTTACTTATGAAGATCAAAGACTATAGCCTTCAGTATGAATTGCGCAAATGTAAAGAAATGAAAATCCTCACAACTGGACCAATAAATCACAGTATGATAAACAGAGAAAAGATTGAAGTTGTCAAAGACTTGAGTTTGCTTGGATCCACAATTAATGCTCATGGAAGCAGTAGTCAAGAAATCATACAACATACTGTATTAGGCAAATCTATTGCAAAAGATCTCTTTAATGTTTTAAAGAGCAAAGATATCAGTTAGAGGACTAAGGTATGTCTGACCCAAGTCATAGATTTTCTTTTTTTTTTAAGCTTTTTATTGTGTTTTGAGTGAAGGTTTACAGAGCAGGTCATCAGTTTTACATCCAACAAATCATACACTTTATTTCACCCCAATGATTGCAATCTTTTCCTTGCAACAACAGTTATCTCACTTCCTATTTGTAGTTCCTTTTTTCCATTCCACATTCCTTCCCAACCCCTCTGAACCTTGTCCCCAAATAAATGTTGCCCTTTTGATCTTGTATAGTTGCATACCTTGCTAGTGTTGTTTTTCCCCCTATGTATCTCTCAACCACTTGGTTGAAAATTGGGTCATGAGGGTGAGTTCCATTTCAGATCTGAAGGGTGACTGAGGGCCATAGTCTCAGGCTCCTCTATTCTTTTTCTGACCAATAAGCCTGGTCATTTTTATAATGTTGAGTTTTATTCTGCATTGCCTCCCACTCTATGGAACCTTCTAATGTGATCCCTTTCAGAGTAGTTGGTAGTGGTAACAGGCACCATCTAATTCTGCTGGTCTCAGAGTCATAGAGACTGATGCTCACGTGTTCCATTAGTCCATTGGACTAATTGATTCCAAGTATGTTCACTTTTCATCATTCTTCTTTCTTCTGCACATAGACCAATAGTGCACCTTAGATGGCTCTTCATGAGCTTGTAAGATCCCAGTGACTATGCACCAAAGTAGGATGCAGAACGTTGTTTGTGGATTATGTTATATTAATTGACCCTGGTGTACCTTGATACTATGGGACCAGAGCCCCTGCTACAGCAACTCATTGTCTCAAGGTCTTTGGTAATATCTGAGAAGTTTTCACTGGTTTGTTCCCTGCATGCTCCACCACATTCATAGGTGTGGTTCAGCAAAGGTAAATACCCATATACAAATATCCTTTGTCAAACACTCTTGTATTTGTGGAGATATGCCCACTCTTCCTTCCATATCCATTCTAGCCACGATATTTTTAGTCACCTCATATGCATGTGAAAGTTGGACAATGAATAAGAAAGAATCAATACATTTGAATTATGGTATTGGTAAAGAATATTAAAAGTACCATGGACTGCCGGAAGAAGAAATAAATCTGTCTTGGAAGAAGTACAGCCAGAATGCTTCTTAGAAGTGAGGATGGCGAGATTTTTGTCACTTGTCCTTTAGACAGGTAGTCGGGAAAGACCAGTCCCTGTAGAAGAGGGGCAGTGAACCTTTTTCCTGCCAAAATTTATAACATGATTCGTGGGCCATACAAAATTATCAACTTAAAAACTGGCCTGCTATATTTGGGAGTCCTGGTGTGGAGCTGCAGGATAATGCTTTGGACTGCAAGGTCAGTTTGAACACAAGATCAGCGGTTCAAATTGACCAGCCGCTCCTTGGAAACCCTATACAGGGTTGCTATGGGTTGGAACTGATTTGCAGAAACTTAACAACAATAACAATATTTGGTTAAACATTTACTTAACTCACCCCTAATGTGCAAAGCCATTTGAACTACAAGGTCTGCAGTTCAAGCTCACCAGCTGCTCCTCGGAAACCCTATACAGAGTTGCTATGGGTCAGAACTGACTCGACGGCACGTCACAACAACAGCAATGTATTGGCTGGAACTGTAGTTGCCTTGGCAGGGCCAGAGCAAATGATTTCTTGGACTTTACATGGCCTGAGGGCCAGATGTTCCCCACCCCTGCTGTAGAAGGACATCATGGTTGAAAAAGTGGAGGGTCAGTGAAAAAGAAGAAGACCCCCATCAAGATGGATTGACACAGTGGCAGCAACAGTGGGCTCAAACATAACAATTGTGAAGGTGGCGCTGTAGTGGGCAGTATTTTATTGTGTTGTGCATAGGGTCACAATGAGTTGGAACTGACATTACAGCAACAATGATATGTACCATGTTGTACAACCATTACCACTAGTTCCAAATTTTTCATCACTCTTCATAGAAAGTCGGTGCTCTGTAAAGCAATCTCTCTCTTCCCTCTTCTACTGCCCCAGATATTAAAAAAAAAAACAAAACCCAATTGCCATCGACATTGAGTTGATTCCTACTTGGGGTGACTCCATGTAGGTCAGAGTACAACTGTGCTCTGTAAGGTTTTCTTCTTTTACTTTAAACACGTTTTAAGTGTAATGTGTCACATTTTAAACCATTGCAACAGTATTCTTCGCGTTAGACTACCATTCTAGAATGGTCATGCTTATTTATTTAAGCTTTAAAGAGCAGAAACATTTCAGGGAGCTCAAAGTCCAAATCAGCCTCTTGGCTGTGTCCGTGGGCCTGATTCCTAGTTTCTGGGTTGTTTGCCAGCAATCCCTGGCGTTCCTAGAGACAGGCAGGTCCTTACAAGGCATTTGCCTACTCTGTGTGTGTGTGTCTGTGTCAATGGTGATTTAAAAAAGAAATTGTCCTTCTCGTCTTTGATGGGAATGTACACAGCAGAACAATCACCAATCCCACAATCCCTACATGGACGGCTCAATGACATTGATGACGTTTGTCAAGTTGTACAACCATCCCCACCCTCCTTTTCCAAATTTTTCCCTTCACTCACATACATTCACCACCTTCTAAATTTTCTAGGTACTCTTTCAAGTTGCTGTTCTCAATTTGATTCCATATAGATGGTTCTTAAGAAAACACAATGCTCAAGGCAGTTATTATTTATTAGTGAAGTGAAACTGTTTTATGGAAGATTTCAGGGACATTTTTGGTTTAAGGTATAAAGATTTTCTCAGGGCAATAATTTATGGGGTTCATTCAATCTCCATGTCTCCAGAAGGTCTGGAGTCCATGAGAATTTGAAATTCTGTCCTGTATCACCCCGCTTTTGATCAGGATTCTTCTATAGCTGGTCACCATCCAGTTTTTCTGATCTCATGGCAAAGAAGGCAGTTGTTCATGGAGGCCATGAGCCACCTATATCCTTTTTCCTCCTTTTTTCAACTCTCCTTAGAGTCTAATTGTACCTTGGACAACTATTTACAAGCATTTAGGACTCCAAGAATTATGCAATGAACTAGGAGGCAGAACAGAAACACTAAACAGAGTATTAGGCCAATTGACTGGGATGCCCTGTTAAACTAGGACTACACTTCCAAACCAAGAAGCCAAATCCCAGGAGGTGTTTGGTTATACACAGCAGTCTCAGCATCCTTTGGCTTTCCAACAGCTATAATCCTTTAGAAGCAGAACACTGAGCCTTTCTTCTGAGGACCCTCTGATTAGACGCCAAATTTATCCATTTGCACCTGAGGGGACTCCAGTAAACTTTGGTCTCTATGAATTTGCCTATTTGAGATATTTCACATAAGTGGAATCATACAATACTTCTTTTGTATCTGATTTATTGCATTCAGCATAACTACCCTGTCGTCTTAAGGAGCTCTGGTAGTGTAGTGGTTACGAATTGGGCTGTGAACCTTAAGGTTAGCAGTTCGAAACTACTAGCTATTCTGCGGGAGAAAGATGAGGCCTTCTGTTCCCATAAAGATTTATAGCCTTGGAAACCCTGTACAGGGTCTCTATGAGTCGGAACCAACTCCACGACACATAACCACCAACCACCACCCTGTCATCTTAATGCCTGGATATAGTTTATATGTTCCATGTCTCCCTCCTTAGTGCTCAACTGGATGCTCATGTGGGGGTGGGGGGAGAAGAGGAGTTATCACACTCTTCCCTGTTTTCTGAAATGTGCTGGTGCTGACCTCTTTCTGGAAATTGCTCACTTTCATTATCACTGAGCTTGGCAGCCATTGGGTGGGGGATGGGCTCTGATGGGAGGGGGTATCCTGGAAGGAAACCATGAGTGACCTCTGTTTCCCCAAACACAAAGGAAGGATGGTGTGGAGGCGAATTGCATAGTGGGACTGTTTTTTCCTTTAAGAACAATTCAGGTCATGTCAGCAAAAGGAAGGCTATTTTCCTTGAATCTTATGTTTATTTTCCTCTAGCTGGTGGTCTAAGTGTGTGTGGGATCTCAGCATTGTGAGGGTGGGGATGGAAGGAGGAGGCTTTCTGCAGGAAGCGGGTGTAGTCAGGTGGGTGTAAGCTCCCTGGTGCAGAGGGTGATACCTAGCTAGCCCTGTACAACTGTAAAGGGACTCTGTGACTCAGATGCAGTAATCTTCATAAAGCACTACAAGCTCAAAGAAGTGAAACGACTTGCTCAAGTCATCCAGCGTGTATCAGTAGAGCTGCATTTGAACCCGTGTTTCTGTGGCTCCAAAGTCATGTTAAAGCGGCCCCTCAGTGGAAGGGAGAGCAGACCCTACTCTGGCCTTCCTTTCCCCGGACTTGTTCTAGATCATTTCAGGCCTTCCCTTTATATAAGCTTACTATTTCTGCATCCTAACTTTTTATGCCTTCCCAAATATGCCCTCTCCTAGTTGGACTCCTGGTGTAGCACTGTAGGATAAGCACTGGACTGTGAACCACAAGGTTGGTGGTTCAAACTCACCAGCTTCTTCTAGGAAACCCTATACAGGGTCTCTATGAGTCAGAATCGACTCCACAGCACCTAACAACAACACTTTGAGCCAGTAGATCCCGGAGATGATGACTCGAGGCCCTGCTAGAGATGGCCCCCTCACAGTGGGACACTGTGCCCCTCAAGGTATGCTTGCAGGAGGCTATGGGTGCTGCCTTTGGGTGGGCCAGAGTAAGCCAGACTTCAGAGGAAGACGGAAGGCCTCTTTTATGGGGACTAGGTAGGAGCAAAGCAGGAAAGGAGGCAGCAGCCTCCAAGGAGGCCAGACTCCTCCAATCCCAGGAACGCCAGCCTCTTTCTGAAAATTGTTCACTTTGAGCTCAGAGAGGTGCTCTTGCTGGGAACTTCCTCCCCTCTTCCTATGTCCCCCAGGATTCCAGACAGCCTTCTGGTTGCCAAGCACTCTCTACTGTGTCCACCACCTCAGGCCCCCCTGCCAACCCCTAGCTCCTGAGTGACACTCCTGCATCCTGGAATACATTCGCCCTACCTCCAGCTGTTATTTATTAATTGGTAAGGATTTGTTGAAGCTTACTGGTTGATCTGGGCTTCTAATCAAAAGGTTGACAGTTCAAATCCACCAAGCAATACTATGGAAGAAAGTCCTGGCAAACTACTTCTATAAGATTGATGTTGTTGTTAAGTGCTGTTGAGTTGGTTCTGACTCATAGCAGCCTTATATAGGGTTTCCAAGGAGCAGCTGGTGGATTTGAACTGCCGACCTTGTGGTTCACAGGATAGTGCTGATCCTACAGTGCCACACCAGGAGTCTTCTGTAAGATTGTTGTTGTTGTTAAGTGCCGTTGAGTCGGTTCTGACCCACAGCGAACTTGCATAGTGTTTCCAAGAAAACAGCTGGTGAGCTTGGACCACCAACCTTGCAGTTCAAACCAACTTATAGTAGTCCAGCGTATTAACCCACAGAGCTGTACCGGGACTCCATAAGACTCTATAATATTATAGCCACAGAAAACCCCCAGTTCTACTCTGGAAGACTAGGTGTCACATGAGTCAGGATGGACACAATGGCAATGGGTTTTTATGGGCCGAGGCTTGCTGTAGACCAGTACTTTCATATTCATCACAGCTGCTAGATACTCATGTGTAAATGTGAATGACTGACAACAGTCTTCCAGGTCAGACTGTCCGTGGTAAAAGAAGACCCTAATATCTCTTATTTATGTGTCAGGTGATCCGGGGAGAGATTCTCTAGCTGCAACCTTTAGACACAGCCACTTCTGTAAGGAAGTCTGTAGAGAAGCCCTCTGGGGTGTGGCCAGAAGGAGGCAGGAGTCTGAAGGGGCCTGAAGAGCAGGAGATGAGTTGGCTTCCTCCTCCAGACAGCACCTGAGTGAGTACTTATTGTTGGGTGCCTTGATGCCAGCAGTTCACTGGCACTGTGCTGGGTGGGGCGCCCTTCTCTGACAGCTGGGGCCTGTTACACTCTGTACACACTTGTGGACAGACTGCCACTTTGCAGACAAGGGAGCTAAGGTACAAAGTCACACAGGCTTGCGGCCACTGGATGAAGAGGTGTCATCTCTGGGAAGAGACTGGGTTTCTCAGCCCAGCTGTCCTCAGGGGTAGAGATGTGTGATGGAGGGGGCAGTCAGAGGACATGATGAAGTGCTGGTTGCTCTGTGAGAGGCCCCAACTGCTGAGGAAAAGGCAGTCTCAGGTGTGAACTGGGTGAGGGCATGGAAGAACAGGGCCAGTGGGTGGACAGCAAGACTTCTTTGATCATTGTGGTCTTCATTTTCCTGAGAAGCCCAGGCCTTGGGTCTGGTTGGCATCACTGCTGCAGAACCTCCTACCGTGCATGGCTCTGCATACCACACAGGCTGGGTGAGGGAACTTGGGTGCAGCTCCCCATTGACAAGCACTGATGTGGGCGCCCTGTTCCCCTCCTGGGGCCCTTAGTGGGGACCCAAGTGGTGTTATCTTCCCACCACACTCTTGTCCTTGCCCCTTTTTAGTTCCTGTCTGAAAATATCTTTTTTGAACCACTATAAAGAATGAAATCTGAAGATAGAGCCATCCCTATGGAGAAATGCATGCTGGGAGATGGAACCACCCTTATAGAGAAATGCATGCTGGGAGATGGAAGTCTTCTCCCTCACCCCAGATATATGCCTTTTAATGGGTTGGTGGTCTTGCTTTAGGAGGATATTTGGATAGGGGACTGTGGTATGAGTCTGCTGATATTAGGTTTGCTTTCTTTCAAAAGCAGGGGTCTAATGGCCCACATGGAGGCCTGGTGTAGCACTTTTGGTTAATGCACTGGACTGTAAGGTCGGTTTGAACCCCAAGGTCGCCGGTTCAAGCTCACCAGCTGTTCCTCGGACACCCTATAAAGGGTCGCTATGAGTTGGAACTGACTCAATGGCACTTAACAAGAACAACAAATGGCTTGCATGTTCTTTTTCCCCCATGAGCTATCATTGGCCTTGCCTTACTCTTTGAGCCAATGTAGGGAAGAAATTAAGCTGTTAATAATTATAATAGGAAAGAAAATCACATATATATTTTTTGATGTTGCTAATAAGAATTAACCAGAAAGGGGCTCAGTATTGTGGGTGGACGAGGAGGAATGATAGAGGCTGAATCCTGGGGGCAGGGGTGGGAGTCGGATAAAGACTGGCTTAGAACATGGGGAGGCAGAGGTGTATGGTCTTGGAGCTGGACAGAAGAAGCACTTCCCCTCAGAAATGCATCAGGCACCCATCTCCGTGGGAAGTTAGCTGAGTCTCAGAGGACAAGTGGAGCAAGCAGTAAAGACCAGGCTAGCGGAGCCCTGGAGCATTCTGGGAGGAGACATGGAGCCAGCTGACTGCCAGGAAAGCACAAAAGCAGAACAAACCCTAACCAATGGGAGTCAAGCCCAAGTTTGGTCTTTAGCAGCTTCATCTATAAGGTGAGGAATACCAGCTTCATGGGATGGTTACTAAGGAACCTGAGTCAATTGTCTAACAGTGGCAGGTACAGTAGACATATAACCAATATCATTTCTTTCCTCTAACCTTGTCCTTAACCTAAGTTTTGGTGTCTTCTTTGCCTACCTGTCTCAACTAGCTGCACAGAACTGGTTGACTCCATGGATCATACACATCTACAGATGAAGAGAACACGGTGTCATCAGCATTATCTGATGGGTGAGCTGCCAGGATAAATGCCATTCCCCAGGCTGGAACCTTAGGAGTGCCAACGTTGAAGGGGCATTGAGGTCGCCAAGGAACAGAAGAGCTTAGTGCATTTGTAGTTATAGCAGCGTCCCGAAGGTGCCAGATGGTCTCAGAGGAATACCAAGCAAGGGGCAGGTGATAGAGATACTAATCAGGGTCTTTTCATGTTATTAAATGAGGTTGGCGTTCTGGTAGACTAAATCATATTTCACTTTGGAGATAAATCATCACAGAATTTATAAGCTCAAATATAGTTTTATCTCACAGTTGAGGGCTTTGCAGCCATCTCCCTGCAGAGATCATTTGGAGGTCAAGGAAGACCCAGTCATTGTTGATTGTGCGGATTTGAAGAAGCCTGAAAACACATGTCGCCTTGAGGATGGGAGCGGAGAAATCAAGCAGGCTCACAGTGGGAATGAGCAACAGTGATGAAGAGAAGTTATTCAATTAGGAGACAGACTTATTTCATTTCTGGGAGATAGCTTTGTAAGCTATGATGGCAGAAGGACAAGTCCAGCTAACTCAGTAATTTAAAATAGAAAAGAATAATTTATTTCCCAAATGTGTTTTCAAAGTATGTTAATTTTTTTGGAAGATGCAGGCTCATTCCCATTACTTAGGCCTCTGACTTTCCAGCAGAGCCATGCCCAGGAACATGTAGGCAGTTCTTGCTGGCTGGAAGGCGTTTTAGAGGCCACATAGAAAGATGGGCATAGGGTAAGAGAAGATCTCCACGAAATGGAAAAAAAGTGACTTGAAAAACCCCTGAAGTATGTTACAAGGAGCCTGGTGGCACAGTGGTTAAGTACTTGGCTGAAAGGTTGGCAATTTGAACCTACCAGTCTCACTGTGGGAGAAAGATATGGCAGCCCGCTTCTGTAAAGATTGTTATTGTTAAGTGCCATTGAGTCAGTTCCAACTCAAAGCGACCCTTTATAGGGTTTCTAAGGAGCGACTGATGAGTTTGAACCACCGTCCTTGTGCTTCAAACTGACCTTGTGGTCAGTGCTTTATCCCACAGCACCATGGAAACCATTCGGGCAGTTCTCGGTTCTATAGGGGTACTGTGAGTTGGAATTACTTCAATGGCAATAGGTTTGTTTTAGTTTTTAAGTGTGTGTTCCATATGATAAAGCCCTGGGCTGTGAACCATGAGATCCACAGTTTGAGCCGGCCAGCCACTCCAGGGGAGAAAGATTAGGCTCTCTGTTTCTATGAAGAATTAAAGCCTCTGAAACCTACACAGGGTCACTATAAGTAGTAACGGACTTCAGGGCACTTAACAACACTTCTTATAATAATGGTCTCATACAGTATAGGTCCTTTTTTGGTTGACTTTTTCACTCAACATATTGTCCTCCAAGTTCATCTATGTTATGAAGTGTTTTGGAAATTCATTGCTATTTTTTAATGTTGCGTAGTATTCCACTGTGTGTATATACCATCGTTTATTTATCCATTCTTCAGTTGATGGATGTTTAGGTTGTTTCCATCGTTTTGCTTCTGTGAATAGTGTGGCGATGAACATGGGTATGCACATGCCACAAGTCTTATTTCACTTGGATATATGCCTAGAAGAGCCATATTGTTTGCCACAGTGGTTGTACCATTAAAAATCCCACAGCACTGGAAGGAGTCCTGGTAGCATAGTGGGTTATGCAGTAGACTGCTAACTGCAAGGTCAACAGTTTGAATCTACCAGTTTCTCTGCAGAAGAAAGATGAGGCGTTCTGCTCCCGTAAAGATTTATAGCCTCGGAAACCCTGTACAGGGTCGCTATGGGTCGGAACCGACTTGACGGCACTTAATAACAACAACAACATAGTGGCAATTACTAAATTGAGCAAACAAAGTAAAGATTTTGTATGTTTGGGAATAGAGACCAGGGATTTCTTTGGTAGCTACTGGCAAAAGAGTAAAGGTTACCTATGCTTTGGAAGAGGATCCCAATAACGCATCAGCCTTATCTGGGGCCTCCCGTGAGAATTCAGGAGTCTGAACTTTTCCAGAGGAGGGATCAATCACTCCGTTCCAGTAGTGTGAACTTAAGATCTCAGACCCTACCTCCAATACTTACTTCCCTAGGATTTCAGGTTTTAGTTAGCTGGGTAATACAAATGCCCAGCAGGGAGTGGGTGTACTTTGAGCTGTCATTAGTAATTTTTTCCTGCATGCGAATGAACCTAAAAACAGAATTAGATAGCAGGAAGTGAGGAGAGCACACTTGGCATTGAGAGGTGGAGAAACAGACTACACAGATGACTAGAATGGCAGTTATTATTTTTGCCTTCTGTGGATTGGCAGCCCCCTTTACACTCTGACTGAGGCTGTCATCCAGTATCAAATGCTCATAGGGAGGGGGGTGCTGGACCTGGTGGACATTTCCTAACAATGCCATTTATTGATGTAGTTCTGTGGTCCATAGAAGAGAGTGTCTAATATTGGCCAAGACCTCGTCCTCTGGGCCTTTGAGCACCATTTCCCTGGTGCCAGAGTACCTCTAGGATCCTGACCTCCAGTCTTGACCCTGGCTTTTCCTAGATTTGGCAGGACTCTCCTGGTTCATCTCTAACTCTCTTGCTCCTCTCTTCCTTCAGTCTCCTATTGTCTGAGGGCAGATTAATTTCTCCAGCCTCATTTTGTCTGGAGCTTAGAAACAGTCCCCTGACCTCCATTCCCATGCCTACCCTCTTATAGCGGGTCTCCACTCATCATCCTGATGATCCTTTTACAGCTTAATCAAACCATGTAACCCTTCTGGCTGGAACCCCTCTGTAAGGTCCTGTCACACTTAGAAGAAATTCCAATCTCTGGCTCCTGTCTCCCTTTTCACCCTTTTGTGGTCTCACTTTCCCTCTGCTCTTGGCTTTCTTAAACAGAGTGACATGTAAATCATTTCTAGGCTGGAGAATGTAGCTGCCAATGCCTTCCCCCCAGAGCTGGAGAATCTGCTTTTCTCAGTGTTATTAGCTGCTGTCAAGCCAGCCTCTTCCTCATGGCAGCCTCATTCACACCCAGAGGAAAACCTGCCTGCTCTGTGCTGCCCCTGTGAATGCTAGTGACTGTACTGTTGTGATCCATTGACTGAGATAGTTGGCCAGGCCTTACTTTCCTGACTCTGGAAGCTCTGCTGAAACCTATTGGGTACCTTAAAGCAACATGCAAGCCTCCTCCCCTGATAGACAGGTTATGGATGCTCATGGGATGCGCTGGCTGGGAATTGAACCCAGGTCTCCCACATAGAAATTGAGAATCTGCCCATGAGCCACCACTGGCCCCTTCTCCTGGGTACCAAGCCTTTTCTGCCTCAGGAAGGTGTGCATGGTCATCCCTCTGCTGGAAGGACTTTTCCTCTGCCTCCCTCTCTCCCAGATTGTTTCAAGTTTGACTCCTACTTACCCTTTAGGTTTCAGGTGGAGTGTCACCTCCTAAGAGAGACTTTTTTTTGGCTGCCTAAAGTGGTTCGAAGGAGCTCTGGTAGCATAGTGGTTATGAATCGGGCTGCGAACTACAAGGTCAGCAATTCAAAACTACCAGCTGTTCTGTGGGAGAAAGATGAGGCCTTCTGCGCCGTAAAGATTTACAGCCTCAGAAACCCTGTACAGAGTTGTTATGAGTTGGAACCGATTCCACTGCACATAATAACAACAACAAAGTGGTTCAAAGGAGCTCTGGTAGCGTAGTGGTTATGAATCAGGCTGCGAACCACAAGGTCAGCAGTTTGAAACTACCAGCTGTTCTTTCCAGCTGCTCTGTGGGAGAAAGATGAGGCTTTCTGCTCCCATAAAGATTTACAGACTCGGAAACCCTGTACAGGGTCGCTATGGGTCAGAACCGACTCGACAGCACATAACAATAGCAACAACAAAGTGGTACAAGCTCATCAGCTGCTCCTTGGAAACCCTATACAGGGTCGCTATGGGTCAGAATCGACTCGACGGCACATCACAAAAACAACAACAAAGTAACTGATGTGGTGCTGTAGGATAAAGCACTGGACTACCAGATTGGTTTGAACCACAGGGTTGGCAGTTCAAACTTACCTGTCGCTCCTAGGAAACCTTATACAGGGTCACTATGAGTTGGAACCAACTTGATGGCACTTAACAACAACAACAACAACAAAATACCTCAACTTAATTCAGGGACTCAGAATTGTCTAAAACTTGGTCACTGTACTTAAATCATCTCCTTTGCACCTTTGTTATTTGGTTGAACATTTGGCTAAACATTTATGATATTTTCCTAGTGAAAGGAAAACTGTTCATATTTTATGTGTTTTAGATCTTTATTCTCTGTTCCTTCTGGTTTGGGCTATGACATTCCAAAAAAAATATCTTGAAAAGAAAAAAGAATCCCCCTTCCTTTTTAATACTGTTGTGGGTGATGAATTTATAAAAAGAAAGTATTCTGAAAAAAATCAGTTGATTTCTTTGTTATAGGCTGATGCACCGTGTATAAAAAGATAAAACTGATACATAGTGGAGAATGATGCATTAAAAGATTGATGGGGGAATAATATCTTTACTTTATATTTAAAATGATCACCCTGTTCTATTGGTTTCAGCTTATACTGACTGGAACTCTCTAAGAGTACCAAGTCAATTTCATTATAACTTTTCCAACAATGGAACATGGCCTTTTCTTATATCTTTCCAGTCTTAGTATGATTGGTAATCGATTGTTCTGTTTTATTTACAGGATTTTTTTGTTGTTTTGTTATATTTTGGGAGGTATGGTTAATATGTAATTAAGTTCAACATGGCTTTGAATTTGTAAGTCATTTTGTTTTCTTCCTGCTGTGGGATAAAGCACTGGACTACAAGGTCAGTTTGAACCACAAGGTCCTTAGCTCACACTTAACCGGCTGCTCCTTGGAAACCCTAGATGGTGTTGCTATGAGTTGGAACTGACTCTCCAGCATACAACAACAACATTATTGACTTATTAAAGTTGATCAGAAGGGATTTTCTTCAGTCTATTACTTTTTATTTTCTATTTATGTAGTCTCACACCTGCAAACCTACAATCAATGTAAATTTTGTTTACTAACTAGTTTGTTTCCTAATGCTTTCTGGTTTATACCTTATTTTACTTAAGTACATTCATTAAAAATATTAAAGATTAAGAAGCATGAATCTTATTTTCAGGCTCCAAGGGGAATGACTCATGAGTCCCTGTTAAATATAATATAGATTTTTGGTTAAAAATAGGCATTATGCATTATTTAAATATCTTATTCCAGATTTTCAAATATTTTTATTTTTAAGCAACCAGGAATAAATGTTCAATTGAGGGCATCTTTTTGATCAGGGATGGGGAAACTTTTTTCTTACAAAATTTATGACATCATTCATGGGCCATACAAAATAACCAAAGTAGAAATTAGCCTGCTATATTTGGTCAAACATTCATGGTACTTAACAACAATGTGATGGCTAGGAGCCCTGGTAGTGTAGTGGTTATGAATTGGGCTGCGAACCGCAAGGTCGGCAGTTCCAAACTACCAGCCGCTCTGCGGGAGAAAGATGAGGCTTTCTGCTCCCGTAAAGATTTACAGCCTCGGAAACCCTGTTCAGAGTCTCTATGGGTTGGAACCGACTTGACAGCACTTATTAACAACAACAATGTGATTGCTAGAACTGGGATTGCCTTGGGAGGGCCAGACCAAATGATTTCATGGACCTTAATACTGCCCTCGGGCTGGATGTTCCCCACCCTAGCATTCTCTACCCCTCTTGTAGATGATGATACGATATGATTTTTACATTTCTTAGTTTGATAACATACTATATTTTAGACAAGAGAGCTATATTTGAAATTTCCTGGGATAAAGTCTACTTGGTTATAATGACTTATTATTTTTAGGAATGACTTACTTCATCTTGTTGTTATTGTTGTTAGGTGCTATCGAGTCGGAACCGACTCATAGCAACCTTATGCACAGCAGAACAAAACACTATCCGATCCTGGGCTAACCTCACTATTGTTGCCATGCTTGAGTCCATCGATGCTGCCACTTGTCCAATCCATCTCGTTGTGGGTCTTCCTCTTCTTCTCTGACCCTCCACCTTACCAAACATGATATCCTTCTCCAGAGACTGGTCCCTCCTGACACTATATCTGAAGTATGAGAGATGAAGTTTGGCCATCCTGGCCTCCAAGGAGCACTCTGGCTGCATTTCTTCCAACACACATCTGTTGGTTCTTTTGGCAGTTCATGGCACTTTCAGTATTCTCCTCCAACACCATAACTCAAAAGCATCAATTCTTCTACGGTCAAGAGTCCTGGCGTGACACTGTGGGTTCATGCGCTGGACTACAAAATCAGTTTGCACTGCCAGATTGGCAGTTCAAGCTCATCAGCCACTCCTAGGAAACCCTACACAGGGTTGCTATGGGTTGAAACCAACTCGACAGCACTTGACAACAACAACATGCATATATAACCTGGGGATGTTTCATTTATATACAATATAAAAGGAGACATATAACATTTATTTATTCATAAAAGAAAGCATACACATTTTCCTGGAAAAATTGATAATTTTGTGGAGGGAAGTATCTAAAGACAATATGAAAGTGTGAAGTTCCCTGAGGGCTCAGCAGTCTTTGCTACTCTGCCTTTTCACCCGAGACCTCTGCACAATCTCTTTAGAGGAAGTGGTAGGGGTCCCCATGGAAGTGAAAGAAACTAAAAGAGCATGCCCTGAGAAGTGGAACCATCTGGTACTTCACTTGGGAGCATCTATGCAATTTATGGCTCAAATCAGTCAAGTATATGACTTACAGAGGATGTTGAAAATAATTTAAAAGATGATTTTTAAAATATTTATTTATTAAATAGCTTATAATGTAGTTTCGAATCAAAAGCTATTTAAAAATGTAAATTTCTTTCTTAAAAGATACATCCCTGGACCTTAAAGCAAACTTTATGTTGACTATGTGAATATTTAAGAATGTAAGCAAAATGATTTTAGTACCTATTCACATAATCTGATAAATTTTCTTAGCTATATCTGTCTCTGGTGTGGTGCTGTAGGATAAACACTGGACTACGAACTACAAAGACAGGTTCAAAACCACCAACTCCTTGGAAACCTTATACAGGGTTGTTATAAGTTGGAACCGACTCAACAGCACTTAACAATAACAACAACAATATTTGTCTCTAAGGAGTCCCTAAATTGTCCCAGTGGCAGCTGAAATGGGCCTAAGAATAACATTTGTTAGGATGGTGCAGGACTGGGCAGTGTTTTATTCTGTTGTGCATGGGGTCGCTATGAGTCAAAACCAACTCGACGGCACCTAACAATAACCACAAAAAGCCCTGGTAGCTCAGTGGGTTAAATGTTAGGCTGCTAACCAAAAGGTTGGTGGTTTGAACCCACCAGCTGCTCCAAAGGAGAAAGTTGAAGCAGTTTGCTTCGTTGTTGTTGTTGTTAGGTGCCATCTAGTCGGTACCAACCCATAGCAACCGTATGCACAGCAGAACGAATTACTGCCCGATCCTGGGCCAACCTCACTATTGTTGCTACGATTGAGTCCATCGATGCTGCCACTTGGCCAATCCATCCCGTTGTGGGTCTTCCTCTTTTTCTCTGATCCTCCACCTTACCAAACATGATATCCTTCTCCAGTGACTGGTCCCTCCTGACAATATGTCTGAAGTATGAGAGACAGACCTTGGAAACCTTATGAAGCAGTTCTACTGTTCTATAAGGGCACTATGAATCAGAATCACTTGGTGGTAGTGATTTTATATGTCTCAAATCAAGTCACATATATTTCAGCAAAAAAGAAAAAAATTTTTTACATAAAATTACATCCAATCTTTTTTCAAAATTGCCTTTTCTTATTGATTGCTTTAAATTGTTAATATCCTCAATTGCCTTTTCTCTGTGAATCATAATCATTAAAAATGGGAAATACTTCATAAACTCAGTTTCTCATTTCATTTGGAAAGGCTGTTGTGTGCAGCTCTCCTACCTAAACCTGCATGGGATGAAACTGTGCCACTATAGCAGGCCCTTCCCATTGGGCTGTAGACAGCATTAGTTCACTTAATGATGGTGTTGCATGCTCCCAGGTGTAATTGAGTTTTGGGAGGAAATGCTGTTTCTGGGTTGGTTGTGGTGTACATCATAGCCTGTGGTGGCTCACATAATTTAAGCTAACATTTAGTGAGCACTCACCATGAGAGCTTTACATGGAATCTTGTTTAATTTTTCACACGTACCACCCTGTGAGGAAAGTACTGCTTTTATTGGACAGCTAGGCCAATTGGAAGGAGCTCTGGTAGCGTAGTGGTTACAAGTTGGGCTGCCAACCTCAAGGTCAGCAGTTCGAAACTACCAGCGGTTCCGCGGGAGAAAGATGAGGCGCTCTGCTCCAGTAAAGATTTACAGCCTCGGAAACCCTGTGCAGGGTCACTATGAGTCAGAACCGACTCCATGGTACTTAACAACAACGGGCCAATTGGAAACGGAAGCCCAGAAAACTTAAATCACTTCTTAATTAAGTAACTGCTATGGTGGCTCTTTTGGAGTCCTGGCGTGGTGTTGTAGAAAAGCATTGGACTTTAAACAACAAGGTCTGCAGTTCAAACCTACCAGCCACTCCTAGAAAACAGGGTCTCTATGGGTCAGAACTGAGTTGAAGGCACTTAACAACAATGGTGGCTCAGTAGGATAAGCATTGGCCTACGAACCATTAGGTCAGTGGTTCAAGCCCACCAGCTGCTCTGCTGGAGAAAGATGAGGCTATCTGCTCCTGCAAAGATTTAGGAGTTCTGGTGTGGCATGGTAAGATAAGCACTGGACTGCTAACTGCAAGGTTGAAGGTTCAAACCCACTAGCCACCCCTCAGAAACCCTATACAGGGTCGCTGTGAGTTGGGACTGATCCATCCAATGGCACTCAACAAGAATTACATAGTTGGTGCAAACAGTTAACATTCACTAGTGGTTCAAGTCCACCCAGAGTAAGTTCTCAGAAGAATGACCTGGTGATCTACTTCTGAAAAGTCAGCCATTGAAAACCTTATGGAGTGCAGTTCTACTCTGACACGTTGTTGCTCTATGCCGTCAAATCGGTTCCAACTCATAGCTACCCTATATAGGGTTTCCGAGGCTGCAAATCTTTATAGGAGCAGAAAGTCTTATTTTTTCCACAGAGTGGCTGGTAGATTTGAATTGCTGACTTTGAGGTTAGCAGCCCAATGTATAACCCACTAAACACACATTGTTGTTGTTGTTGTCAGGTGCCATCGAGTCAGAACCGACTCATAGCGACCCCATGCACAGCAGAACAAAACACTATCCGATCCTGGGCTAACCTCACTATTGTTGCCATGCTTGAGTCCATTGATGCTGCCTCTTGGCCAATCCATCTCGGTTGTGGGTCTTCCTCTTCTTCTCTGACCCTCCA